>NC_045426.1:495531787-495846640 GCF_902635505.1 Sarcophilus harrisii | reverse complement strand
ACTTCATCTCACACCATTGTGGTGGCTGGCCTCCTGCACTTCCCCCTCTGAGACCAGTGGGAAGAACAAGGCTGTTCTAAAAAGTTCTCCAGAAAGCTACCCAGGCCCAAGTAAGGAGGCAATAAAGAAGTTGGATTTTAACATGTGGCTATTCTCTCTCTCTCTCTCTTTTTAATTTAATAGCCTTTTATTTACAGGTTATATGTATGGGTAACTTTACAGCATTAACAATTGCCAAACCTCTTCTTCCAATTTTTCACCTCTTACCCCTTACCCCCTCCCCCAGATGGCAAGGATGACCAGTAGATGTTAAATATATTAAAATATAAATTAGATACACAATAAGTATACATGACCAAACAGCTATTTTGCGGTACAAAAAGAATCAGACTCTGAAATATTGTACAATTAGCTTGTGAAGGAAATCAAAAATGCAGGTGGGCATAAATATAGGGATTGGGAATTCAATGTAATGGTTTTTAGTCATCATCCAGAGTTCTTTCTCTGGGCATAGCTGGTTCAGTTCATTACTGCTCCATTGGAAATGATATGGTTGATCTCATTGCTGAGGATGGCCAGGTCCATCAGAACTGGTCATCATATAGTATTGTTGAAGTATATAATGATCTCCTGGTCCTGCTCATTTCACTCAGCATCAGTTCCTGTAAGTCTCTCCAGGCCTTTGTGAAATCATCCTGTTGGTCATTTCTTACAGAACAATAATATTCCATAATATTCATATACCACAATTTATTCAGCCATTCTCCAACTGATGGGCATCCACTCAGTTTCCAGTTTCTAGCCACTACAAAGAGGGCTGCCACAAACATTCGTGCACATACAGGTCCCTTTCCCTTCTTTATAATCTCTTTGGGATATAATCCCAGTAGTAACACTGCTGGATCAAAGGGTATGCACAGTTTGATAACTTTTTGAGCATAGTTCCAAACTACTCTCCAAAATGGTTGGATTCGTTCACAACTCCACCAACAATGCATCAATGTCCCAGTTTTCCCGCATCCCCTCCAACAATCATCATTATTTTTTCCTATCATCTTAGCCAATCTGACAGGTGTGTAGTGGTATCTTAGAGTTGTCTTAATTTGCATTTCTCTGATTAATAATGACTTGGAGCATCTTTTCATATGACTAGAAATGGTTTCAATTTCTTCATCTGAGAATTGTCTGTTCATATCCTTTGACCATTTTTCAACTGGAGAATGGCTTGATTTTTTATAAATTAGAGTTAATTCTCTATATATTTTGGAAATGAGGCCTTAATCAGAACCTTTGACTGTAAAAATATTTTCCCAGTTTATTGCTTCCCTTCTAATCTTGTCTGCATTAGTTTTGTTTGTACAAAAACTTTTCAGTTTGGTATAGTTGAAATTTTCTATTTTGTGATCAGTAATGATCTCTAGTTCTTCTTTGGTCATAAAGTCCTTCCCCTTCCACAAGTCTGAAAGGTAAACTATCCTGTGTTCCTCTAATTTATTAATAATTTCATTCTTTATGCCCAGGCCATGAACCCATTTTGACCTTATCTTGGTGTACGGTGTTAAGTGTGGATCAATGCCTAGTTTCTGCCATATTAGTTTCCAATTTTCCCAGCAATTTTTATCAAACAGTAAGTTCTTATCCCAAAAGCTGGGGTCTTTGGATTTGTCAAACACTAGGTTGCTATACTTGTTGACTGTTTTGTCCCTTGAACCTAACCTATTCCACTGATCAACTAATCTATTCCTTAGCCAATACCAAATAGTTTTGGTAACTGCTGCTCTATAATATAATTTTAGATCTGGTACAGCTAAGCCACCTTCATTTGATTTTTTTCATTAATTCCCTTGAAATTCTTGACCTTTTGTTTTCCATATGAACTTTGTTGTTATTTTTTCTAGGTCATTAAAATAGTTTTTGAGTCTGATTGGTATAGCGCTAAATAAATAGGTTAGTTTAGGTAATATTGTCATCTTTATTATATTTGCTCGCCCTATCCAAGAGCATTTAATATTTTTCCAATTGGTTAGATCAGACTTAATTTGTGTGAAAAGTGGTCTGTAATTTTGCTCATAAAGTTTCTGATTTTCCCTTGGCATATAGATTCCTAAATAATTTATATTATCAGTAGTTACTTTAAATGGAATTTCTCTTTGTAACTCTGACTGTTGGATTTTGTTAGTGATATATAAGAATGCTGATGACTTATGTAGGTTTATTTTATAACCAGCAACCTTGCTAAAGTTGTGGATTATTTCTAATAACTTTTTAGTAGAATCTCTGGAGTTCTCTAAGTATACCATCATATCATTGGCAAAGAGTGATAATTTGGTTTCCTCACTGCCTATTCTTATTCCTTTGATCTCTTTCTCAGTTCTTATTGCCAAAGCTAGCATTTCTAATACAATATTAAATAGTAATGGTGATAGTGGGCAAACTTGTTTCACTCCAGATCTTATTGGGAATGGTTGCAGTTTGTCTCCATTACATATGATGCTTACTGATAGTTTAAATAGATGCTGCTGATTATTTTAAGGAAAAGTCCATTTATTCCTATACTCTCAAGTGTTTTTAATAGGAATGGATGTTGGATTTTGTCAAATGCTTTTTCTGCATCTATTGAGATGATCATATGGTTTTTGTTAATTTGGTTATTAATATGGCCAATTATATTGATAGTTTTCCTAATATTGAACCAGCCCTGCATTCCTGGTATAAATCCTACTTGATCATAGTGTATTATCCTGGAGATGATTTTCTGTAGTCTTTTTGCTAATATCTTATTTAAGATTTTAGCATCAATATTCATTAGGGAGATTGGTCTATAATTTTTTTTCTCTGTTTTCAGCCTACCTGGTTTAGGTATCAGTACCATGTCTGTGTCATAGAAGGAATTTGGTAGGACTCCTTCATTCCCTATTTTATCAAATAATTTATATAGCATTAGGGCCAATTGTTCTTTAAATGTTTGGTAAAATTCACTGTAAATCCATCTGGTCCTGGGGATTTTTCTTAGGGAATTGTTTAATTGCCTGTTCTATTTCTTTTTCTGAAATGGGACTATTCAAGCAATTTACTTCCTCCTCTGTTAGTCTGGGAAGTCTATATTTTTGGAGGTAGTCATCCATTTCACTTAGGTTATCAAATTTATTGGCATAAAGTTGAGCAAAATAACTCCTTATTATTTCTCTAATTTCCTCTTCATTGGTGTAAAGTTCTCCTTTTCATTTTAAGACTACTAATTTCATTTTCCTCCCTCCTTTTTCTAATCAGATTTACCAAAAGGCTTATCTATTTTATTGGCTTTTTCATAGAACCAACTCTTAGTTTTATTAATTAGTTCAATAGTTTTTTTACTTTCAATATTTTTAATTTCTCCTTTTAATTTTAGAATTTCAAATTTAGTGTTTGATTGGGGATTTTTAATTTGGTCTTTTTTTAGGTTTTTTAGTTGCAAGCCCAATTCATTAATCTTTTCTTTCTCTGTTTTATTCAAGTAAGTCTCTAAGGATATAAAATTCCATCTTATTACCGCGTTGGCTGCATCCCACAAATTTTGGTATGACGTCTCATCATTGTCATTATCTTGAGTGAAATTGTTAATTGTATCTATAATTTGCTGCTTCACCCAATCATTCTTTAAGATGAGATTGTTTAGTTTCCAATTACTTTTGGTCTATTTCCTAACTTTTTGTTGAATGAGTTTTATTGCATCATGATCTGAAAAGAAAGCATTTACTATTTCTGCTTTCTTGCATTTAATTTTGAGGTCTTTATGTCCTAATATATGGTCAATTTTTGAATAGGTTCCATGAACTGCTGAGAAGAAAGTATATTCCTTTCTGTCTCCATTAATTTTCTCCAAAGATCTAACATACCTAATTTTTCTAATATTCTATTTACTTCTTTAATTTCTTTCTTATTTGTTTTGTGGTTTGATTTGTCTAATTCTGAGAGTGAAAGGTTGAGATCTCCCACTATTACAATTTTGTTGTCTATTTCTTCTTGTAACTCTCTTAACTTCTCTTTTAGGAAGTTGGATGCCATACCACTTGGTGCATATATGTTTAATATTGATATTGCTTTGTTGTTTATGCTACCCTTTAGCAGGATGTAGTTTCCTTCCTTATCTCTTTAATTAGATCAATTTTTGCTTTTGCTTGATCTGAGATAAGGATGGCTACCCCTGCGTTTTTGACTTCACCTGAAGCATAACAGATTTTGCTCCAGCCGTTTACCTTTACTCTATATGTATCTTCCTGCTTTAAATATGTTTCTTGTAAACAACATATTGTAGGGTTCTGACTTTTGATCCAGTCTGCTATCTGCCTCCTCTTTATGGGGGAGTTCATCCCATTCACATTTATGGTTAGAATTATTAAATCTGTATTTCCTGCCATCCTAATAACCCCAGATTATGCTTTACTTTTTTTGCCTCCCCCAATTCTCTTTCCCCTTTTTGAACTTATGTACCCCACTTGTATCACGATGTTTACCCTCTTTAGAATCCCTCCCTCCCCCCCCTTTGAATCTTTTCCCCTTCCTTCCCTTATTACTCTTTTTCTTTTCCTTTTCCTCTCCCCCTTTTTTAATGAGGCGAGAGAGAATTTTCTCTAAAACAAATGTCAATTATTTTCTATTTGAGCCAACTCTGATGAGAGTAAGATTCACCCAATGTTCCTCCCCCTCTCTAAATTCCCTCAGATATGATAAGTTTCCTTAGCCTCTTTGTGGGATGTGTTTTCCCTCTTTTTATCCCTCCTTCCCACCTTATTCTACCATCATCCCTTTTCCATATCTACTTCCCTTTTTTATGTTATATCAGTAAAATCAAATTATACATGTATTCTTTTTGTATATCCACAACAGAAATACAATTCTCAAGAGTTCTTTTTACCTTTTCTGCATCTCTTGAGTCCTATGGTTGGAGATCAAATTTTTTGTTTTTTCTGGTTTTTTCCTTAGAAACAAATGAAATTCATTTGTTTCATTAAATGTCCATCTTCTTCCCTGGAAGAAAATGCTCAGCTTAGCTGGTAAGTTTATTCTTGGCTACATTCCAAGTTCTTTTGCCTTTCGGAATATCAGATTCCAGGCCCTTCAATCCTTTAATGTGGGCAGCCAGGTCTTGGGTGATTCTTATTGTTGCACCTTGGTATTTAAATTGTATTTTTTTTTTGGCTGCTTGTAAAATTTTTTCCTTAATCTAATAATTCTGAAATTTGGCCACAATATTCCTTGGGGTTTTTATTTTAGGGTCTCTTTCAGAAGGTATTCGATGAATTCTTTCAATGCCTATTTTACCTTCTGATTCTATTACATCTGGGCAGTTCTCTTTGCTCTTTTTTTTCATCATAATTTTCAGAAAGTCCAATAATCCTCAGATTATCTCTCCTAGATCTATTTTCTAAGTCTGTCATTTTTGCAAGTAGATAATTCATGTTTTTCCAGTTTGTCATTTTTTTGGTTTTGCTTGACTGATTCTTGCTGTCTCAATGAATCATTAGATTCTATTTGTTCAGTTCTAATTTTTAAAGAATTGTTTTCTTCATTAGCTTTTTTTACTTCTTTCTGTATATGTCCAATTGAGTTTTTAAATGTATTGTTTTGCTCTGTGGAATTTTTTTCCATTTCACTAATTTTTTTTTTTTTGTGAATTTTTCTTTTCCAGTTCACAGATCCTACTTTCTTGTGAGTTCTTTGTCTTTTCAATTCACAAATCCTACTTTCTAGTGAATTCTTTATTTTTCAATTCAATTCTTACTTTCCTGAGATTTTTTACTTTTTCCAATTCACAAATTTTGTTTCCTGCACTTCCTAGAATTTTTTATCTTTTCCAATTTGTATTTCAGGAAGTTGTTGCTCTCTTGTAAGGCTTCTTTTTCCTTTCCCCATTTATCTTCTAACTCTCTTTTGAGACTTTTAATGGTCTCTTCTATGAGAGCATCATGTAAAAGGGGACAGGTAACATTCCCCTTTGGGGTATTGTCTGGTGCATGTTTGCTATTAGTCTCTTCAGGTTTGCTGACCTGCTCTTCTTCTTCATAGAAGCTGTCGATGGTTCTTTTCATCTTTCTATTCATATTTTAAAGCCTTTAGGGTATGCCTCCTAGGCAAGGGGTTTACCAGCTTCCTCTGCAGAACAGGAGAGCTGTAAACTGGTTTCCCGCTCCAAGGTATGGGAGTGCTCTGAGTGAGAGTTTTCCCTTCCCCCAACAGGAGGTGGATTCAGCACTGGCCGAGCTATTGAAGTGCCCAGTTTGGCTGTGTGGGTCAGTGATTGCCCTAGGCTAGAGACTAAGGGGTGAAAGTGTCACTGCCCCAGGTCAGAGCCTCTTATGGGGCTATGGGTATTAGCAGCTGACTGCAAACCCTCCGATTCTATCAGAAGTCTGCCCAGAAGTCTGCCCGCAGTCTCTTCCCCAACATCTCTGACTGATGCAATTTAATATTTAATATTGAGCATTTAATATTTTTCCAATTGGTTAGATCAGACTTAATTTGTGTGAAAAGTGGTCTGTAATTTTGCTCATAAAGTTTCTGATTTTCCCTTGGCAGATAGATTCCTAAATATTTTATATTATCAGTAGTTACTTTAAATGGAATTTCTCTTTGTAACTCTGACTGTTGCATTTTGTTAGTGATATATAAGAATGCTGATGACTTATGTGGGTTTATTTTATAAGCAGCAACTTTGCTAAAATTGTGGATTATTTCTAATAACTTTTTAGCAGAATCTCTGGGGTTCTCTAAGTATACCATCATGTCATCGGCAAAGAGTGATAATTTGGTTTCCTCATTGCCTATTCTTATTCCTTTAATCTCTTTCTCAGCTCTTATTGCTAAAGCTAGCGTTTCTAATACAATATTAAATAGTAATGGTGATAGTGGGCAAGCTTGTTTCACTCCAGATCTTATTGGGAATGGTTACAGTTTGTCTCCATTACATATGATGCTTACTGATGGTTTTAAATAGATGCTGCTGATTATTTTAAGGAAAAGTCCATTTATTCCTATACTCTCAAGTGTTTTTAATAGGAATGGATGTTGGATTTTATCAAATGCTTTTTCTGCATCTATTAAGATGGTCATATGGTTTTTGTTAATTTGGTTATTAACATGGCCAATTATATTGAAAGTTTTCCTCATATTGAACCAGCCCTGCATTCCTGGTATAAATCCTACTTGATCATAGTGTATTATCTCTGGCGTCATTAAAAATGGGGGAGAGGAAAAGGGAAAAGAAAAAGAGTAATAAGAGAAGGAAGGGAAAAGACTCAAAGGGGAGGGAAGGATTATAAAGAGGGTAAGCATCGTGATACAAGAGGGGTACATTAGTTTAAAAGGGGGAAAGAGAGTTGGGGGAGGCAAGAATAAGTAAAGCACAATCTGGGGTTATTAGGATGGTACGAAATACAGATTTAGTAATTCTAACCGTAAATGTGAATGGGATGAACTCCCCCATAAAGAAGAGGCAGATAGCAGACTGGATCAAAAGTCAGAACCCTACAATATGTTGTTTACAAGAAACACATTTAAAGCAGGGAGATACATATAGAGTAAAGGTAATTTATTCAGACAGAATACTCTTCTAAACAGGGATTCAGTCATCTTTTGGCCTCTATACATTGGGTATGCCTGGCAACTCCCTCTGCTGAAACTGTAACTACCAGCTCCAATGCCCACAGCTAGTGATTATTTCTGCAACTCATCAGATCTTGTGATCTTGGCCAGTGTGCACCCAGTTACCTATAGAATTCTCTAAACTTCTCTGGGCCGGAACAATGACTCACTCTGACAAAGTGTGGGCTTGAATTATTTATTTGTCAATTATAAGCTCATTTTAGATTTTTAAAATTTTTGTTCATTCATTTGTTGTTTTTAGCTTATTTTTCTTCAAAATTCATAATCCTATAATATCATATATTCTCTTTAATGTTTCTATATTGCCCTTGATATTTTATCAGTTAGTATTTCTCTAATAGTTGCAGTCCAGAGAGAGAAATGATTGGTTCGCTAATGTATTAATAACTGATTATTGAATTATGACCAAGGTTTTTCCCATTTTCAACTTCTTCATTCAAAAATCAGCCCCTATAAGTAACTCAAGTAGCCTTTGAATTGCAGGGCTGATACTAAGAAAGATAACTCAAATTTGTTCAAAAGGAAAAATTAGGTGATTGATAAATTCTGACCCATTTTTTTAAACTCAGACACACCTGGGAAAATCTGGGTTCTCTTTTTTATTAGACAGGTAATATGAATATAATTCTTGACCAAAACTGAGTGATCAGTTGCATTCACTATCCCTTCACTAGAATAAACTCACCTCTCATTATAATATTCATCCTTGTCATTACTTGTTAACCAATCAGAATTTATTTCTACTGTCAGGTGCAACCCCTTTTCAAAGACTTTCTAAATATTGATGGCTTCACAAGTTAGGTCTCTTTTGTCATTGAAAAGACTAATATGTCCTTCTAGTTAACCTACTTGCTAACAGTGATTAATAAAATTGATTATAATTTGTCCAAAAATCTCTCAAAATTGTTTATGTACAATACCAGCAATTTTGAGGGAATTATATGTGTATATATTTGAATATTTTCCAATAAAGAGGTTATCTTATTCCTAAAATTAGTCCTAGAAACTTTAGAAGGGTGATTGCTTCACTTTTACAGAAATAGAGTGGACATGTTTGGCATCAATTGTTTCATATTCTTACTTCTTACCAATAATTGTGTCTTATTGTAAATACCCCAATCACTTCTCCAAAAAAAAATCTTTCAGAAAAGTGGCAACGGCTACAAAGAACAATTTAGGGCTGTATTTTTTTTAAACAAAACAAAGAAGATTCAAAATGAACAAAGCCTTCAGAGACTAAGATTCAATAGATACCAAAGTTCAATGAAGTGGTAAGACAAGTTTAGATGAATGAGCAGCCCTGTAAAGGGATCCCCAAACCCTCACAACATAGATGCTAGGCCTCCAGAATATCACATATATGCTGCCTTATTCTAACTTGTGGCTCTGTCTTGTGGCTCTAAAGCTATAGCATGCTCATTGACTATATTATGGTAAACCATCTTGGCAGACAAGCTAAACTAGTTTGAGGATAACCACCAAGCCTCAAAGGGAATCTACTTCAAGCATGTGAAAACATTCTAAGGCAGAATAGAAAAAATTTTCCAAGGTCCATAAAGATGGCTGACACAGGTTATGTGGAGGGCTTAGAGCTTGGTCAGATATCAGAGAAGTCATGGTTCTCCACCTAGGCCACCAATTATCTTGACTTTGTCCTGTCACTAGATTTTAATGATTCTGGAAGAGTGATTAATGCTGAAAGCTTTGTGCAACTCTGTCTTACTTATATCCAATACACACAAAAGTGAAGACATCACCTGTGAAGTCATTGATCATCTTTGAAAAAAGATAAACAATTCAAGAATATGTTTAGCATGTTGCCAACTTCCACAAGATGACAACAGAACATTACAAAGGCAATATAATCCAGATTAAGCCATATCTATAAAAAATACACATGAATATAGGATTAGGCGATGTTCATTAAGTGTAGCCCAATAACTTATGACCAATGATGCTAATTTACCATAAATAAACAAACAAATAAATAGCAGCATCTTGTGGCATTGAATATTATAAAAGCATTGAAAGAAAATCTTACATATTATTTTCTTTCCTTATAGTTGAATTATATTATTTGCACAGATATTTATTTAGTCTTTCCATAGAAAGGTATTGAGTCCCCAATATGTGATAATGCTATGTCAATGGTTATCAAAAAACATTAATAAATAGTTCTTATATTTAGGATGCTTATAATTTAGTTGAGAATTTATAAACTAAATATATTCACAATATGTAATTAAATAGTAAAGAGTAAAAATAATTAAGAGAGTAGAAATATACATGAGTTAGCATGTGTGAGGAAATTTTATTGGAGAAAGTGGAATGTTGAGTGCATCTTGAAAGATGCAGAATTTGAATAGAGAAAAAGTAAACAGCAGGAGAGAAGCACAGCAACTGATTCTGAGAATTGTAGTGTTTTGTAGAGGAACTTTAATTTCAATAATCAAGGAATTCATAATTATAGTTACTGTAATGGAGTGCTTTAAAACTTAGAAGGTGTTTTAACTAGATTATTTTTTTCCTCACAAGTACCCTATGAGGTAAATACTATGATTATCTACTATACTACCTTCTTTTATAGATGTGGAAAATTAGATTTAGAGAGGTACAATATTTTGCTCATGATCACAGAAATTACATATATCTGAATTAGGATTTCAACCTGTGTTCCCACTTTATAAATCAAGATCCTATCTACTTTCACATTGATTTCCATGACATTAGTGGTCCTTCTATACTCTCCACCAATACAAATAATTAAATAATATTTTATAACTGTATATCAATGCAGAATTGCAACCAATATGGTGGATGAATGTCCCAAAATTCACTAACTAATTCTTGACAATAGACATATAGTCTGTCATCAAGTTACAAGTACAGAGTTTGGGATGCTCTAAAAATCTTAGTTCAGTTTTAAGCTTTTGAAGTTATAAATTTTATTAAGACTTTTGAGACAAATCATATTTATAAACTGAGGAGAAACAAAACAATAGTTTCGATTATAAATTTTGTGCCTCATGAAAATAACCTTGTTCCCCACTATTTAGAAGGGATAAAGGCCTAGTGTTCCCTGTGAAGTAATAGAGAAGTGTCAGAAGTTTTTTAATAGTACCCCAAAACTCAAGTGATTAGAAAGTACAACTTAGTTAGATCATATGTATACTGCCCAAATCTCTGTTGGCATGAAGATTATTTTGTCATAAAGTCATATAACTTTTAATTAGAAACTCTATGCTTTCTCTAGCACCCTACCTAGAAATGGCAATGAGTTTCTAAACCCTAACTAAAATTAGATTCCAGTGTTAATGCTCAGGTGAATCTAACTTTATTCAAGTGCAAATTAGATGTGAAATAGAAAATTCAATTATTTCCGAGATATGTTTTGGTTTTCAGGGCAGCTCTCTTTCTCAACAGACATGGATAAAATTCCTGAATTTTCCTCAGCTGCAGAAATTATATATATATATATATATATTATAATGCTATTTTGTGTTGCAAATAAAATGTAAAAATGATTTAATAAAGTTGTGTGACTATAACAGTTTCACATGGACATCATGCACAAAAGTAATTGCTTGTCAAATATAAGATAAGAATTGGGAACATTTCTGAAATAACTGTTTCTGAGTTCTCATCAGCCACACAATCTCTTCCTTGTGCCTGTTTTTTTTTTTTTTTTTTTTTTTTTTTTTTTTTTTTTTTTTTTTTTTTTTTCTGGGAGGCTATACAAAATGTAACTCATGGACTATTTAAGCAATTTCCAGGGAAAATGATGTAGCTTGTTTTCTTTGAATAGAAACTGTTTCTGTTCAGGGAATAAGGAATAGCATTATGAGCAATTGAACAATATGGCATCTAGGCTCACTGCACACCTGAGATGGTCAGGAATATTAATGCTTTGTAATAACATAGTATCTTTCACACCAATAAGGTGAACTCCATACCCTGGCTAATCTTCATAGCTTCTTATGGGAACTGCCTTGTTGGAAAATATTCATTTCCCATCTCTAAAATTAGAATTGGAAAGTGTAAAGACTATAATTGACTTTCTAAAGATAATGATTAGAAATTTTCCTTCCTGTTTTGATGGCTTCATTCTCAAGACCATAGAAATTTCATTCTGGTATAGAATTAAAATCAGAACTGAGCTACAATAGGACTGTATCATTTTGGTAACATCTTGGGTCTATTTAGAGTATCTAGAAGTGGATCTAGTTCTCTTTGTAACAGCAATAATCTAGGGTGAGCTAGAATTTTTGGCATCCCAGCAGCTTTTAGAATGAGGGAATGACGTTCCAGGCACATTGTCATTTAGCAATTATATTTTGACTGTCATTTGGTTTTAGACAAATGTAATATTATTGCATCAAGTCCAGTACTAATTAATTTATTATTTGACCAAAGTCACAACCAGATACACAGATAATGAATTTTTAAAGATGCATATATGATATCTTTAGGCAACTCTAATGACAATTGACCAACCCTAAGATTGGAATTACAAATGTCCTCAGCTTGAAGTATTGTGTCTAATAAGGCCTCATGTAAGACTTGGTTTTAAGTATGATCTGTTCCTAGAAGCATCTTCTGAAAGATTATTATTGAGCATATCTTCTTTGCACTTTATGGAAATGTCCTAATATATACTTTTTTTTTTCAGAGATGCTACTTTGTATCCTTTAACACCCCCATTTTTACTTTATAATCTAACTTCCAATATCATCACTCAACTGATGGCTTTCTCTAAAATTACCAGTGATTTAATTACCAAATATGATAATCTTTTTGCAGTTCTTATTTTATCTGATTTCTCTGTTATATATGTTTGCACAATTGCTTCTTCTACTCTTGCACACACTCTCTTCTTAGGGATTCCATGATATTTTCTCTCTTTCCTTGTTGTGTAACAGTTTTTTTTAATTTCCTTTACTCTCTTAACATGCTCATCATACCCTTTAACTATAAGTGTTTTCAAGGGTTTTGTTCTAGATTTTCTTATGTCCTTTCTCTCTCTTATTCTCAGCTCTCATAGAATTAATTATTTTCTCTATGAAGATGTCTCATAGATCTATGTATCTAGCTCTCATCTTTACTCTGAGCTCCAATTTCAAATTACAAATTGCCTATTGGACATTTCAAATTGAATTTCCTGTAAACCTTAATCCTCAACATATCTGAAACAAAATTCCTCTTTCTGCTCAACCACCAAACTTCTAAACTTTGCTATTTCTATAGAAAATACTACCATCCTTCCAATCTCTCAGGTTTGCAATATTCACATCATTCTCAATTTCTCTTCAGCATTCACCTCACATTCCCAGTTAATTGACAATTGTTTTTCCTACCTCCAGGAAATCTCTCAATTTCCAGTTCTATTCATAGTCATCATTTTAGACTCCATCATTTCTCAACTGGACTATTGTATTGGACTTTTATTTTGCCTAATGAAAGTCTAAGCTTCCATAGGATCTGAACATTTCACTATCCTGCTCAATAAGCTCCATTCCTACTATGTTGCCTTTTCAATAAAATATAGATTTCTTTTTAATTTTCAAAATTCTTCATAGCCTAGCATAATTTGTCACTAACATGACTGCATTTTACCCTCCTTCCAAACTCTGTAATCTAGAAAACCTAGTCATTTCCTAGTTTCTCATATACAATATTGTATCATCTATCTCTGTGCTTTTTCACTGTTTATTTCCCATACCTCCCATGCACTTTGTCCTTACCTTTGCTTCATAAAATCCCTCTCTTCCTTTAAGAAACAGCTCAAGTACTCCCTTCCATCTGAATACTTTCCTAATCTCCATGATTCTAGCAAACTTCCTCATTAACTATTTTGTATATTTATTCGGTATATATCTATATCTATTTATCTACCTATCTACCTATCTATGTATGAATATAGACATTTATATACATATATATGTGTATGCATATATATATATATATATATATATATATATATATATAAAATTATCTCCTAAGTTGGCTATAGGAAATGTTTTTCATATATATATATATATATGAATATTTTTATATATTCTTATATATAAATATAGGAAATATTTTAAGCCTAAATTGAGTTTTTTGTAATCTATATTTTCTAATTTTACAGTCTGGAGCTAAGGAGAAAAAAATCTAAATCAAATGATAAGACTTTCAAATACTTGAAGATATCTTTAAAAAATAACTAAAAACTAAAAACTACGGAGACTGAATGTAAATCAACACATTCTATGTTTATTTCTTTTTTCTTTTTCTTTTATCTCTCCCATCATTTTCCCCTTTTGCTCTGATTTTTCCCTCCCAATATGATTCAAAAAGCATTGTGTATTGAAAATACTTAATATAATAATAAAAGAAGTACTGAGTTTAAATCATGCCTCAGATATTTACTAGTTGTTGATCATATATAAATCTTTTAATCCCCATAGACCTCATTTTCCTTACCAAAAAATTGGGTATAATAATATCACCTGTTTCACAGGATTATTCTAAGAATTAAATGAATAATGGCCTTATTGCCTTCCAAACTTTAAAATACAATATAAATGTGAGCTATAATAATAATATCTGTGGGTACATAAATATAACAATGTATAATAATATCATTATATTTATATATACACAGATATATACAAGAACATATATTTATATGCTTATATTATTGTATAATATCTTTTGAAAGTGTTTTATCATTTCAATCCTTTGGATACTTTAAAACTTATCAATGTTCTTGCGAAAATATGCTCTCAATAACTGAACAGAGATCTAGAGACATGGTCTAAATTTGAGAACAACAAGCAGTATTATCAATTAAAAGACCTTGAAGGAAAGAAAAAGAGGAAATCTTTCATGGAGGATTATTTACTCTACACAACTCTCTCTCCCCTGTCTTTCCCTTTTTTCCTCCCTCCTTTTTCCTCCCATCTCTCCTCCTCCTCCTCCTCCTCCTCCTCCTCCTCCTCCTCCTCCTTCCTCCTCCTTCTTCTTCTTCTTCTTCTTCTTCTTCTTCTTCTTCTTCTTCTTCTTCTTCTTCTTCTTCTTTTCTCTCTCTCTCTCTCTCTTTCTGTCAATTATATAAGTCTTCACTAGGTTAATTCTGGGCTATACACTTCTATATGATAAGCATGCAACAACCTGACATTCAGCAATTATTTCTTAAGCAAAGCGTTATTGTAGATGTAGGTGAAGAGCAGAGGAATACACACACTAATATTCAATAGTATATGATAAATATGTGAGATATATGCAATAGCTAATATTTCTAATTGAAATATAATTAAAACATACAGCAATATGAAATGCTATATGAAATCAAAAGAAAAAATTTTAAAGTACTTTCTTTAGTGTTGATTACTGGAATTGTTTGGAAGCCTATCATATTCTGTATTTCCATTAAAGAATAATAGAAAATAATAGAAAAATCATAAAATTATATCTATACATCTGTGGTATGCAATCTAGTTATGTATTCCTGATTTCCACTGAAAAATATAATCTTTCTTATGAATATTTTAAAAACTATATATGCATATAGAATATATATATAGCATAGAGAAACAATTAGAAGCATATACAGAATACTATACATATATAATGTATAGTACAGAAAAACAATTAAAAATATATTGAGAAACAAAAATATAGATGTAATGAGTTAAACTAAAAAATAAAGGGACAAAGAGTTAGAAACAGAAACAGAGATGCTAAAAATAGAAACAGATAGAGAAGCATAGAAAAACAGTTTCATTGTATTTGAAATGAGTAACAAGTCCTGTATTTGATTCCTGGTTCTGCTTCTTGCTTTCTGTATAAACTTGGGCAAGTCACTAAATAACTTGATTTTAAATTTCTTTATCCATTAAATGAGAATGACAATGAGGCTTTCTTAACAATCATTAAAAGCATTTTTGCGCCATGGATATCTTTGGAGATATATTTTCAGAATAATGCTTTTAAATGTAGAAAATACAATATATAACATTTCAAAGGAAATTAAACTTTATTGACATAAAGTTGTTAAAATATGTATTTTATAAATAGTAAACCCCTTAAAATGTATTCAGTTTATGGACCCCTGATTAAGAAGCCCTGTACTAGATGATCATTAAAGCTCCTTCTGGTACTAAATCCTCTGAGTTCATGAAATTTCCTTTATTAATAAAATTTATTTTTTCCCTATTAACTATGAGTTTTATGATTTAAAACAGCCTCATCATTTTTGGATTAATATATCATCATTCTTCCAACAGATCCAAAACACATTATAAAATTTATTTATATTTTTAATATATTTGTCAAATAGAAAGTGCTAAGTGTATCCTTGCCAGAGAGGAAGGAGACAGTTCCAGTAGCCTGCTGGCTAATCTGCCTTTTTTCCCTTGTTCTCACATGGACAAGGAACAGTAATCTCTCTGTACAGTGACCTGGAATCCTGAGAATTTGTCTTCTCTATTTTGTGGAGAGAACTTGTCCAGGGCAGTCTACTTTCTCCAAATCTCCTCAGGTGGTCTTTCTAATTTCTAGGTCAAAGTATTTTCTACTTGAACGAGCTGCCAGGAGAAGGATTTTTTTAGTTTATTTCATACATCATTTATTTTGAACATGCTCTCACCTTGTTGAGAGCTTACAGGTGATAAGAACTTTACAAAAACAAAAGTCTTATTTCTTTGTCATAATATAACTTTCTCTTTCCTTTGTACTTTATATGTCTCACCCATAAAAGTTTTTGATGTTAGTTAAATTAAATGTAAAATTATTTGAAATAATAGACATATTATGATAGGCAATGAAAAGTAATGAATGGAAAGCTGGCCTCAAATCTAGGAAGCTTTACATTCAGGTCCTGTTTCTGAAATATATTAGATATATTACCCTAAGCAAGTGACAACCACTAGACAACTTTCTAAATCTCTCATTTACACAATAGGTGCTAATCTGCATTGGTTGAAAAAGTTTCTTTACTCAGAAGTCGTATATAATGGCATCACAAATCTAGCTTCTTATCAACATACTAAATCAATTCCAATGGTTTTATTTAAGGCTCATAATGCATTTTCTATCATTGAATTATTGAATCAAAGATGTATAGCTGCAGAATAGTGACAATATAATACAACCTCTAATTTCACCTATCAGATTATGAATTTCCCAAGAGGAGGGAAGGTCTATTACATATTTTATATCCTCAGTGCTTAGCCCAATGCCTGGCACTAGTAGGTGCTTGATAATTATTTATAGATGAGGTGATATTTCAGGCATAAAGAAGAGATGAGACTTGTCCAAGATCATACAATCTGCAGAAGAGGTGGGACTCAAAAAATAGTTCTGAAAAATTCAGGACTCAAACTGTTGCCAAGAAAGGATATTTATACTTCTTGTGATGTTTTGTCACAAAAGTATCAAAATTTTCTGTTATATGAGCCACAAAAATAAAGGACCTAAACTTCTTGTTTTGGCTATGTGTCAGAAGCCTGTGCTCCCCTTCCTTAAAATGTCAAATTATCTAGATGTATATTGTTCAAATGTTAATTATGTTTGGATTCTTTCCCAATAACACTAAAATGTACCCCATCCTATTTATTTATATTAGATTGTAAACTCCAGGAGGACAAGGATTGTGGTCTTTATCTCTGTACGTGCAGCTCCTAGCCCCTATAATTTTTATATGATCATGGGAAAAATACTTATTTTTGAATAATTGAAAGAATTACTGAATAAATGAACATAGCTGTACTCTTATGTTCTACTTAGTTATTTGTTTGTTTATTCACTTTTTCATTTATTTATTTCAAGAAGGTATCAAATTTGTAAGACAGATTTTTCCCAAAAAGTTCCCTTTATTAATTTAAAATACTGTTACTTTAGAGATTTGTAGATTTATTTTCCCTTTTGATAGCTTTTGTGCTCTTTCTTGATAAAGTGTTGCAAGTTAAGGTCTTTATTATTCCAATAACTTTTTACTTGAAATGCCTGGCATATTTTTTCCTCTCCATTAAATGTACTGATATTCTCTTTCCCATATTATTCTTGTCCTAATTTTCTTCTCCTTTCCACCGTAGTCTTCCATGATTTATTACTTCCTAAAACCATTCAGTTTAGGAAGTTCAAAAATTAGTTCTCTTTAATATCCTATGGTGTTTGCCATCTGGGCCTGCTGCTTGGATTACATTCCAGTGGGTTTGTCACTTTTTTTTAATTCTCCCTTACCTATTTGTTTTAAATTTACAATTATTTTCATAAGATGATGTTTACTTCCCAATTGTTCTTTTCCCTCTCTTTATTATAAGATACCCAGAGATAGGAAAATGATGAATGAGGTGACATTTTATTATTATTGTTTTTATTGTTGTTGTTGTTATTATTGTTATTATTCATGTTTTGAGTCTTCTTTATTTTTAGGCAACCTGCTTTAATCTTTCTTCAGAGTTGTATCTGTACATTTAAATATCTCTGTGTGTATGTGTGTGTGTGTGTGTGTGTGTATGTATGCCTTGTTAGCATATGGACCTGGTTTTCCCTATATTCTATTATAGCAAAAATAAATTACTTTTATATAACATTTTAAGTATCATAAGCACCTTTCCTTCAATAATTCTCTGAGAGAACAGAGATATCACTTTGACCATTTTGCATAAGTAGAAACATAGCTGAGAAATATTATGTGATTTGTTGATGAGTACAGATAATAAATGAGAGAACTAGTATTTGACACTCATCTTTTGAATTCAAAATTAACACACTTTTCCATAATGCTTTTTAAAATACATCTACATAAAACAAATGAGTAGAGTCAGAATCCCCCTTTTATTGAGGTCCTTTCCTCATCACTTTTCTTTAGGTATATGTCATCCATAGGATATCAAGCAATATTCATTTAAAACCATAGTCTTTTAGTCCCCATCAACACTTTTTTTTCTTGATCAGCCAACCAAAAGAACGAGTAGTTCAAAGCAAAAAAAAAATAGTTAAGAAGTATATTAAGGTAAATGACAAGAAAATTGTTTCTCTTCTCCTTTTATGAAAGACAACACAGTTTTCAGCTAGATGACACAGTGGTTTGAGTGTTGGGTCTGGAATCAAAAAGAATTATAGTCATAGGTGGTCTTAGACATTCGTTAGCTATGTGATGCCAGTTAAATCACTTAATATCTGTATGTCTCAGTTTCCACAATTATAAAATATGAATAATAATAGCATCTATCTCACACAGTTTTTATAAGAATTATATGTATGCCTGGCTCATAGTAGACACTTGACAAATGCATGTTTTTTTTTTCCTCTCCTTTGGGACAAGGGACATTACCCAAGAACTCAATGGAAAGAGAAAAACATTAATAATGTATTTGTTTCTGGCAAATCACTATGAGACTTTTGAAGATTAAAGAGATTTAGAGATTAGAGACTTCCTTATGGCATTTGGCTAGTAAGTGTCAGAGGCAAAATCTGAACCCAGATTTAGTTCTAACTCCAAGCTCAACACTGTCCACTGTGGTAAAATGTTTACTCCACTGAAGTGGAGTCCTCTGTTTTTTTGTTGTCTCTATCATACTGTTTTTTCTCTGCTTAAATACTCTCTACTGTTCTCCATTAGTCTCTTCTGAGTTACTCTAAAGTTATGTCTTAGTTTTCCACCAAAAGATGCTACATAGTTTCTCTACTCACATAGGGATAAGTCTATTAGCTTTTGCTGTTTATAGCTCCATGGGTAGTTCAAATATAACATGTAATTTTAGACTCTAGCCAACTATCATAGCAACAACACATCATAACATATTATATTTTAAAACATTTAAGCCTGGTTTCTGAACTCCAC
Organism: Sarcophilus harrisii; assembly: GCF_902635505.1. Taxonomy (NCBI): domain Eukaryota; kingdom Metazoa; phylum Chordata; class Mammalia; order Dasyuromorphia; family Dasyuridae; genus Sarcophilus; species Sarcophilus harrisii. The sequence goes on along the minus strand of NC_045426.1, from coordinate 495,827,166 downwards.
TCCTGCTGCCATTTGAGCTGTCATCCTAAATTATTGTTTAAGTTAAAGTCTATTTAACATTAATCATATTCCATGCTTGTTAATTGGGCCCCACTTAAAATTGTCCCAAAGATTCCACTTAGGATAATAGAAAGAAGTCCAGTGGAGCTAAGCAAGATGTCCATAATATCTTCTGGTAATCATATAAATCAACTATCAAACACAACTAAAAAGGGCTGAATAACCATGAAGAAGCCAGAAACTTTCATCCTAAAATGTCCCCTTCCAACAAATATAATCAAATTCATCAGATAAATTTTCTGTTCTTTCTTTCAAATGAATATCATTTTCAAACCAATTTAGGGATTCAACTTCATCAATAAAGAATGCTGTCAAAGTGTCTCCAATAAGCCCTTATTTCTCTTCCCCCTCTCAATTTATTTTATTTTAAGAAACAAAATAACAAAAAGAAAAAACAGAAAAGCAATATAAAACAAAATCAAACAAAACACAAAATGAACATTATCATGTGCCCAACAGAACATCAGGGAGGATTCAAAATATGTAACAAATACCAATTTAAGAAAGTATACTATTTGTAGAAGAAATTATGTCCTTGTGTGTCCATCTTTCCTTACTTTCTTATAATTTTCTTTTGGTCTCTGCTGTTCACCTGATTTACTTTATTCTTTCTCTCACTTTCATTCCCTCACTACACCTAAGCAGGTTATAGTTAAGAAATGATGTATTTAAATATACATATATAGATTTTACACACACACACACACACACACACACATACATACACACACACTCCACATACACATGTCTTTCCTATCTTTCCTAACTTTCATTAAATTCTGTTCCATAACTTGGCTTGCTATTACTTAACCCTCCCCCCATTCAAGGATGCTTCTCTTGTCTTCTTCCCTCACTCTTTGCTTCCCCATCCACCTATCCCTTATTTCTTTATAGATTATGGAGGGTGCTATACCCTTCATGGTATATATATAGTGTTGCCTATTGAACCCATTCCCAATGTGAGTTGGTTTTCAGAACTATGAGTCCTCTTCCCTCTCTAATGTCTTTGTGTATTTGTACCTCATTTGTATAACATGACTATTATTTTACATTAATTTTGCCAATCTTTCTTTTGAGCTTACCTGATTGTTGATGTAAATCTTAAATATAAAGTATACATTTCCAATGTACAAAAAGCATAAACAATTTGTCCATGTTTAAAAGTTTGTCTATGTTGAGTTTCTTAAAATTGCTATTTGATATTGACTCTTATATGTTTAATTTTCTGAAGTTCAGGTTTGGTTGATAAAAAGTCCTGAAAATCTGCAAGTTCATTGAATGTCCATTTTTTTTCTAATTGAACATTATAGACAGTTTTGCTACATGTGATATTTTTTTTTACCATAGTCCTAGTTCTTTTGCTTGTCTATGGGTATGAATCCAAGGCCTGTGAGTCTTTTATTATAGCTGATGCTGTTTTGTACAATTCTAATTGTAGCTTCAGCATATTTGAATTTTTTTTTTCTTGTTTCTTACAAATGTTTCTCTTTTATCTCAGGTTTTTGAAATGTAGCAATAACACTCCTATATGTTTTCCACAAATAATCTCTTTGAGATTGTGATCAGTGGATTTTTTCCCCCTCATATTCTATCACTCTAAGACACTTTTGTTGGATTATTATTCCCATTGACATACAATCCTAGATTCTATTTTTTAAAATGTTCTACTCTACTTATTTTTAAAGGGTTTCTATCATAAATGAGTATCAAACTTTTTCATGTCTTGTTCTACATCTATTGAAATAATCACATATTTTGAAATGTTTTTGTTTTTAGCATGTTTATGTGAATTATTTTCTTAATGATTAACAATCTTTGCAGGTTTTGTATTGCTGTTATTTTTCCTTTACTTTTTGAAGAGAACCACTGGCATCACTGGGAAATATCTTAACGTGTGTAAATTGTACTTGTGAAGCATAATTGCATACAAGTCATCAATCAGCCTCACTCTCCCTTTCAAAGTCATCAAAATTCAGTGGCAAGATGCCTGATGGCTTGGGATTCAGTGGATGACTGAATGTTTGACCAAGCTATAAATTTTCCATAGCATGTGTTTCATCAGTCTTCATGGCCCTTGGAACAAATTATTCTTATCTGTCTATGTTGCCAGGAAGTTTTCACATGCTTGGGGTAAATATTCTTCTAGCCCACTCATGGATTTAAGACCTATAAGTTACCCTCATCCTGGTTTAGCCAATCTTCCAAGACAGTTTTATGGGATATAACCATAATATATATAGATTCTTGGAGCTACTTTTATTGTTGTTGTTGCCCAGTTGTTTCATTGGTGTCCAAATCTTTGCGAGCCCATTTGGGGTTATCTTGAGAAAGATACTGGAACAATTTGTTATTCCCTTCTCCAATTCGTTTTGCAGAAATATAACTGAGGCAAATAGCATTAAGTGACTTGCCCAGAGTCTCATAGATAAGAACTATTTGAGGTCAGAAACAAACTCATAAAGAAAAGTCCAAGAATAGTGCTCTGTCCACTGCATCACCTAGCTGCCAGCTCTTGTATAAATCCAATTGAATAATATTGATCATTTTTTAGAAAATTGAAATAGTCTTTTTGCTAATATGTAACTTTTTGAACTTACATCTATTAATTATTTTATTATAATTCTTTTTGACCTATTCTGTTTTTTTGTTAAATTGGTTTTAACTTTTTTTTCTGGTTTTTAGATTGAGTATGTTTTCATAAAATGAATATTGTTTCAATATATTTTTCTCAATTTTTGAGAATGATTTGTGTAATAAAGTAATTGCTCTTTAAAATTTTGATAATATCCTCATGTAAATCTCCCTGGATCAAGGTTTCTTCTTATTGTTGTTGGTGGTGATTTATGTTTAGCTCAATTTCCTTTTTTCTGAAACTGGGTTAAGTTCTGGAATTGATATTCTAATATTTTCATTATTTTAGGGTCATGTAGATATATTTATTTAAAATTGTATGATATAATTTTATATTTGGAGAAAAATTCTGATAATCAATTTTATTTTTTCTCTCTTGTGATTTCATTTATATTCATTTATATTTAGCTAATTACATAATGATATGGCCATGTTGTGTCTTGAAACAAATGTCAGCTTTTAGTTGCTAACAAACTTTATAGGCTTCTTAGTTGTCAACATATCTAATTTATTCTGATTATCAAAATTCCCACTTGTGCTTATGTGCTTATACTTGTTAATTTATTTGCTGGCTTTCTCATTTTTAAATTAGAGATTCAATTTAATAATCGCTTGATTTTCCATTTAGTTATCATATGATCTCAGGGATTGGCTTTTTTTCTTTCTGAAAATTGTGAAGACCGCATATTTTAAAATCAGCCGGAGTCAGGAATTCAGGTTAGGAGAAAATCATCAATCTTTTATTCTCAGTAGAGAAGAAGAAAGATCAGAGGTAGAAGGGAATAGGCAATAGCAATGTGTGCAACTGAGTCAAGAAGCTAGCCAGACCAGAAGCCACAAGACCAGCAACCACCAGAACCGAACCCAGCCAGTAACCTCTCTCTGCCTCTCTTCCTGCTCCTCTGTCTCCACCCACGAAAATCGTATATACAGGATATATAGGATGTGTTCCTATACAACACATCAGGACTTGCACAGAGAGTGGGTGGAGGCCATTCTTTTTCCAAGCATATATATTAATAGAGTATAGTCCAATTACTATTTAGCCTCACGTGCTTGGGACCTCAGTGCATCATCTCAAGCCTCAGCCCATTACAGAAAATCACTTTTAGAAATTTTAGCACATTGTCATATCAATATCACTTTCCTACATAGTGAATTTCTTCTGTAATTTGTTCTTTGACTTACATATATTTTAATATTTTATAATTAAGTTAAGCTAGTTTTGCAGAATATGTTATTTGGCCTTCAAGTTTCAGTCTTTGATTTTGGAAAGTAACTCACTTACTTTAGTGACTTCTTACAACTGTGGAATAATCTTGACTTATTAAAATATACTTTTCTTTTTTTTACTTACATTATTTTTATTTTTTATATTTCGGTTGTCACTGGAATTGTTAAATTTAACCATGTGATTTTATGTTTAAAACATTTTTCTGGCAATATTATCTGAATTCTACTGGTTGTTTCTTTTCTCAACTGAGGAAATTCATACAGTTTTACTTTGCAATGCTTCATTCTATTCTTCTCTGAATTATATTTTACTTTAAATCTGTTCTTCTGCAGAGCCAATTCCTGCTATTTCCCACTTACCTCTAACAAAACTTGTGGCTTCCCTTACAGATTACCTGTCATTCAATCTGTATATATCTTATACAATTATATAATTTCTCAGTGTATATCTGACCATTTTAACTTATCTTTCTTATTACAATGTGGTTGTGGGCAAAATCTGTATATTTGCCTTTCTTTGTATTCCCATTACTTATCACAATTTCTTGCACATGCATGTTACGAAATTTTATTAACTGATCATTAGTTTCTCTTTAACCCCATCTAATTGATGTTATATCTTTGTGCTTATTTTGTTCAAGATCAATTGACCTTGACTTTGATTTTTTTTTAGAATTCCTATTTATAGATGTATAAGGACATCTTATTGCTCCCAAAAGACCATAAGCTTCTTGAAGGCAGAGACAGCTTTTTGTTCTGTTTTGTTTCTCCTATTATGTAGCACATTATCTGACATGTAGTAGGTATTTAAGAAATGTCTTTTGATTGGTTGATCAATCATATAACTGATTATTTGTCTGGCTGTTCCTCTCATTTAACCTATTCTAGAAATGAATGACTTTGCATTTTAGGCACATTTAGACAGGAGAGAAAGAAAGAAGTGTGTGTTTGTTGCCTTCACATACCATTATCAACCTATGTCACTTGAGACCAAACTGCTAAAGACTTCCATTTTCATCTGACAGCAGCTAGGAGCTCAATGTCTCCAGACAGCAATGTTATGTGAAGACAACAGGGGAAATAAAGACATTTTAATGAAAAACAATATTTAAAAACTACCTTTTTACAATCTGTGGGAAGAGAAAATATACAGAGTATTAAATGTTTATTTATTTCCTATTTCATCCCTCTTCAAAAATGTGATTTTTTCCCTCAAATAGCTGAAAAAGTGTGAGACAAATGCCACAATGGAACAAACAATAAAGCAATAAATTAAGCTTACTAAGTAGTGGAAGGAAAGGATTCATAGTAAACAAGAACACTTTAAAGTGAACCAGAATTCCCTGGACACAGTAGAAAATGTAAACTAGTTCCTCTAATTCCTCTGTCAATATTGTTTTTTAAAATTTTTAAAAAAAAAAAGGAATATCTCTTTTGGTTATAAAAATCTGAGGAGGGAAAAATTCTTAGAATGTGGCTAGTGCCATTTTTCTGAAGTCATTAAATGACTTGGTTTCCTTAGCTACAAAATGCAAAATAATTGTTTTGAATGACCTCTAATGACCCAGCCAGATCTGGAGCTGATTCTGCAATAGATATGAAGTAGGGGAAAAAGTTGTTTTCAGCACCATTATATACTACTATTTAGTCCCTTCATTATATATACAAGATGTAGTACCCTCATATTGCCATCACTATCACATTCCATCCAGAAGGCCTAGTATTTCTATGCAGCAGTCCTATTCTTCAGATCTTTCTCTCTTTTCTCACTTTTCATCATTTACTTCCTATGTATAATAAATTCAACCTAAAATATTATTATCCTTTTCCTCTTGCATTAACCACATAATGAATTATGATGGTTTAATGTTATCACTCTAGATAACATTTAACATATTTTTACTATATTTTTATAATTTAACCAAATGAAGAACTTAAAATATTTTATAAAAATAAATTTCGTAAAAAGAGGTATTTGCAAACAATTCCCATTATATTCAAAGCATAGTGAGCACAGAAGAGCCTGAAAGAGAAATAAGACGTGATCTCTGTCTTCAGAGATTTTAAAAGGTAATGAATGGGGTAGGAAGTTAGGCTCCTTTCCAATTCCTAAAATCGGGGTCCTCAAACTACGGCCCACAGGACAAATGCAGCAGCTGAGGATGATTATCCCCCTCACCCAGGGATATGAAGTTTCTTTATTTAAAGGCTCACAAAACAAAGTTTTTGTTTTTACTATAGTCTGGCCCTCCAACAATCTGAGGGACAGTGAACTGGCCCCCTGTTTAAAAAGTTTGAGGACCCCTGGCTAAAATCATACTGTCTATGGTCTTGTGATGAAAAAAAAAATATGGATTGTGTGAGTTCATTCTATTAAGGAGAATCTATCTCAAGATTTCATTTGTTTTTTTTTTAAAGAAAATATTTTGTAAAAGAAAGTGACATTTCTCATTTCAAATATCAGTTAGCTTTCAAAATGTGTAAACCTCTTCCTTCCAAATAATAAATCCCAAATAGCCTCTTGTCTTTTATTTGTTTCCTGTCACTTATTAGATCTGATAAAGCCTTGCTAATTACCTAAAGTATACAGCATAGGTGGAATATTTTAACAAGAAATTTGTATGCACTGGTGTCTGTTCTTCAAAGTGATCCCAAAGCCTTATGACATTAATTTAGTTAGAGTCAAAGTAAGTATAATTTTGAAAAAAAAATGACGTTCCTACTTTCCTTTGCCACATTTGATTTTTATCAGTTTTAAATAGAGAGGAAATGTAATAAATTAGCTATCAAAGATTTCATTTGCTTTTATTTTACATGATAGGGTATATATGTATGTGTGCACACACATGCACACACACACACACACACACACACTCACAAAACAGAATTTTATCAAGAATTTGCCTGATGTTCTACAGAAAAAAGTCACTGACATCTTTATATCCTATATTCAATAAACAACAGGGACCTAAATGAATGTAGAATGTTTGATGTCTAAATTCTATGGTTTATAATCTTAAAATATTATTATGACAAATTATATTACATGCATTGTACCTGAAAGATCAAGTCAAAAGTGTTTCCATATCTGAATCCATATACTCTTTAAAAAGAAACACTTCCTTAGGCAAATAAGAATATTTTATATCAGAGAATTTTTCTCTTAAAAAGAAGTTTTTTTCTTATTATTAACAATATTGAGATGGCTTAGGACTCAGATGGATAGGCTGAATTATAAATATATGTAACTTTACTACCACCCAGAAGAAAGAAACACTAAACAATAAAATAATTAAGAATTAAGGAATAAAGAGTATGATTTAGGGAATTAGGTGGTATTGGTCAAAATATGATTTCATTGGCACTTTCTATCATTTGACTTTCAAATTTTTTTTTTGTTTCCTAGATATTGAATTTTCTGATTGACAAATCACTCTCAACCATTTTGAGCTGGGTATTCCATATATCCATGGCTGTATTTTGGGAGTATTCCCTGCTCTCCTCCCAACTTGAATGCTACTTATTCTATGCCAAATTAAATTTCTTTTGTTCCACTTTCCTTTCATCCATTCCGGGTGGTGAATATGATTAACTCTAGTTCTGTTTTGTGCAGGTTGTGATCCAAAAATGCTCTTGCAAAAGGGTAATAACAAGGAGAAATTTCCACCAAAGGTAAGCTTGTGTGTGAGACATCTGTGAAAATTCCAAACTCTGGTTACGTTCCAAATGAACAAAAGACAGCTATTCCCTAATTCAATACCCATTAAAACTTGCTTTTAATTATTAGTCCATAAGGTCTGATTTATTAGAGGGTTTCAATTTTCATGTACATTTGTATTCTCAAGATCCCTTAGGGGGAAAAAAAAACTCACCTGTATGGTTGACTCAAAGCAGGATATTGAATATTGACAGTTTGCTTTGCCTCCTCAAGGGTCCTCTCAACAGTATGCCTCCTTCACTTTTGAATTTAATAGAACAAATGTTAGTTTCAGATTCCAAAATCACACACAAGGATCTCTCATAGGAAGGAAGAAATTAAAGGAACCCAGAAGCAGTTTGGAAAGAAAATAGACAATTGAATAGCAAGATGAGAATTGAAAAGACTAAATTAATAACCTATGAAAATTAGAGAAGAATTCTTTTGATAGAATCAAACTGTTGGGGGCTAAGGAGGGCAAGAATATAGTTAGATTGTATAATTAAGGTTAATCAGAGGAGACTCTTATTTAGTTTTCTTAGTTTTCTAAATCATATAAAGAAATTTAAAGGAGAGAACTTTTTTGAAGGGGAAATCCTATGAAAATATCTATATATCATGTATAGTAACAGAAGGGAAAGAGTCAAAACTAAATCCAAGATTATGAACATAATAGGCAATGGTCCACCACACAGTATTTTTATATGAAGAGGATGAAAAAGTTTAATAGTAATCACCTTGATTTTGATACTTTGAGCTTAATGAATCAGTAAGGCATCCAGGTAAGGATATTATTTAGTCTCTAAGAAGTGAGTTTCTAGAGCTAAAAAAACCCCAGATACATCAGAACAAAAATGGTAATTAAAACCAAGGGAACAACATTTACAAGGTTTAAAGTATAGAAAGAGATGAATTGAGTTTCACAGACAGGCCACTGGGGAACATCCCAACAGGAAGAAAATAAGAGCTATTGAGGGAGAAAGAAAAGGATTTAAAAAGTAGAACCAGAAATGTATGGTATCTCTGAAATTGAAGATCAGACTACTTAGCAGAAAAAGGTGTTCAACAAGCAAAAAGCTGAAGAGAAATCAAAGTGAAAAGAGTTTAAGAAAGGTCATTGGAATTGATCATTGGAAAATCATAGAAGACATTCAAAAATAGTTTCAGAAGAAGAATAGGGACTGAATTGTGCTTATTACATGAATTTGAGAAGAAACTAATTTGAGAAAATGAAAGTATCAGTTGTTGTTTTTTTTTTTTTTTTTAACAAATTAACAGTAAAGGGCAGAGAGACATGAGGTAATTGCTGAATGGCCAATCAGATCTCTCTCTTTATATTTTTCAAAGAAATGAAAAAATCCAAGGATATTTGGAAATAGACTGATAGAAATCAATGAAGGTAAATATAAGAAAGCATACAATTGATAGTTAAGACCCTAGAGGAGGTAATAGATAATGAGATCAAAGGCATATGTAAGGGGCCCTACTGAGGAGCATAGATATTTCTTTTTTATAAGCTGATTAGAAAATAGAATAAAAATGTTGAGAAAGTTTGGCAAATTGAACAGGAAGAATTAAGGACAAGTGCATGTAAGACTAAAGTCTTTTCAATGAAATGAGAGGTGAGATTAAAGTAAAAAAGCAGATAGAAGAGAAAAAGTTTAGAAGAGTCCCTATAAGGAAAAGCAGGAGTCAATACAAGGAGAGAATGATCACCAATGAGTAGCAAAAAGCTGGGCAAAAGTTATGTGCCAGGAAGTCAGGAGGACCTAAGTTCAAATCTGGTTTCAGACATTTCACATTTCCTAATTGTGTGACTCTGGGGAAGTCACTTAAACCCAATTGCCTCAGCAAAACAAACAAAAAAGTTATGAGGCAGGAATGTGTAATAGATCAGTTTGACTCAATTTTCTCATTCAGAACTCAGCACTCCTAGAGCATGAGTTGAGAAACTAAAATGGCAGAAATTGTTGAGTGAATAGGGTCTACAATTTGAATGGTAAAATGTCAGGAATATAAGAAATTTTAAGGTAATTTATGCAACACTATTGAAATTATGAAACATAATTAATGAACTCTAGTGTCAGCCATAGATATGGGTATAACTGAAGCCACAGGAAGGGAAGCATATCATAGAAGTGAGGATGGATCTAGGGACCAAAGGCCATAAATTTAATAAAATATGTTAATTCAAACTGGGGAGTACAAGAAGTTGAAGGACAAAGGTGTATGGAATTACAGAGCAGAATTTTAAAGTTCTACATCTTAAAGGTAGTTTAAATTTGAGGAGAATGAGACTAAAAGTATAGTTTAGTTGCCTACACCAAAAATACCTTCTCTAGTCATCAGTTCTAATGCCTAGCATCATGACTAGCATAAGATCTGTATTTAAAAGATATTTGTTTAATTGAATTCAAATTTGTGGAATTAGTAATATGCAGTCTACCTTTCTCTTACTCATTCCTTAAACCCAAAGCCCATAAGCTTGCTTTTATTCCTATCAGTTGAAGAATGACTAAATGGACCAGGAAACCTTAAAGATAAAGAAAAGGAGATTCCATGTAAAGACCTCTAGTTTAATGATGGATATCCATAAGTATTGTTGAAAAGAATTTTAGCAGCCCCTATGATTTGTTTTACTTGACAATCTCTTGATTTATTTATTAAAAGTTACCTGGTGTCTATATTCTATAATCGATGCATTTGTAAATTATTCTAGGTCCCTTTGTCATTTGTATAAAGCTGCATATTACATAAAGCCATAAGCCAACCATTTATTGGAATGTGTAGATATGAATTCTTGGGAGAAGTTAGGTTTAAATTTTCATTTCTTGAAGCCATACAAAGAAAGGGTCCCAGATGGTGGCAGAGAAGTGAAATATGTGTGTCCTTGTAGCATTTCTGTATTAGTCAGTATGTATACCAAGTTGATTTCAAAGTTTGCGACTCTGGGGCAGTTAGGTGATACATTTGATAGAAAGTTGGCCCTGGAGACAGGTAGACCTGAATTTCAATCCAATCTCAGAAACTAATTGTATGACTCTAGGAATTTCATTTGACCCCAAAACTTTTCTCAACCAACTATCCTCAATATTGACAAAAGACTATTCCTGGTCTTCAAGTCTGATCATCCCAATACCATCATCAGAATATTTCAGGGGCTTACTTATTTTTTATAGGATAAAATAAAAACTCCTTATTCTGAGATTCAAAGCCATAATTAATTTAAATCCTACCTACCTTCCCACTTAGAAGTGATATTACTCTCCTTTAATGTTTTATGACTCTGCTAAAGATAAACCTAAAAAGGTAAAAAGAAATCTTGGGAATTATATTTCCTCTATAAAGATGTATAAAGAATACATGTATACCTTGTTCTCGAAACTAGAGGTGGAAAGGACATTGTACCAGAAAAAGGGTAAAGTGGAGGTACTGCATCTCATGAAGAGGCAAAGGAAACCTATTATATCTGAGAGAAAGAATGGAGGGGGATGAATATAGTGGTTATCTTACTGCCATCAGAATTGGCTTTAAGAGAAAAAGTTTAGACATATTCAATTTATGGTGAAACTTCTCCCACCTCATTGAAAAGTGTGAAGGAAAAAGTGAAAAGGGAAGGAATAAGCTAAGCAGAAGGGAATACAGAAACTGTGAGGGAAAGGAATAAGATAGGGGAAGGAACTCTAAAGCGGGGGGAGGGATACTAAAAAGGGAAGGCTGTGAGAAGCAAGTGGTGCTCACAAGTTTAATACTGGGAAGAGGGGTAAGGGGGAAAGAAGGGACAAAAGCATAAATAGGGGTTAACAAGATGGCAAGTAATAGAGAATTGGTAATTTTAACCATAAATGTGAATGGGGTAAACTCCCCCATAAAGAGGAAGCAGTTAGTAGAATGGATTAAAAGCCAGAATCCTACAATATGTTGTTTACAGGAAACACACATGAAAAAGAGAGATACATGCAGAGTAAAGGTAAAAGGTTGGAGCAAAATCTACTATGCTTCAGGTGAAGTCAAAAAAGTGGGGGTAGCCATCCTGATCTCAGATCCAGCAAAAGCAAAAATTGATCTAATTAAAAGATAAGGAAGGGAACTATAGCTTGCTAAAGGGTAGCATAGATAATGAAGCAATATCAATATTAAACATATATGCACCAAGTGGTGTAGCATCTAAATTCTTAAAAGAGAAATTAAGAGAGCTGCAAGAAGAAATAGACAGCAAAACTATAATAATGGGAGATCTCAACCTTGCACTCTCAGAATTAGATAAATCAAACCACAAAATAAATAAGAAAGAAATCAAAGGGGTAAATAGAATACTAGAAAAGTTAGATATGATAGCTCTCTGGAGAAAACGAAATGGAGACAGAAAAGAGTACACTTTCTTTTCAGCAGTTCATGGAACCTATACAAAAATTGACCATATATTAGGACATAAAAACCTCAAACTCAAATGTAGTAAGTCAGAAATAGCAAATGCATCCTTTTCAGACCACGATGCAATGAAAATTACATTCAACAAAAAGCCAGGGGAAAGTAGACCAAAAAATAATTGGAAACTATAATCTTATACTAAAGAATGATTGGTGAAACAGCAAATCATAGACATAATTAATGACTTTACCCAAGAAAACGACAATAATGAGATATCATACCAAAATGTGTGGGATGCAGCCAAAGCGATAATAAGGAAAAATTTCATATCTCTAGAGGCCTACTTGCATAAAATAGAGAAAGAGAAGGTCAATGAATTAGGTTTGCAACTAAAAATGCAACAAACTAAAAACCCCCAGTCAAACACTGAACTTGAAATTCTAAAAATAAAAGGAGAGATCAATAAAATTGAAAGCAAAAGAAACTATTGAATTAATTAATAAAACCAAGAGTTGGTTCTATTAAAAAACCAACAAAATAAACAAACCCTTAGTAAATCTGATTAAAAAAAGGAAAGAGGAAAATCAAATTGTTAGTCTTAAAAATAAAAAGGGAGAACTCATCACTAACAAAGAGGAAATTAGAGCAATAATTAGGAGTTACTTTGCCCAACTTTATGGCAATAAATTTGACAACTTAAATGAAATGGAAGAATACTTTCAAAAATATAGCTTGCCCAGATTAACAGAGGAAGAAGTAAATATCCTAAACAGTCCCATTTTAGAAAAAGAAATAGAACAAGCTATTAACCAACTCCCTAAGAAAAAATCCCCAGGACTAGATGGATTTACATGTGAATTCTACCAAACATTTAAAGAACAATTAACTCCGATGCTATATAAATTATTTCAAAAAATAGGGATTAAAGGAGTCCTACCAAACTCCTTTTACGACACAGATATGGTACTGATACATAAACCAGGTAGGCTGAAAACAAAGAAAGAAAATTATAGACCAATCTCCCTAATGAATATTGATGCTAAAATCTTAAATAAAATATTAGCAAAAAGATTATAGAAAATCATCCTCAGAATAATACACTATAACCAAGTAGGATTTATACCAGAAATGCAGGGCTGGTTCAATATTAGAAAATGAAAGGTTGTCCACTGGGAAAATGATAAACAAATTACAATTTATGATTTTTAAGAATTGATAAAATGAATAACTTTGCGAGTGTCACTTACTTCAACTGATGCAGAGTAAAATGAGCAGAATGAGAATATTTTATATAATAATGTAGTTAAAAAAAAACCTTGCACAATTTTTCATTTTCAGTTTAATGATCAATCATGATTCCAGAGGACAGATCAATAAGCATGCTATATACCTCCTGTCAGGAAACCAAGAAATGAGAATCAAAAAGCCATTTGGGGACATGGCCAATACATGGCTTTGTTTTATTTAACTAATTGTGTATATGTGCTATTTTTACTTCATAGTGAGAAAATTAATGGAGGGAAAATGACTGTCCATTAATTGAAATACTTAAAATGAAATAAAAATTAAATTTAATAAAGAAATATAAACCTCAGAGGAAGAGAGCTGTATTTGTGAGAAAGAGGAAAAGAATGTCAAATTTTTGGATTTAGAAAAAGCAGATTTCAAAGAGTTTAGGTAAGTGAACTTTTGAAAAAAAAGAATATGCCCCCAAATCCTCTAGAATTTCAAATGAAGAGGGTTTCTTAAGGATAAAACATTAAAAATACAAAAAGAAGCAATTCTGATGAAAAGAAAAGACTAGATTTGTCTAAAGATATGTTTATGCATGTATAGAGAACAAAAATTGAATTTCTAAAAGACATTTACAGAAGATGAAAGAAAACATGGATAACAGAAGATGAATATAAAAACAGGGAGCAGTACTTTAAAGTAGTGTTAATGGTGCCAGAGTATAAAATTAAATAATGCAGGCAAGGATATGAAAATAAAAATTTTAAGTTCATATTCTTTTCTTACATTTGGAGGCAAAAGAAGATCAAAACCAGGTTAATGTTATTGTTTTGCATAATAGGAGCAACAACATGGCATCTTTTCCATTTTTTCCATCACTCAGAAACTGACTGACATAGATTTAAATTATATATATATATATATACACACACATACATATTTTACTTGTATATCACCTTTGTATATGGATATATGCCTTCCACTATCCTGCCTAGTGAGATGCCTTGATGCAAAGAATTTTTTTTTAAATGAGATAAAACAAATTCAGAAAAAAAAAAAAAAAAAAAGCAGCCAACCATGGTATTGTATATTTCATGTCCAGAGTCCTTAACCTTTGGAGATAAGGGAAGGAATTTTATTGTTATATATTATAATCAATATTTCCTTAGGAGTCTTTCATTAGATAATAGTAGTCTTGAAAACAAAACTATTCAAAAAGCTTTCATCAAGTTTCCCTGAATATTCAGAAAATGAATTCTCTAAACACCTATTAATCATTCCCACTGAGCTTCATGCCATTAAACTATATCAAATTCTTCCATTTAGGAAATTTTTTTTTTATACAAGTTCAAAGAAGATCAGATTCTCATCACGTTTCCACCATCATAAGTTATACCAAGAGACTGAAGAGTTGAAGGTAGAATAAAGAAAAAGAATGATAAGCAATATTTATACCTGACTCTCATAAATTTGTTAAAAATTCTTCAACTTTCATAAATTGCATTCTCCTTTCAATGACCTTCCCCAAATATATTTTGAGTTCTGAAAATAATGTTGTCATGTTTATAAAATTTTCTAGCACTTCATGCCTGAAAATGTTTTTACACATTTACCCTTGAGTTATTTTCCACTTTACTTGAGGGAAACAACTATTAACACTGTGGGTAACATTGCTTTTCCCTTTTGTGAATGTATTTTTTCTCTGGAGTATACTGCAATGACTAGCAAATAACCCTTTTAGACACATTGAAAGCAGATTGGCAATGACAATTTCTTATCTACGAACAGTAAACTTAGCTATCACTTACAATTAGGTTCCTTTGGAATAAACTGTGTATTCCTTTGTCATTCTAGAGGCCCAAAGAGTTATCTCAAAAACAAGAAACAACTTTGTCATTTGATTAAACATCAATTATGTTTAACTGGAAAAAATTAGGAAACAATAACATATCCTAAAGAATTTCAAATATTGTAAGGACCATAGAAAAAAATCTATCCAAATATCCAAATAAAGGATGAATCTTCTATTGCATCCTTTAAAAATTGTCCTATCTCCTAGGTAACCTCCTAAGGGTAAATGGAACCAAAAAGTGGAGGGGAGTGGTACCAGAAATGAAATGATGCTGTCTTTGGGAAGGAAAAGAATTATATGATGGCCAGGTGGTAGAATTGAACTACAAGATTTGGGAAGAAGAGGTATTGCTTCTATCCATATGACTTTCTTCTTGAATTGATACTTCTAAGAGTAAAGTGTAACAGAAAAAAAGGAGATAAAGAGGAAAGATTTATAGAAACAGTAACTCAAAAATCAATTATATGAGGGATCTCAAAACTAAAGAAAAGCTTTAGCTCTATGAAAAACACAGAGATTAATGAAAAACTATCCAGACCTTTTTTTCCAGAATAAAATTATAACTATTATATATTGGAGGATACCCATTTTATTTTTGAGATTAATCTAATTGCTAGAATTGTTTTTACCTCTTATCTGCACAATCTACTCTCTTTTAAATTTATACTCTTTCACCCTAGTTCTACCCATTATACCCAAGATGGATGATTTTATATCTATCTCAATTAAATTATGTTTTATTACTTCCAGACTGATTGCCCTAGTTGAGAAGTGTTTGATTGTTTGTATGTTGGACCTGACATCTAAAGGTTTAGCTATACCTGCCTATTTATGGGTTTTTTTTTCAATCTGTCAAACATAATTACTATGTCTTCATTTCAGTCACTAATAAAATTGTGAAACAGAACTCTTTCAAGGACTAAACCTTGTGGCATTATGCCAAAGATCGCTTTTTGAAGTATCATAGATCTATATAGAGAGAGTTGAGATGTTTCTTTTTGCTGACAGGTGATTGTGCACCCAATGAAGCCTCTGAGTCCGAGATGCAACAGATCATGCATCAGATTTTCTTGATCTAAGAATTAACACCAAGAAAACAAAAGATCTTCACCAGCCAGTACTACACTAAGTATAGAAATATAGATTACTGAAAATGGAGAAATTTTGAATGCTGAAAATGTTTATTTTCCCTGGCAATATATTTTCCATGCATGTATGCATATATGGTGAAGTTGACACTTTAATTGCCAGAGATATCTGTGTTTGGGAGACTGAAAAGAAAAGTATAGGAGAGAGCAGTATTAGGCTACCTACCAGGCTAAAAGTCTACAGAGCTGTATACCTCTGAACTCGTTGTATACCTATGAAATCTGGACAATATACCAGAACCATTCCAGGAAACTGAATCCTTTCCATTTGACTTGCCTTAGAAAGATTCTAAAGATCATTCTGGTAACATAATAAACCAGACTCTGAGATCCTTTCTTAAGTTGAACTGCCAAGCATTCAAATTCTATTGCAGAGAGTACAACTCTAAGGGTTGATACGTGGTTTAAGTGCTAAAAGTACATATACCAAAAAGACTATTTTACAGAGAACTCCCACAAGGCAAGTGTTTACATGGAGGTCAGAAAAAATAATGCAAGGATATTCTCAAGATCTCTCTGAAGAATTTTAGAATTCATCATAAGACATGAGAAACACTGGCAGAGGGTTATAGAGTATGGTGTGCTCACATCAAAGAAAGCATTGTACTCTTATAAGTGAAGTAGAATTTCAATAACTCAAAAGAAATAAATATCCAAATGTTCATATGGACTACCTGTACCTGACCTCTGATAAAATTTTTCAAGCTTTTTTTGTTCTGATTAGCCACAGTCAGACATTGTACTTTGACCATGACATAATGATGTTATTTTGGTCCTCTTTGAGAAAGAAGGACAGCAACCAATGAACTCTATGACTCAGGTATAAACATTAATTCTGAATCCACCAAATCTCACCATCATCCTAAGCAAATTTAGTAAGATTATGTCTAGATTATTACTCTTAATTATAAATTATAAAGTTATAATCTCAATTACTCTAACTATATAATTAGAATTTAGGGAAGAAACCTTAACATTAGTATAGTCCCTTTATTTTACAAACATTGAAACTGAAATGCACCAATGTGAAGGAAAATGATCGTTCAATCCCTGGTAAACCAGTACCTAATATGGGGGTGACTAAGAGGCTTAAATTACTGAAAGAGAGAGGTTCATCCCAGAGTCCAAACCCATTGAAAAATGAGCCAGGAGCCCAATCTGAGGCAAGAAACAGAGCAAGAGCATTCCAAATGAGAAAGGGACCCAAGGACATAATCCATTATAGAAGAAAAACTGAAATCCTCACAAGGCAGCACCTGACCAGAGAAGGACTCAGTCAACCTATGTCAAAATCACAGTAGAAAACAAAACTAAACAATCCCTCAGGAGGCAGGGCCTAGTGTTAGCCACTAAAACCAGCATCAAACAGACCCAACTTCTGGGAGCCAAGATAGTGAAGTAAGAAATGAATTGCTGCAACTCTCCCATGTTCACCTCCAGGCAACCATAAAATAGCACCCTGAGACAGGTTGTAAAGTGGTAGAACCAGCAAGGAGACAGGATAAAACAATCTTTCAACACAAGAAAGATTAGCATTGGATCACATTGGAGGATCAGCAGAAGTCTATCTCACTCAGGTAAGATTGGGAAAAGTAAGTCCAGGACAAGAAACTTCCCAGTGAGCCAGTAGCAAATTCTACCTCAGTAAACTAGCATGAGATCCTGAACCCCAGTGTGGTGGAATGGGCAAGTAGCTACATAAAGCTCTGCCCCCACAAGTGCCTTGATATAATTTTGGGAGCTGGCAGACTTCAGTTCTAGGAACTGGAACATGCTTCAGCACAGGCCCAGACAAAAAGGCTTCTTCCAGTCTCCAAATCTCTACATGCTTCAGCACAGTCCAAGGGAAGCAGGGAACATTCAAGCACTCCCATGTCTTTCAATGTGGCTTCAGGAAATGCAAAAACACCCCACTGGACCTTGCTCCACTATTAGGACCCTGGTTCAGCACCAAGTAAGCTTCCAGACCTCTAAAGCCTCCAGGTATAGAGTGTCAGACACCCATCTGACCACCCATCAGCACAGCACCAGACATCACCACAGCACCAGACACAAGGATCTCTTTGGACTTCAGCATAACATCAATGCAGCATTAAGGTAAACAGTCAGGCCCTGTAGCTATTTGTGCAAGAAACCTGAGACTATACTTCTTCCACCCTGGGAGAAGAGCTCACATTTTTTTAAAAAGGAAAAAGTTAAAAAAAAAAGATGAACTAAAACAAACAAAAATATCAAACTACAAAACATTATTATGTTAACAGGGAAGACCAAGAAACAAACACAGAAGAGGATAACAATATCAAAGCACCTATGGACAAAACCCCTCAAAAAAGTGAGAAGTGATCTCAAGGCCAAAAAGAATAAATCAAAGATCTCAAAAAAGAACAAAAGATCATATAAGACAAGTAGAAAAAAATTGGGGGAAAATGAATTATGAAAGAAAACTATCAAAAAGAGCTAATAGCTTGGAAAGTGGCTTAAAAAGTACAACTGGCCAAATAGAAAAGGAGGTACAAAATTCAGTGAAGAAAATTTCTCAAATTGTCAAATTTGGAAAATGGGAATGGAATGGAATTGGAAATGGAAATGGAAAAGAAAAGTCAAGTGAGAAAAAGAACACCTTAAAAGTTAGAAATGGGTAAGTTGAAGTTAATAATTCTATCAGACAACAAAAATGAATCAAAGAAATTCAAAAGCAAGGAAAATGGAAGAAAATGTCAAATAACCTTATAAGAAAAACAACTGATCTAGAAAATAGATTTAGGAAAGACAATATCAGAATCACTGGACAGCCTGGAAACCATTAACTTTTTTTTTTATTTTTTTAGGATGAACTGAATGCTATTTTGATTAATTATTTTATTTTTCTGATTATACATATACATTAGCTTTTTAAATAGACATTCCTTTATGAATCATGTTGTGAAAGAAAATCAGGACAAAAGGAAAAAATAAGAGGAAAAAACAGAAAAAAGTGAATACAGCATGTATTCATTTACATTCAATCTTCTTAGTTCATTTTCTGAATGCAGATGATATTTTCTATCCAAGGTTTATCAGGATTGCCCTGGATCACTGAACCACTGACAAGTCTTTCATAGTTAATTATGACACAATCTTGCTGTTACTGTGTACAATGTATTCCTGGTTCTGCTGTTTCACGGAGCATCAGTTAATGTAAATGTTTCCAGGTCTTTCTAAAATCAGCTTTTCCACCATTTTAATAGAAAAATAATATCCCATTACTTTCATATACCTTTCCCCCAACAGATGGACATCTACTCATTTTCCAATTCTTTGCTATCACAAAAAGAGCTAAGACAAACATTTTTGTACATGTGCAAATCGCACAATTCCCTCCTTTATGATTTCCTTGGAATACAGACGCAGTAGAGGTATTCCTTGATTAAAGGGTATTCTCAGTTTGATAATCCTTTGGGCATAGTTCCAAATTGCTCTCCAGAATGATTAGATAAGTTCATAACTCCACCAACAATGCATTAGTGTCCCAGATTTTCCACACCTTCTCTAATATTTATCAAAATGTTTTCCTGTCATCTTAGCCAATCTGAGAGGTATGAAGTTGTACCTCAGAGTTATTTTAATTTGCACTTCTCTAATCTGTAGAGGGCTGAAATTCCAAAAAGGTATGCTTGAATCAGACAACCAGGCACTTAAGGCTAATTACCTATTCGATGTGAGACAATGACTCTAGTAGCATATGTTTGGATAAATGGCTCTTCTCATTTTGGTGCTTGCTGAATGTTTGGTGTTAAGGTAATCATAGGCAAGGATTGGAGAGCAGAGAGAGAAGGGCCAGAGAGGCATTTGGCAGCAGGATGAGGAGGAGAGAGGCTGGTGACTTTGGACTCAAGGATCCAGGATTTTGCTTGGGTGCCTCCTTCACTTCTCCCCCTAAAGCCCAAGGATTTAATTCATCCTGATTCTGGCTGACCCTGAAGCCCTCCAGGTAGCTAGCCTGTCCTAATCAATAATGATTTACAGCATTTTTCAAATGACTAAAAATGGCTTTAATTTTGTCATATGAAAATCCTGAAAGCCATGATCAAAAAGGAGCTCATAAACATTATCTTCCAAGAAATTATCAAGGAAAATTGCCATGATATCCTGGAATCAGAGGGTAAAATAGCCATTGAAAGAATTCACTGATCCCCTCAGGAAAGAGATCCCAAAATAAGAACTCCAAGTAACATTATTTGAATGTTGAAGAATAAATAGGTTAAAAAAATGAAACTGTAACAAGGGATTTAATAAAGCTAAGTTATGTAATCCATACATAGAAATATGTTACACATCATTTTTTTAAAAAATTAATTTATTTATTTGCAAAGCATACACACGGGTAATTTTTCTAACATTGATCCTTGCATAACCTTTTGTTCCAAATTTTCCCCTCTTTCCCTCCACCCCTTCCCCTAACTGGCAGGTAGTCCAATACATGTTACATATGTTGAAATCCTTTCTTACAGAACAATAATATTCTATAACATTCATATACCACAATATATTAAGCCATTCTCCCATTGATGGGCATTAATTCAGTTTCCAGTTTCTTACCACTACAGAAAGGACTACCACAAACATTTTAACACATGTGGGTCCCTTTCCCTCCTTTAAGGTCTCTTTGGGATACAGACTCAGTAGACACTGCTGGATCAAAGGTATGCACAGTTTGATAACTTTTTGAGCATAGTTCCAAACCACTCTCCAGAATGGTTGGATCCGTTCACAATTCCACAACAAAATAGCCAATCTGACAGGAGGATACATATAATTCTTAAAAATTAAATCATTAATAGCACATCTAGAAGGTATACACATAGATTGAGAATACTGATATAAAATGAACTTTTAGGTAATGACAAAAAATAAGGGATGAGAAAGAGGAACACACCAGATCCAGATAATTTTACATGAGGGGGAACAAAAAACTTATTACAATAGAGGGGGTGATGGAAGGGTGGGCAATGAGCATCACTAAATCTTATTCTTGTCAGTATTGACTCAAAAAGGGAATAATATACACAATGAGTTGAATATAAAAATTCTATCTTACCCAACAAGGAAGCAGGAGAGGAAGAGATTAAGTAAATAGCAGGGGGTGGAATCTTACAGAAGGAAGGGTAGATCAGGGAAGGTGGTAGAAAGAAATAAAATAATGATTAATAAAAAAGAGTGAAAGGAAAGGACAAATAGGAAGAAGAATAGAAAGGAGGGAAATATACAGGTAGTAATCATAACTGTGAATGTGAATAAGATAAAGTTTCCCACAAAATGGAAGTAGATAGCAGAGTGATATACTGTGATATACTCTGCAATATCACAACCCAGAATCATACAATATATTGTTTACAAGAAACACACTTGAATTAGAGAGACACACAAAGAGTAAAAGTAAAAGTCTAGATCATTTATTATGTTTCACCTGAAGTAAAAAAAAAATGGAGGGATAACAATGCTGATCTCAAGCAAAGTAAAAGTAAAAATAAATCTAATTACAAACTTGATAAAAGTTACCAAGGACAATGAAGCAGTATCTATACGAAATATACATGTACCATATAGTGGTATAGCATCTAAATTATTTTATTTGATAATACTTTATTTTTCCAATTACTTGTAAGATAATTTTCAACATTAAATTTTATAAGATTTTAAGTTCCAATTTTTTTCCCCTTACTTCTTTTAACTCTCCTCTCATAGATACAAAAAGAATCTTATATAAGTTATACTTGTACAGTAATTTCAAACATTTCCATATTAGTCATGTTGTAAAAGAAAAATCAGAACAAAAGAGAAAATCTATGAGAAAGAAAAAGCAAACAGAAAAAAAGTGAAAATAATATGCTTCAATTTATATTAAGTCTCCATAGTTCTCTCTCTGTATGCAGATGGCATTTTTTCATCCCAAATCTATTGGAATTGTCTTGAAACAATATACTGCTGAGAAGTGCTAAGTCTATCAGAGTTGATCATCACATAATCTTGCTATTACTCTATAAAATATTCTCATTTCTATTCATTTCATTCAGCATTAGTTCATATAAGTCTTTCCAGGTTTCTCTGAATCAGCTGAGCACCCAAATTCTTAATGAAATTAGGTGAGTTAGAGAAATAAATAGACAGTAAAACTATACTACTAGGGGAGCTCAACTGTTCTCTCTTGAAACTTAATAACTTCAATTAAAAAATAAACAAGAAAGAAATGAAGGTGGTAAATAGAATATTTTACAAGTTAAATATGACAGACCTTTAAATAAAACTGAATGAGAACAGAGGAATATACATGTTTCTTAGCTGTATATGGCACTGCAGAAAAATAGACCATATGGGGCATAAAAACCTCAAAATCAAATATAAAGAAGCAGAAATATTAAATATATTCTTATTTATCAGAATGCAATAAAATTTTCATTCAACATATGGCATCTGAAAGATAGGGGAAAATTAAATGGAAACTGAATAATATAATTCTAAAGAATAAGTGGGTAAAAGAATAAATCATATAAACAATCAATAATTGCATCAACATTTTTATATATTACCAACAAAATCCATCAAAAGATAGAGAAATCCCATTTAAAATAACTGTAGATAATACAAAATATTAGGGAGACAAATCCAGGAACTATAGGAACACAATTACAAAACACAAATAAAATAAGCCCTAAATAATTTGGAAAATATCAGTTGCTTCAGGGTAGGTCCAGGAAATATAATAAAA
Organism: Sarcophilus harrisii; assembly: GCF_902635505.1. Taxonomy (NCBI): domain Eukaryota; kingdom Metazoa; phylum Chordata; class Mammalia; order Dasyuromorphia; family Dasyuridae; genus Sarcophilus; species Sarcophilus harrisii. The sequence continues at coordinate 495,804,196 of NC_045426.1, read as the reverse complement.
ATGAAAATTATAACCAAATTAATTTGCTTAGTATCATACTAATCAAATTACCAAAAGTATTTTATAGAGCTAGAAAAAAAATAACAAATAAATTTGGAAGAACAAAAGGTCAAGAATTCCAAGGAAAGCAATGAAAAAATATGCAAAGGAAGGTAGCCTCACCATACCAGAACTAAAACTGTATTGTAAAGTATCACTTCTCAAAGTTAGCTAGTACTGGCTAAGAAATAAAGTGGTGGATCAGTGGAATATATTAGGAACAAAACACAGTAGTCAATGATTATAGTAACCTATTGTTTGATAAACCCAAAGACTTTAACTTCTGGAATAAGAACTCACTATGTAACAAAAACTGCTGGGGAAAGTAGAAAATAACATGGCAGAAACTAGGCATTGATCAACATCTCAAATCATGTATGAAGATAAAGTCAAAATAGGTACATGCTTTAGACATAAAGGGTGATATTGTAAGCAAATTAGAAGAGCAAAGATAGTTTACCTGTCAGATATATGGAGAAGGGAAAAATTCATAATGAAACAAGAGATAGAAAACATTATGAAATGAAACATGAATAATTTTGAATACATAAAATTAAAAAGATTTTGCGCAAGGTCAAAACAACAAGATTAGAAGGAAAACAGAAAGCTGAGGGGAAATCCTTACTTTTTTTTGATAATGGTCTCATTTGTAAAATATATAGAGAATTGAATCAAATTTATAAGAATGCAAGGTACTTTGCACTTGATAAATAATCAAAACATATGAACAGATAGTTTTCAGATAAAGAAATTAAAGCTATCTATAGTCATATGAAAATGCCCTAAATTGCTATTGATTAGAGAAATGTAAATTAAATAACTTGAGGTACCACTTTGCACCTGTCAGATTTGCTAATTTGACAGAAAAGAAAAATAAGCATTGGAGAGGATGTGGAAAAAGATGAACATTAATGAATTGTTGTGAACTGATCCATCCATTTTAAAGAACAATATAGAACTGTTGGAATCTTTACAAATTGTTAAGCCATTAGAGTTGATAGAGACAATAATTATCTAATTTGACATGGATCAATATGATTGATTTGATCTTAGAAGTAGATATTTTGTGCCAGAACTTGAAACAAGGTACTAAGTACGACTGATAGAAACTATGCTTGTGTTCACACCTTTAGAAAGCTCATAAGTATCTAAGTACTCAATGGAGTTCACACGTTTGGGAGATTTCAGGGATTAGTATGAGATATCCAAATTCATACCTCCCTTGAAGTTCTTAGGGCCAGAGAGCACTCTGGGAGAAAACCCAGAATCTCTCTCTCTCCAGAAGGAGGAGTTAACCTTTGGGAGATCATATATATACAGGAAGCTCTTAGAGATGGAAAGAGTTATTTGGGAACATTCCCAGGGGTCAGAGAGGAGCACTCTGTGAGGAAGCCCAGAAGCCCTATCTTTGAGGCAAGAGAGATTCATTGTATCTCCTTGGTGCTGGCTGGAGTCGGAAGGACAAACCTTTGGATTTGAAGACATTTGGGAGGAGCTCTTAGAACCAAGAGGAGAGATAGGCCTCTGAACTAACCAGGCTATATTGAAGGACACAATAAAAGATCTGAACTTTTATCAGCTGGCTGCGATTTTGGAGTAATTATTGATTGTAACTGAAACTAAGGCTGCCTCCAGAAAACCTCCCCAAGAAGCCCTCTCTCCCAGAGAGAACCATCTTATTATTATTATTTTAAATAAGAAAAACATCCAACATAGAACTATATCTAAAGGGGGTTTAAAACTGCTTACACTTTGATCCTGCAATACTACTACTTGATCTGTATGCCAAAATCATTTTTAAAAGGGTAAAGGACCCGCATGTAAAAATAAATAAATAAATAAATAAATGTTTATAGTAGCTCTTTTTGTGATTGCAAAGAATAGGAAATTGAGGGAATGTTCATTAATTGAAGATTTGCTGAACAAATTGTGATGTAAGCATGTAATGGAATACTATCGTGTTATAAGAAATAGTGAGCAATATGATTTCAGGAAAAAACTGATGCTGAGTGACATGAGCAGAACCAGGAGAATATTGTACTTAAATAGTAACACTGTGAGAGGATCAGCTCTGATAGATTAAACAATACAATAATCTAAGATAATTCCAAATAACTCATGATGAAAATACTATTCACATCTAGACAAAGAACTATGGAGTTTAAATGCAGATTGAAGCATACTATTTTCACTTTTTTGTTATTTTTTCCTTTCTCATGATTTCCCATTTTTATTTTGATTCTTATTTCACAACATGATTAATGTAGAAATATGTTTAACATGATTGTACATATATGATCTACATACATCAGATCGTATGCCTTCTTGAAAAGAGGATAAACAAGAAGGAGAAAGAAAAATTGGAAATAAAAATTCTATAAAAGTAAAATTTTAAAAATTAAATTAATCACTAAACAAAAAAGGCATTTTTGTTAATTGATTAATGTATTAATCTTTCATTTACTTGTGTGAAAATGAAATTGACCTAATTTTGTGAACAACTTCCATTTTGAGATATTCTTGCACATCGCTTGATTTTGAGAAATTCCACCATCCCTCTCAATCCAACCCAACTGGAAAAGTCTCAGATCTATTCCCCCAAAATAAATCAGATTATTTAATCCTATGCTTTACTCTACATACTGTTTATTATATAAAAACTATTCAAAAATATATATTCAGAGTCTTTATGCTAGGGGAGCCTGGGACCTGATTTATAATGAATGCTAATATATTTCATTGCTCAAACTCTGTCTCCTCAATTATTATGAATTATTTAAAATTGCTGCCCCTTTCCAATTTTATCATCAGATGCATTTAGGATGACTTCATTTAACTGAATCTCACCAAATTGTCTTTAAAGTTATCTTTTTATTTCACTGCTTTGTACTGACCATAATCAATCATTCTTTTCATTAATTTTTTCATTTGCATTTATAGTCTAATTTTTTTTTGCTGTTATATTTCTTAAATTTGCAAATATATCACATATTTTCTAAGACAGTTTTCAGACTCTTTTGTTCTTTTTATATACATAACAATTCAATATTTGTCTGAAATTCTTATTATTCATGTCAATATCTTTTCCTTAATCTATTTATCCTTTTAATGGTAAGAAGATTTAAATTCGTCAAATTGAAATCATTTACTTATATAACATGCACATTTTCTCATTTGTATTCATTCTTTGAGTTTTATATTAAATTTTATTTTTCCTCTTACAAGTAAGTGGTTTGAGTATGCAGAGTAATTTAGAAATGACTATTAGATAAGTAAACATTTTCCTATGTTAAAACGAAAAGCAATCAACTTCTCTTAACAAAGTTTTGCCCCAAAATTTTATTATGGCAAACATAGATATTACTCCAAATGCCAAAATTTATATCACAGCCTGATAAAGAAAATGTTATCACTAATCTGACCATTTGATCCACCTGTTAATGAATTCTTTGACTATAAAGATACATTAAAGTATAAAAAGAAAAAAAAAAAAAGATGGCTCTCAAATCTATGCAATTAGTGATGGAATGGCAAGAAAACAGTGGACTTTGATAGAGTTTTATATTGTCCATAAACACTAACTCATACCTTGATTTTCTAAATCAATGAGTAAATAAATTCCTGAAAGCATGCAAACTTATTAATCTTGACATTCTTAACATGAATGAAATTATACAAGAAAGGAAAGTTGCACTAATAAGAAAGACTTACAGTTTTCTCTGCGAAGGACTTTGAAAGGAACTGACAAACGTGATTTGACTATGTGTCTAGAGATCACCAGAAGCATTTCATGGCAGAAGAGGGACTTGTAAGCAAACTTTTGTGACAAATTTTTCTACCTGATGCCCCATCTCGAATTACTTTCCAAGTACATTTTACTTGCATCTAATATGTTTCTTTCAATGATCTAATGGACATAATAGATTGCCTTACTTAATAGATGATTATTTGAGAAGTATACCCATCTTCCAATAACTGTTTTACTTTTTTCTTCATTTGTTTCCTCTTTTTTCCTCACACAACTTTTATCTTTTCTCTTACCTGTGACATATCTTTTCCATTTCAAATTAACTGAAAGTTCACAGAATCCAATCTATTACACAGCACCTAATACAATAGAATAATAAAATGGAGTTGCTCACAAAGAGAAAAAAATGGTTCTTCTGTTTTGTTGAGCTATTTCAAAATACTAGATGTGATTTTTAGACTTTAGGTAATACTTCAGTTGAACTGGGGTAATTTAGGACCATTATATTTTAAAGGGATGCCAAAAATCTATGCTGAAAATACCTTCACTCAGTGTGTACTATAACTGTAATAGTACTATAACTACTCCTATGTTTCTCTTAGAACAGATTACATTACTGAATACATCTCTAACTTTAGGTTCAATTTACATAAAATATATTATGTAAATCTATGCCATAATTCCCCATCCCACATTACCCCACTAAACAGTTTTCTGCTGCTAACTCAAGTAAAAATTTCCAGGTCTGAAATAATTTTCCTTCTACCAAATTTCCTTCTTACTCTCTTAGATATGAGCGATCCTCGTGGAGCATGATAAAAACTGCACAATAACACATAACATTTGAACTTTTCTAAGTATTATAATTGCTATTTATAAGATACAAAAAAAAAAAATAACAAAACTAACAAGTAACTTTCCTTTCCACCCAGAGAGTGACTTTGGTTGTAATCAGTATAGAGTGAGCTCACATAGAAGACAAAATGAAAAAGATTGGTTTGGTCACACTTCCAATTTAGATATGAGTCCTTTAATTAAAACTAGAAATTTCTGAATAGATGGAAAATTAAGTTGAATAAAAGGCATTAACTTTTCAGACGTGTATAGGCAAATAAACAAGAAACAAAGATGCTAGCAACCATTGTGTCCCAGGTTGCACTCACTTTTATATTTTTTATATTGCACTGTCATCTAAGATACCCTGCATATTGTATATGGTAGCAAAATGTTTAAGTCTCCACTGGGGGATGTGAAGTCATTTAAAAAAATACAGAGTGTAATATCAGTTCTTGATGTTCACTGTTTAGGGTCTTTGAAAATTACATTCACATTATGTTGTTCTAGCGATATTAAACTGATATTTCATTTTTATTTTACAATTCACATTTCTGAATACTTTTATGAATTCTCAATGATTCTTCTGGGGCTGGGAACATAGCAGGGTAGCTCTTGATGCCTCATTACAGCAAACAAACTGGAATATGGGTAGGCTATTCCTAACTATGATTAGGTATCAATATATTTAAGGGAAGATGGATGGTTGTTTTTCTTTTCTTCCTTTGAGTGTGCACAACAAACATACTTTGCAATAAAACACAAATGTTCTTGCAAAGTATGAAATAGTGCTTATTAATATTTTATGATGAATATGTGCTTCCCATTCACAAAGAAGAAATATATACATACACACACACACATATATCATCTACATCTCTACATCATGTATATCTCTAATGGAAAAATAATTAGTAGGGCCTTCCAGTAGATTGGACTTTACTATACCTGAGGAACTACTCTGGATGTCATTGAAGCACTAGAAAATGGTACTTTAAAGGTTTTATTGTTTACTACCCCAAAAAACTTTTCAAGAGGCATTTGAATTTTCTTGCCTCAGTTTCTTTACCTATAAAGTTAGAATGTCATAGCAGAAGATTTCTAGGATTTCATGTAGTTCCAAGTTGATGGACTTATAATGTGTAGAGTCCTAAGAACCCATGATTTTTTAAAAGAAATCTTGTATTGTTCTAGAATACCATCTACTCATTGACACAGTGTCCCTCTTCTTCAGGTAGCATAGTCTTTGAATCAGGAAGAATTCTCTATATATTATGTTAGTAATTTAAAAATCACAGTTCCGGTCACCTTGTTTTTTTTTTTTTTTCTTCTTGTTTTTGTTTTTTAGTTTTGTAAAAAGAGGAGAATCAAAGACAGAGCCATCCCTGCTTGGAGTTTAGGGGATGTTGATAACATGATAGAACAAATATGGCATTAACTAATTCCTACTTCATACCTTATTGTCAAAGAAAATAATATTTTTGATAGAAAGGATAAAACAAATAAACTAAAAGAGAGCTGATACTCAAAACAGTTAGGGAGATACCAAGAGCTTCAAAAAATGATTAAAAAAGGAAGAAATACCACAGGATTTGGAAAAAGCAAATATTTCTCTATTCAAATCAGAAAGATAATGGAGTCTTTTATAATATTCTGGTGAGGTCAATTTGGATGCTTGGTAAAATTCTGGAATATATAATCAGAGTGATGGTTAATCAAGTCGAGCAGCACTCAATAAAGCACCATATGCTTTACACAGAAAGTGGGAGAGGGGTAGTCCATATTCTCAAAGAGTTTCCAGTCTAATAATAAGGAAAAGACGATAACCAAAAATCAAAACCCTCATGATTTTGTTAAGAACAGCACAACATATAAAATTTATTTCTTTTCTTGACATGATTACTATTCTGATCAAGGTAATTTTGTGTATTTAATTTATCTAGATTTCTGAAAAGTACTTGATTAAATAATTCATGCTATTCTTGTGTAAAATGTAAAAATGCAAAACTGATTCAGCGAAATGACAAAATAGTGATGGATAACTTGGAATACTCAGACATTTTCTGGATCTCTCTCTGCCAAAATTAGAAAAGTTTATAACATCTTGAATTGTTTCCATGATAACTTCTTTCATCAAAAAGTGAAGGAATGGGAATGGTAGGAAGATGGTATTGTGAAAGGTAAACTGATATATAGCTACATTCTATTGCAAAGAAATAAAAAAAAAACATAAATGGAGTAAATGGAGTAATAACAAGAGGAGGAAAATGAAAGAATGTATCAAACACTGGTAATTTACAAAACACTGGACTAAATTAGAAAAGTTTATAACATCTTGAATTGTTTCCATTATAACTTCTTTCTTCAAAAAGTGAAGGAATGGGAATGCTAGGAAGATGATATTGTGAAAGGGAACTGATATAGAACTCCATTCTATTGAAAATAAATTAAAAAATAAATAAATGGAGCAAATGGAGTAATAAGAAGAGGAAGAAAATGAAAGAACTTATCAAACATTGGTAATTTATAAAAAGAATCATTGGACTAAAAATAAAAAATAATAATTGAACACTATGAGAAAAGTGCTCTAGTTTCATGACTGAGGCCTTTGCTTTTTATAGTCTATAATGATTCAAAGAATATGGAGGCTAGGGGAGAAAATTGTAGAAGTAAAAAGTGAGGCGCTGTTTGAAACTAATAATAAACAAGAGAGCCCAATAGAATGCAAAGAAGTTTGAGAGAATAGAGGAAGAAAGACCTTATTACAAAAGTTTCTTGGAATTTACCTTCAAAAGTGTCTTAGGTGACTAGGACTTCTTTCTCCATGTTATTTAACAGATGAGGAAATTGAAGCAAGTAGGATTAGATAACTTAGCCAAGGACACACAGCTACTGTCTGAGGCTAGATTTGAACTTTTTTGTTCCTAGATGGAGTGTTTGCAGGGTCACACAAAGTCTTGAGGCCACATTTGCATTTAGGTCTTCCTTACTGAAAAGTATATCAAGAGCTAGGCTTGAGATGATAACAGCTTCTGCCAGTGTCAAAGAAAAGATGTAATGATATAAGGGGATGGAGATGGAAAATGACAGCTAGAGTTTAAGATGTCTATGGGATGAACAATTAGTGATGTCTAGTAGACAGTTGGCAGTACAAATATCATATCTATGCTAATGATTCTTAAATCTAACAATCCAGCCTTAATTTCTCAGTTTACCTCCAGTCTCTTATCTCTAAATGTCTTTCAGAATCTTGAAACGGATGTCTAACAGATATATTAAACTGAGCTTTGTCACACAGGTCCAAAACATTTTTATTTCATTTCTACATAATGGAACTGACAGTCTTTCATTCAAAATCCTCCATTCCAAATTCCCCTATTGCTATAGAGGGCATTCACTATCCTTCCAATATAGCTGGCTTTTAATATGGGGATCATCCTCAAATTCCTTCTTGGACCTCTTATATTCAATCTATTACCAAGAGCTGTTAATTCCACTTCAACATCATTTTTCAGATATTTCTTCTGATGTCACCATTGAGGTGCAAGTCTTTATCTCTTTATGTTAGCACTATTGTAATATCCTATTAGTGGTTGTACCTGCCACAAGTGTCTCTCCATTCCATGTAAATATCATCCAGCCAACAAAATGATTTACCAAAAGTTCCAGTCAAACCATGTCATTGTATGCTCACTATTATCTCTGAAGTATTTTGTTTGGCATTGAAAAGCCTCCATTATCTACCTCTTAGTTGCATCTTGTATTTTTGATCCGGTGACATTGACCTCCTCTCTATTCCATGGAGAAAATACCCCATCTCTTGGTTGCAGACATTTTCTCTGTCTCTCATGCTTGAAATGATAAAATTCCAACTTCTACAAGAAAGCATATCCTAATCTCTCTGAATGGTAGAAGAACACTCATTGTTTTCTCCTTTCTAAAACTGGTTTTAAAATTACTTGGACAAAAGGCTAAAGATACTTACAGTGCATGTACAGTGACAATAAACTTTGATGAATGTGACTCTTTTCAACAATGAGGTGATTCAGATCAATTGCAATGGACTTGTGATGGAGAGAGCCATCCACATCCAGAGAGAGCATTATGGAGACTGAATGTGGATCACAACATAGTATTTTTACCTTTTTGTTGTTTGCTTGTTTTTTTCTCTCTCTCATTTGTTTTCCTTTTTGATCTGATTTTTCTTGTTCAGTGTGATAAACATGGAAATATGTACAGGAGAATTGCACATTTAAAATGTATTGGATTGCTTGCTGTCTAAGGAAGGGGGAAATGGAGGAAGAGAAGGAGAAAAACATGGAACCCAGGATTTTGCCAGGATGAGTTTTGAAAATTACCTTTGTATGTATTTTGAAAAAAAAAAACTATTATTAAAAAAAATTACCTGTACAAGTAGGTAGGAAGGTAGATCATAAACATCTTGATCGTTCCTTGATAGGAACAGACTTCAGAGTCTGTTCAAATCCTGTCTAAGAAATTTACTTTCTGAATGTCCCTAAACTAGCATTTTAATCTGTGTAAGCTTTAGTTTCCTTATCTATAAAATGAGGCTAATAATAATATCTCACCTTATACACATGGCTGCCTTGAGGATCAATTGAGATATCATACTTAAAGTAATTTCAAAACATTAAAGATGGCAAATTTTAACTATTTCTCTTGGTTGTTATGAAACTCTGATGAACTAAAGCTATAACATTTTCAATATTATGAATAACATCTGCATTTAAACTTCTTCCCAAAATTCCCTCAGAAGAGGAATAACTTTGAAAGTTAACAAATGGCTAATAAATTATATTTAAAGGGATGAGGGAAGTCAATTTGCCTTAGAGAAGAATGCTTTCCCCTCCAAAAGCATTATAATAAAGAAGATAAAAAGACAGGTAATAATTAATTTTATTTTATTTAGGATCTAAAGTTTAAAGGGATCTCAGAAGTTATCTAGTCCAATGATATTAAAATCAAATAAAAAATAAGAACCAGTAAATTTTACATGAGGAACCCTGAAAGCTACATTTTGACTTAATTTTAAAATATAATATTATCTATTGTTGTTTTATCTGTTGTGTTTATCTATTGTTATATATTGTGTTAAATATTTCCCAATTACATTTTAATCTGACTCAGGCCACATTCATGAAAGTTGTAGTCTGGATGAATTGGAAGATGCATGTTTAACACCTTGAATCCAGTCTATCTCCCACATTTTACAAAGAACCAACTGTTATTAAATACTGCATAATGATGATTTTTAAGATATAATTTACCGTCTATACTAGATTTTCTTGATCAAGGTAGCACATACACATTTGCTAAGATAATACTCCTTACCTTTTAACCTGCCTGATATTTATTTCCGGAGTATGATTGAACTGGTTTCTTTGGATATCTGGCCACAATCAATAAAGCCTGAGATCAAATTGAGCCTTTGATATGTACTGACTATGTGAACCTGGGCAAATCACTTAGGAACTCAGTGTCCTAGGTATTTTCTAAGACTAAATTGAAAAGAAAGTAACCTGACAGTTCCCTAGACCAATGAAATCATAGTTCCATTTTTTTATCTCTGCAAATCAGGCATTAAATTTAGAATGATATTGATATGTGAATGGGAAATATTTTTCTGTAAAAGAGTTATAAGAAAACATTTTTTCCAACAAATTTTTTTTGTATTAACAAACAATAAGCACACTGAGATCTTTTTTCACACTTAGCCCAACATTCTTAACCATTTTCTCAAGGACTCCTTTTGACAGTCTGATAAATTCTATGATTTCCCCATTCAAAAAAAGTGTTTTAAATGCATAGCATAAACTATAGGGTATTACAGAAAAAAATTAGAATCATTCAAGTACAATTTTACTGCAACATAGTTTTGTCTGAAGAGTGTGGTTCCATTGCCCTAACCCACAAGCTCTCAGGCAAGAATCAAATATTTGTTCATACCTCCCTGTGAGCTGCATTTAGAAAAACCAAAAAGAAAATACATATAGCCTATATGGGCAATACACATCTACCTAACATCTATATAATCTGACATTTTGACAAAAGTATAATTACCCATGTTCTCTTAGACTGTCCATCACCCAATTTTTCTATTAGTCTTTGTTCACCTATTTCTTTCCTCAATGTCTATTTTATTTTTCTGTATAAGATAGTTGGTTGTATACCCTCCCTCCATTTTTGGTCTTAAGCAAGTTGAACCAACTTAGGTTTATTACAATTTCTTTTTTCCCCTATTTAAAGTAGTTATTTTTTTATTTTTAAAATATATGCAAAAATAGTTTTCAATACTCACCCTTGCAAAACCAGTTAATTATCATTTCTACTACTTATTATAAATAGTTTTTTTAAAGTTTAGAGACTCTTCTTTTTTTCCTCACATTCTTCCCATCAAACAAGAAAAACAAAAACCTATTACAAACATGAGTAGCTACATGAAACTATTTTCACTGTTAGCCATATCATATATAGTTCTTACACAATACATAAGAAATTTCAATTCTGCTCAATTTCATCCTATTAGATAAATGCCTTTCCCCTAAGAACAACAAATGCATTGACATTGGTTCATTTAGCTTCATATACTTTTGAAACTTCTTATACCCATGATGATGTTTTGTTTCAGTAAAATTTTCTTTGTAAAAATTTTTTCCTGATAATTTCTAATTCCTCTAAAGATAACCATAAAAGTATACCAGTAGCATAAAAATAGAATATACTGGTCAGCATTTAAAAACTATCCTTTTATTTTCTAATTCTATAATCTCAGCTAAAAGATCCAGGCAGTCTTTGTCATTAATATTTTATTGTTTGATCAAGAAGAAATATTAGATTTTGAAAGACAATGAATTACAAAAAAAAAATATTCTCAAAGAAAGCTTTATCTACAATGGCACTAACTACAAGAATACAATGCTCAGGGATCTCTGTGATATATTACTTATAGCTTCCTGAAGATGCAGTATTCACAGTTACATTCAAGTTACTATAAATGCAATTGATGCTGAGAGAAACAAAATATTTGATGTATTCTGTACATTTTCCATTGTACAAGATTATGACATACAGATTCTCTCATCTTGTTGTAATTATCACACTCCATATTCTATAACTGGAATTCTATAATTAGGAAGTGCTATATATGCAAGGTATATGCCAACTGATGCAATGCCATATAGTGATTTGTATTTCCTTTTTTCTTTCCCATCTTTCCCTTCAAAATATTCAGGTTATCATTCACCATATGTGCATAGGCAACTTAGTTTACTAATTTTAATATGAAATTTTTTTCATAAAAATAAATTCACCAATCTCCAGGTAAAAGTAGTCGACAAAATGGTGTAAACCTAATGCATATAAAGATGAAAGCAGATAAGTAATCTATAGGGAGAATAAGAGTATTCTGATGAAAGAAATTCTTGGGATTTCTGCAACTCCCTTTGAGTCCTAGAGCTATTTTTGTTATACTCTTTGCTTAAAAGGCCCACACCTGTTACCCAAATCAATTCACTTGAGGGCATGATTAAATTTATCTGTCCCAGATCTTTTCTATTACTTTGGGGTTCAGTACAGGAACACTTGGTGATGTGGGAAGGCAGGGGTTAAAATGCACCTAACCTCATTTCCAATATCATCATGGGTCACAAAACCTTCTCATCATTTCTCCCTCTCAATCCTCCTCTATAGCAATCTCTACCTCTTCCTCCTCTGTCAGCTTCCCCCAATATCTTCTGTACCACATTTTCTTTCCCTTCCTCAGTCCCTTTCTTATCTTTCTTTTTCTCTCCTCTGTTCCTCTCCCTTCTTACCTTTTCTTCTCCCTTCCTTCTTCTTCTCACTTCTCTTGTAATCAGAGAGAACTGTTAAAATCTGAGATGAGTAGTTTGTCAAAAGGAACCCAGCAGTACTTGCTGGAATGCCGGCCTTTTGCTACAGTAGTGACTATTAAGTAGGCTAACAACTTTAGTATTAAATTATAAAGATGGATATTTCTGTAAAAGAAGGGGCAAAATGTCAATAAAAATGACCTTTATTTGTTCTCTTACTAAATGGGACTTGAGAAGGTACTTTAGACAATACCAATAGCCATTTAAAACACCATTCTTATCACTGTGTCTTTGTGTGGGGATAAATGAGTATATTTATAACCTACCTGCAACCACCAATTATTTCATAATCAAAACAACTTTAAAAGCATAAACACATTCTCCATTCTCTGTCATGTGCTGAGACTGGCAAAACAATATAACTGTGTGTGGTGGTTGATTGACCTAACAATCAGCAAAGCAGCATCAGTGATACAAAGCTCTCAATTTGGATCTGGAGGCATCTGCTTAGGTCCTACCTATGCTTTTCAGCATAATGTGGTTTCTTTGTATACAGTACTCTAAATTATTTAATAATTGAAGTTCAGACTAACCATAGCCTCATGAATTGTTAATTATCTTTTTGGATTTGTTGCATTTATATGATTAAATATCTTTGCTATTGCTTACAGAACCCACAATCTGCTTCTTTGCATTGATTAGAAGAAGAAAAAAGCAGACACCCCATTATAAAATACCCCAGGGACTTTTGTAATAACCTTTTTTCTGAGTGTATCTAACCTCTGAAACATTATGTGTGGGTATTAGGGGAAAGTGCAATAAACCTTCTGCTGCTATTGTATCTCACTAAGATCAGAATGGTAGGTGGCTATTTACTTCCCAGTCCTCTTACAATATTCCTTCCTGCTAATTTGAATAGGGTTTTGATGGAGCTCTTGACAAAATAGATAACAATTTTAGTGAAAAAAACAATAATTAGACATAGAAAAATTTTAAAACATTCATTTTCAATACGCCCTTTTAATTACATAAGCCAGCTTAACCCAAGATAATGTTGATAATTAAAGAGTCACAAGTTACCATGGGCTTAGAAAATGACTGTGAAGAATTCTATAATAAACCAAGCCTTTTATGCTATTTCCCAAATATGGGAATTCTCAAGTAATATAAGATTCATGGGTTCCTGACTGGATTCGGTCCAAATAAGCAGTCAATTGTAAGGATCTGAGAACTCATTTATTCAGTTCATTCCTCTCTCTTAACTTTCCTCCAATTCACGCATTTATTAACACCAAAGGAAACTTAAACCAGTCCACTTTGCAACTTAATTGCAGATCTGGTGAGGGGTTCCTAATGAGTTTTGTGAGGCTTGAACAATCTCTATAGATAGCAATTATTTGTGAAGCCTCTGACTTCTTTATTAAGGATAGCAAAGAGCTGACTCTATGATACAGCCGCTAGGAACTGCAGAAAGGGAGCCTTCCCTGAATGAATGAGTCAGTTCTAAGAGAAGCTAAAAACTTTGTCAACATCAAATTATTTTTTGATAAGGCTATGTAAGTGGTTTTTAACAAGGTCTCCTTTCCTGATGATTAGGACTTTGTGATCTGCTTCACAGGGTTATTGTGAGAGGAAAAGGATTTCTATATATGGAGCTAGGAGATGCAGTAGTTAGATTGCCAGACTTAGAGTCAGAAAGACTCATCATAAGTTCAAATCTGGCATGTGACCCTGGAAAAGTCATTTAACTCTGTTTGCCTCAGTTCCTCATCTGTAAAATAAGCTAGAGAAGAAATTACAAAGCACTACAGTATCTTTTCCAAGAAACCCTAAATGGGTTCACATAAGTGACTGAACTAAATGAACAACGAGTAGATAAATGTGAAATCTATTGAAAGAAAAAAGTCGTCACAAAATGGTTAAGTGGGATACCATAGAATTGAGGACAGACCACCCCGGATTTGGAATCAGAAAATCCAGATTTCAATTTCAATTTCAACTATGCTTCTTATTGCTGATGGGAAGCTAAGCAAGTTGTTCTACATTCGCTATCTATTTCCACCTCCTACCACTGGGCTTTATACATAAGATATGTAAGAAATATATGTTGAATTGAAGCCTCTGCTCCATGCCTTTCCAAGATCTATTCTTTCCCTTGCCTAGAATGCATTTCTTCCTCATCTCTATTCCTTAGGATCTATAATTTCCTCAAAACTGAGGTCAAATGTTATTTTCTTATTGCCTTTCCTAATTCCCCTCACCTCAAAATTTTTTGTATTTACTTTGAGAAGGATCTAGGTGGCACAATAGAATACTGAGTTTAGTGTTAGGAAAACTTAAATTTGCATCTGACTTCATTTACAAACTATTATACTGGACAAATCATTTAATTTCTGTTTGTATCAATTTCTTCAACTATAAAATGGGGATAATTGTATCACCTGCCTTGCATAATTGTTGTGAAGACTAAATAAAATTATATTTGTGAAGTAATCAGCAGAGTATATGGCACATAGTAGGTACTATATAAATGTGCTCATCTCCATTCATAAATAGAAGGCATTTTTTCTCATGATAAGAATTTTAAAGCAGGAAAGAAAAGATAATTTTTGTTTTACTAGTTCTTCTTTCTAACTACCAACAACAAATGGCCAGCTGCCAACTCAGGTAAAGAAGCCCAAATCTGAAATAGCCTGAATAGCTGTGAATCTCCAGTTGATGGACTTTCTTCTCATCCTAGCTCCAAAAGGATGATGGCATCCTGGGAAATAAACCCTGTGGAGATATGATCTGGCAACTCCTTCTTCAGATGCAGCTGCCCTTATTTCCACAACAAACAAAGCTACTGGACACCCCAAAAGACAATTCTTGCTAGCAAAAATCTAAGCACTGACAAATGAAAACACATTAAAAATGGGATAATTTTAAAAATGGAAATGATGTTAAATATCAATTGCAATTTATGTTGCTGCTATACCCTAAAAACCATAGTAACTTTCCATCTGACTTGCAGCTGAAACTGTAAACTTCTTGGGAGTAGGACTATTTTTTGTTCATTGCCTGTGCTTCGTGCTTTATACATAGAATGTTCTGAATAAATGATTTTCATTCATTCATTTTTTCATTTATTATAACTCATATCATGCCACTTTGCATTTATTGCTCTGCCTGGTTTCAGCTCTATGGAAAATAAGGCCCTCTAATATTCCCTCCAGTTCTTTTCTCATTCTCTTCTGTGTTTTCTCCTGTACTAGATTAAGTGATTATGATATACTCTGAGTTAAATCTTGTATACAAAAGTGAATTCCTCTAGGAGAAAGTCTGGATGAATGACACTTGTTGAAAACGCTTCATTCTGATTACTCACTCAACTGAACATTCAAAGTTCTATACAATGCAAAAAAAAAAAAAAGTTACAATTCTTATGAATATGTGAAAGGCTTCAGTGACCATATAAATCTCTTTTAATTTATTTTTATTCATTATAGAAAATACATACAAATTTAATAGGTGTGGAGAATTCCAGTGTATTATGAATATTTATGAAACTATAAAGACTTAATAAAGTAAAATGAATGCCAGAAAGATTTTGTTCAATTCAATTCAAAAAACTTTCCTCAAATACCTATCAGGTATCAGAAACTGGACTATATATTTAAATACAAAAAGACAAAAAAGACAGATCCTGACTTTAAGGAATTGAGAACCTAATGAGAAATTAAAAAACATAAAGAGACATTTACAGAACTATATGCAGGATAAATGGAAAGCAATTAAAAGAAGGAAAGCACTGGAATTAAGAGGAGCTAAGTAGGGCATTTTACAGAAGATGAGATTTTGCTGTCTGCTCAGGGAGATAATGACATGACATACAAATGAATTGGATTTAAGTGAGCAGGGGCTACATAAAGTCACCAGCCTCATTTCTTCTCTAGAACTATGAATCCAATAGTAAGACAAAGATCAAGATGACTAGTTGAGGAATGATAGTTGAGGAATAAAAGAAACTAGGAAGGCTAATAGTTTAAGGGGGTAGTGAGCAGCATTTCAGACCTGGATTAAAATTTTTAGAGAAAGTTCTCAGAGGTATCAGTGTTGCTGATCATAATCCTAGCTGCCCAGAAGATAATGTCTTCTGGGACTTAGAGACCTTCTTTGTAGGAATTGGTAACAATCAAAGATGTCACTTTGGATTGTTGATGTGGCTGAAGAGGGATGGTAGCTCTTGGGATCGTTTTCAGAAAGAGCTGCATAAGGAAGTCATGCTGAAAAATGTATAGAACTTACTCTTCCTGGGGCTTTCAGTTCCCAAAGATTTGACCTTCCATTTTCTGCAAGGAAAAACACCAGGCAGAGACTAGATAATAGTTCATTGATCATCAGCAAATTCACATTAGAAAAGAACAGGATGAATATCATGAGTGTGAAGCAACCTTGTCCCATCACTCATTTCTTTTTTACCAACCTGTTCACTCTAGAATGAAAATATATCCATGTAATCTGTATGGAAAGGCCTTTGGGTGAAATTCAGATTTTATTATGCATCAAAAGATTCATAATGGAAAAAAGGTTTATAAATGTAAAAAAAAAAGTGCTTCAGCTACATATTACTTTTTATTGACCCTCAGAAAATCCACATTGGAGAGAAATCTTATGAATATAATATAGTAGAAAGACATCCAATCTGAGCTCTAGACTCTAAATATCAGAGAATCCACATTGGAGGAAAAACAAAACAAAACAATATCAACCAACCAACCAACAAACAAACAAAATACACCTTTGGAATGTAATCAATGTGGAAAGAATTTCAAATGGAACTATAATCTTGAGAGAAACCTTTTGAATTTAATCTGTGTGGAAAGGCTTTTAAACACATTCATTTTCTTATCCAGAGAATCCAGAGAAATATTATAACTATAATCTGTGTGGAAAAGTTTTCAAACAGAGGGCCAATGGAGCTAAACTTCAAAGAATCCACACTGGAGAGAAACATTTTGAAAGTAATGAATGTGGAAAGGCTTTCAGATGCAACTCCAATCTTGCTTAACATCAGAGGATCTACCATACTAGATAAAAACTTTTTGAATACCCTCAGTGTAAAGTCTGGACTAGCTCCCTGGAGGCCTTGGGATCATCTAGAGTCAGGATAAATAAAAGTCCTTGGTCTTTAGGGGGAGAAGTGAAGGAGACAGACAAATTGCCAGGAGGCTTGCCTCCAACTTCTCTCCTCCTCTTCCTGATGCAAAGTGAGCTCTCACCTCTGTCACCCCAACCTCTAATCCTTGTGTATGATTATCTTTACACCAAATATTGAGCCAGCATCAATGTTGAGAGGGGCCATATATCCAAACATATGCTAATAGAGTCATTGTCTTATTTTGAATAGCTAATTAGCCTTAAGGGCTCGGTTGTCTGATTCAAGTTCACTTATTCAAAGTTTCAGCCCTTTACACTCAGTATAAAAAGGCTTTTCACTGAGAAAACCAATCTTGCTAACCAATCAGAGAATACACATTGGAGAGACACATTATGAATGCAATCAGTGTGGAGAGGCTTTCTGAGGGAAATATTTTGCTAAATATCAGAGAATATGCACTAGAGAGAAACTTTATGAATATAATCAATGTAAAAAGACTTTTACACAAAAGCCTTTTTTTTTGCTACCAAACAAAATCCATACTGCAAAGAAACCTTATAAATATAATCAATGTGGTAATGCCTTTAGACAACACGAATTTTGTTAATTTTTTTTCTTTTGTGAATTCAAATTAATAGAAAGTGTATCACTGTCATTAATGAGGAGAAACATTCAAATAAAATTCAGAGCTTGTTCAAAATTAAAAATTTAATTCTGATGAGAAGCTTCATGTGGACTCTGAGTTGGGAGGCATTTACCCAGATATCATCTGTAATTTTCTAATAGAGAATTCATAGTGGAGCCTTACAAATGTACTCAAGTGCATGTGCTTTTCTCTGGAGGAGAGTCATCAGTAAACAATGATGTTGATACTTAAACAATAATAAGATAAAAACTAGAAAAAGTAAAAGAAAATCTAAATCATTTTATTAGATAAATAAGTGATCTGAAGCAATTGAAGTGAAATGATATAAGAAATGTTGGACTTTCTAAAAGTTAAAAAAAAAAAAGAAATGAAACAATATTATAAGAAATTAAGTAAAGTTGCCCTGAAGTTCTGATGTTTGTCCTTCATTCTCCAAGAGAATCATGACATCAGGAAAATGATGCCATAATATGCAATGGAATTAAGGTGTAAATGAGGAAGGGCTGTGCAAGGTTACCTGCCACACTTTTTTCTCCAAATCCATTTGCATACAACAGCAAAATATAGATAAAGATAATTGGAGATGGCCATGCCCTGAAATTTTAGAATATGAGAGTAAAGTAGAAATAGAAAAAAAAAAAAAAAAAAAAAAAAAAAAAGCTACAGATCACCATTTGAATGGCATCCTAAGAAGAAATGCCTCAGGAATGTCATGGCCAAATTCTAAACTTCCAGGTTAGGGAAAAAAATACTTCAAGAAAAAAGAAAAAAAAAATTAAATATTGCTTAGATTCTGTCAGGATTTCACAAGATGGTGTAGTTTCTATACTAAAAGACATTATCCCATAGAACATTACATTTCAAAAAGCAAAAGAACTGGGGTTGTAAGAATTAGTTATCTAGCAAACTCGCATATAATTCTAAATGAAAAAAAAATATGGCTATTTGATGAACTGTAAGACTTTCAGGTAGTTTTAACAAAAAGACCAGAAATCAATTAAAAATTCTATATAAAAGATCCAGAAGAAATATAAGGAAAGCATTAAAGATTAATTGTAAGAACTCACTAAAGTCAAACTATTTAGTTAATATATGTGAAAATGTTATGAATATAATTAGTTATCAAAAATTTAAAATAATACTTTATATTGATATAGAAATTTAGAGTTTATAAGTCCTTATTAAGGATTCTGTCATTTAAGTTTCACAATAGTCATGTGAAGAAAATAGGATTTTGCAGATGAGACAATTAGGATTTAGATAAGAAAATTATTTGGAAAAAATCCAGGTTAATAATAATTAGAGGATCTTAAACTCCTACCCACATCTAAATCTAGTCCTTTTTCTATTGTACAACATAGTTTTAAACCTGGGGGAAAACCTCAAGAGATTAAAAAATACAATATTCTCCTTATATTGAAATTAAGTCCAGAGATCTGAAATGACTTTCCTACAATTTCATAAGTAGTTATTGAAACAGAAGTAGACCTATACTTCTTTTTTCCATTAATAAATTAATAAATAATAATAATAATAAAATACATGATATAATAATAAAATAAATAAAAATAATATTAAATAAAATAAAAATAAATAAATAAACATGATAAAAACAAATAATAATAATTTGTTAAATTAATAATAAATTATGAAATTTCATTAATAATTTCACCATGGAAGCACTGGCCTATTTAGATTTCTTCAATATAGCAAAGATATATGTTACTTTAAAAAAATTCTTATTTAATAAAGATGACAATATTCCCTAATCTATTTATTTAGTACTATGCTAATCAAACTCCCAAGAAACTATTTTACTGAACTAGAAAAAATAACAAAAAATTGTTCTTCATGTAAAAGAACAAGAGGTCAAGAATTTCAAAGGAATTAATGAATAAAAAAGCAAATGAACGTGGCCTGGCTGTACCAGATCAGAAACTATATTATAAAGCAGCAGTCATCAAAACCATTTGATGCTGGCTAAGAAATAAAGAAGATGATCAATGGAATAGGTTAGGTTCACAGAACAAAATAGTCAATGACTATAACAATCTAGTATTTGACAAACCCAAAGGCTTCAGCTTTTGTCATAAGAATTCACAATTTGACAAAAATTACTGGGAAAATTGGAAAATAGTATGGCAAAAAGTAGGCATAGACCCATACCTATCACCATATACCAAGATAAGCTTCTTATCCGAGTTCATATCTGAACATAAAAAATATTATAAAGAATTATAAAGAATAAAGAAATAGGATAGTTCACCTCTCAGATTTGTGGAGGAAGAAGTAATTTTGACCAAAGAAGAACTAGAGATCATTATTGATCATGAAATAGATAATTTTGATTATATTAAGTTAAAAATTTTTGTACAAACAAAACTAATGCAGACAAGATTAGAAGGGAAGCAATAAACTGGAAAAACATTACATCCAAAGGATCTAATAAAGGCCTTATTTCTAAAATATATAGATAATTGACTCAAATTTACAAAATTTCAAACCATTCTCCAATTGATAAATGGTCAAAGGATATG
Organism: Sarcophilus harrisii; assembly: GCF_902635505.1. Lineage (NCBI taxonomy): Eukaryota > Metazoa > Chordata > Mammalia > Dasyuromorphia > Dasyuridae > Sarcophilus > Sarcophilus harrisii. The sequence goes on along the minus strand of NC_045426.1, from coordinate 495,783,402 downwards.
AACAGGCAATTTTCAGATGAAGAAATTGAAACTATTTCTAGTTATATGAAAAGGTGTTCTAAATCACTACTGACAGAGAAATGCAAATTAAGACAACTCTGAAATACCACTACACACCTATCAGATTGGCTAAAATTATAGGAAAAGATAATGACAGATGTTGGAGGAAATGTAGGAAAACTGGAATACTGATACATTGTTGGTGGAGTTGTGAATGGATTCAACCATTCCAGAGAATGGAACACAACATAACATTCTCCCTCTCTCTGTTGTTATTTGTTTGCATTGTGTTTTCTTTCTCAGTTTTTCTTTTTCTTCCTTCTTGATCTGATTTTTCTTGTGCAACAAGGTAACTATATAAATATCTACACATACATTGGCTCTAACATGTATTTCAACATATTTAACATGTATTAGACTACCTGCCAGCTAGGGGAGGGGGTGGGAGGAAGGAGGGGAAAATTTGGAACAAAAGGTTATGCAAAGGGCAATGTTGGAAAAATTGCCCATGCATATGCTTTGTAAATGAAAAGCTTTAATAAAAAAAAAAAATCTTATTTAAGCCTGTGCTTAGATTCACATGAAAATATTCATTTGAACTGACTAAAATCAATGAAGATTTAGGCCTCTTTTGATTCTTTTCCCCAGTCTGTAACTGACATAAAAAATTTAACACATCACACTGAAAAATCCCTAACTCACAAACTCAAAATGAACTAGAAGTATATTGGACTTTAGCTTCTCAAAGCAAATAAACAGGAACAAAAACCCTACTCTCTGCTTAGCCCCTAACATCAGATCAAATATTGAGAAAAAAAATTCTTCCAAAACAACCAGTACATAATTAAATATCTGGTTAATGTGATGATCACCCAGAGTATATTAAAATCAGCCTGAGTCAAAAGAAGGGAAAATGCTTGATCTTTATTCTTTGCAGAGGTGAAGGGAATGGAGATACAAAGTGAGGGCAAACGCTATCTGACCAGTGGTGCCTCTGCCTCTCACACTCACCAAATCCTCTATCTCCTATATAATACATCAAACTTGCACAGAGTGGGTGGGGCCATTCTTTCTCCAAGCATATATTAATGGAGTATTATCCAATTGCTAATTAGCCTCAACTGCTCTGACCGGACCTTAGTGCAGCCCATTACACTTAAGACTCTAGTTTGTAAAACATATCTATTCACAAAATTTTAAAAAAAGTTTTTAAAAAGAAATTCCTCTCTATGTGAGCCCCTCTACTCCAGGGTTTCTTAAACTTTTTTCACTCATTAACCCTATTCTTCAAATAAATTTTTATTCAACCTCACCTCAAATCTGAGCCATGTTTCTGACAGTGTTTCTGCACATTCAGTGAAAAGTATGCTTGTTGTATCTTCAGAGTCAAGGCTACAGTGAAATCACATCAGCAATGAGGACAAGCAATTCCATACACACCTTGGATTCCTTATTTATTTGATTATGAATTAATGTTGGTTGTTGCATTCAGAAACATTTTACTCTTTCCAAATTTTTTACACACACGCGCACACACACACACACACACACACACACACCCCTTCCGTCTTCAGTTACCACAATTAAACCACAATTTAAGAAAGTTTGTTTTACTCAATAGCAAATATATTTTTCTGTTTCTGGTAATCAGAAACAGAATAGCTTAGATTTGAGCACTCTGCCCAGTGGGATTCTAGTTAACATTTAACAGCCAAATATTCAAACAAACAAGCAAAAAACCATATAAATGACACATTTGAAGTTTAATCTGAAATATTAAGATTTGTTTGCATCTCAAGTCCAGATATTCCACAAAGCAATGAATCAAATCTGGATTTTCAAGGGTTACTACAAAATTTTGAAAATTTAACAGTTGGCTCTCCCAAGCTGTTTTAAGTTGGCTTCTGCACATCCCTGCTTGGGTGCTCTAATTCCTGGCCATACAGGAGTTTTTTTTTTTTTTTTTGGTTTGTTGTTTTTTTTCCCATTGCATCAGGGCTGCCTCTAGTCCTCCAGATCTATATCTTGCTCTGAACCCGGACGGCTCCTGAGGAGAAAGTGAGGCTGGTAATTGCACAGTTTTTCCTCACTTAAATCCAATTCACATGGCATTTCCTTCCTGATGTCATGGCCCTCTTTAAACAAACAACAACAATGACTGCATTTCCATGGCAATCACCAAATATATGGGTAATAGGCTTATCCAAGATGCTGAAAATTATAAAGCTCTGACTGCTCTTGGAAGCTTTCAGGAGATAAAAATAAATAAAGTTAGCCCTCATACCCCCATCTTCTTATTGTTTTGTCCTTTGTTCTCTAAGAGGACCAGGACATCAGGGAGGTGATGCCATGACATGCAAGCAAATTGGATTTAAATGAGGGCAGGCTGTGCAAGATCACCTGCCTCTCTTTCCCCTCTAGAGCATCTGAGGCCAATGGTGAGACATAGATAAGGATGACTAGAGATGGCCCTGGATGCAATGGGAGACCTAAGCTTTTTTAAGCTAAGGTCTTCAACTGATCTCAGTTTGACTGAGGCTGCACCCATTCAAGAATTAAAAGTGGGTAGCAATTAAGACAAAGACTCTTCTCTTTCTCCTAGTCCCCAAAATATAGTTAAATAAATTAATGAATAAATGAATCTGAGAGGGAATTCCCTCAAGATTTCTGCCCAAAGCAGAAATAACTGTTATTTACATTCAGTCTGAGTTATTCAGGACCCAAACAATAACAAGTAGAATCCAAAGACTCCACAAAACATCAAAAATCAATTTTTAAAAATTAAAAGAAAGGAAAAAGTAAAATATCTTATGGAGAAACAACTGAACTAGAAAATAAATTGAGGATAGATAATTTAAGAATTACTGGATTACCTAAAAGACATGATCAAAGAAAAAGCTTACACATCATATTTCAAGGGATTATTAAGGAAAACTGTTCTAATATCCTTGAACTTAAATAGAAAGTGGGAAAAAAACCAACAATTACTACCTGGAAAATATCCTAAAATTAAAAAATGCTAAGAATGTTATAGATGAATTTAAACGTTCCTAAGTCAAAGATATCATAAGTAAATCAGGGGAGCTTGGAAAAAAAAATATACCTTTCAGATCTATAGAAAAGTTAAGAGTTTATGATCAAACAAGATAAAAGTCTAACATGATGAAAATTTATGTTTGTGTTGACAATCAGAATTGCTAGGTACTATCTTGTCTTCAATTCCTTCTTCCAGCCTAATTTTTTGTCCCTCTGGAATGAAAGTTTAATAAATCAGAACATATTTTAAAGGTAAAGTTATCATAATTTCTAATAACTAACTTTTCTTGAGGGCAGTGGCAATGAATGACTTTTACTCCTACCTAACATCCCAGTAATAGTCTGTCTATATAGTAGGAATTAGACAAAAACGTTACTATATGAGGATCCACATTTCATAAGTATGCTACCAAACTCATTAGTAAGAGGGAAAAGTATTTTTTACTCCACTAAAACCCTGTATTGCTCACATTAAAATAATCTGCAATTCTGTGCTGCTCAATAATTTTTCATGATAAAACCTTATGAAGCCAATGGAATTCCATTCTTTAATTACATAACCAAAACTTCTATTATAGAGTGATCAATGAAGATAATAGGATTCCCCCAAATATAACAACGCTATCCATCATTATCCTTGAAAATGTTTATTTTTGCATCGTAACCTGCAGTCAAAACATAGCTTAATGTTTCCTCTTACAAAAAGTGTAAATCATAATGGAGTTCACACTAATCATATTGGGTCAAACAATCTGACATGCCCTCTCCAGTCTAATTCAATAAACATTTATTAAATATCAACTATATGGAAGGCACTATAAAGGTAATAATGAAATATGCCTTACCCTCAAGCAGTTTACTTTGTACTGAAGGAATACAACATGTATACTAATGTATTTCCTGACCCAGAAATCCCAAATTTGGATAGTGTTTAATCTCAAATATCTGAAAATATCTTGTTTGTTAATGTCCTAGAAATATCAGAAACTTGGGTTGGGTTCAGAGAAAGAGAACAAAGATTAAAAATCTAATCTTTGGTCAATTAACAACTTTGTGAATTTAGGAAACAAATTATTTTTATGAAGCTATATTGCATAATGGTTAGAGCACTGGAGCCTAGAATCAGAAAGACTCCTCAGAATCAGAAAGTTAAACCGAGGAGCAGCTAGGTGGAGTAGTGGATAGAGTACTAGCCTTGAAGTCAGGATGACCTGAGTTCAAACCTGGTCTCAGAAATTTAATACTTGCTAGCTATGTGACCTTGGGCAAATCACTTAACGCCCCCCCCACCATTGCCTCAGCAAAATAATAAAAAAGAAGTTAAATCTGTTTGCCTTTTTTCCTCATCTATAAAATGAATTGGAGAAAGAATTGGCAAACCACTATATTATTCTTTCTTAGAATACCCCAAAATAAGGTTTCAAAGAATTGGATACAATTGAAAAAAGACTCAATAATAACATTTCACTTTTATGGGATCTGGTTTTACCATCAATAAAAGGAAGGGAATGAAGTAAATGAATTTTCATGTCCTATCCATTTCTAAATCTATGATACTCTTTCCCCAAAAGCAGTGAGCAATAGAAAAACAATGACAAAATTTCACTCCAATACTTTTTTTTTTCTAGGCTCTATTCCTAGTCTTTCTGTACTTGTTATGATGACCTTTTCTTTCTTTATATCAAAATGTTCTTAGAATATTGTACAATGCTCAGGTTTACATAGTATATTTTCAATGGATGAATTTCAGGTAGTCTTCTTTCTTATGACCACTGGAGAGTTATTTAATTACATCACTAATGTTCCTTCAAAATACAATACACTGATGTTTTTTTTTATTATTTCAAAGTTTTACCTAGAAAGCAAATCCTATCCAGTGTATAAGATTTCTTATCAACTACAAGTAGAGAATACAATTGCTTCTTCACCAGAATATCTTACCCTTCTCTTTATCTGCTTGTGTCAATTATTTCTTGTTCTTCCATCTTTATGACCAAAGAAGAACTAGAGATCATTACTGATCGCAAAATAGAAAATTTCGACTATACCAAACTGAAAAGTTTTTGTACAAACAAAACTAATGCAGACAAGATTAGAAGGGAAGCAATAAACTGGGAAAATATTTTTACAGTCAAAGGTTCTGATAAAGGCCTCATTTCCAAAATATATAGAGAATTAACTCTAATTTATAAAAAATCAAGCCATTCTCCAATTGAAAAATGGTCAAAGGATATGAACAGACAATTCTCAGATGAAGAAATTGAAACCATTTCTAGTCATATGAAAAGATGCTCCAAGTCATTATTAATCAGAGAAATGCAAATTAAGACAACTCTAAGATACTACCACAGACCTGTCAGATTGGCTAAGATGACAGGAAAAAAATAATGATGATTGTTGGAGGGGATGTGGAAAAACTGGGACATTGATGCATTGTTGGTGGAGTTGTGAACGAATCCAACCATTCTGGAGAGTAGTTTGGAACTATGCTCAAAAAGTTATCAAACTGTGCATACCCTTTGATCCAGCAGTGTTACTACTGGGCTTATACCCCAAAGAAGGGAAAGGAACCTCTATGTGCACGAATGTTTGTGGCAGCCCTTTTTGTAGTGGGCAGAAACTAGAAACTGAATGGATGTCCATCAGTTGGAGAATGGCTGAATAAATTGTGGTATATGAAAATTATGGAATATTACTGTTCTGTAAGAAATGACCAACAGGATGATTTCAGAAAGGCCTGGAGAGACTTACACGAACTGATGCTGAGTGAAATGAGCAGGACCAGGAGATCATTATATACTTCAACAACAATACTATATGATGACCAGTTCTGATGGACCTGGCCATCCTCAGCAACGAGATCAACCAAATCATTTCCAATGGAGCAGTAATGAACTGAACCAGCTATGCCCAGAGAAAGAATTCTAGGTGATGACTAAAAACCATTACATTGAATTCCCAATCCCTATATTTATGCACACCTGCATTTTTGATTTCCTTCACAAGCTAATTGTACAATATTTCAGAGTCTGATTCTTTTTGTACAGCAAAATAACGTTTTGGTCATGTATACTTATTGTGTATCTAATTTATATTTTAATATATTTAACATCTACTGGTCATCCTGCGATCTGGGGGAGGGGATGGGGGGGTAAGAGGTGAAAAATTGGAACAAGAGGTTTGGCAATTGTTAATGCTGTAAAGTTACCCATGCATATAACCTGTAAATAAAAGGCTATTAAATTAAAAAAAAAAATTCTTGTTCTTCCATGATAGTGTGAAATTACATAGAAAGCTAGCATTGAAGTCCAAGAGACTTGGGTTTAAGTTCTGCCTGTGACAAATTTATACTTTGATACATTTATTTAACCTCTCTATGTTGTGAGCAACTCTCTAAGATGAGAAGTTGCAGATAAGGTACAATGGTTAATGGAATCTCCTCATTTTGGAGTTTCTTATTCCAAAAAAAGTCAGAAACCTAGTTATTCTATTTATGGTTAAACATACTGACAAATGGTGGCTATTGTTAATTTCATTGTTGAATGTTATAAGAATTTGAAAGCAAGATAATTATGGATAATCTGATCACAGTTTATCAAATATTAATGACATCACTACAAAATTAAATCAACTAAGTAACATCATGGATAGAGAAAGAAACCCAGTATTTCAACTTTCCTCATTTTAGCAATGTAGGCACCCTTTCCTGGACTATCAAATATAGGCATGTTCAAAAATTCAATCTTTTGCCTTCTTCCCTTTAACACAGAGGTATTAAATGCTTACTATGCACAGAGCACTGTGCTAATCACTGGAGATATAAGGATTAAAAATCACATGGAAACTTCCTTTAACTAACATCTTCTACTGTGGAAGGGTAGAGAAGATTATAAAGTTTTCAAGTTCTCAATTTATATCATATTCTAAATTATTTTTTCTTTCTTATTTGTGATGTCTAGTCTAGTCTTGTGTTAGCTGTCACATACTGGCTTCTTGGCAATTTGTCAACCACGTTTCTAAACAAGTTAAATCTAGTGTGGCTCATCTCATGAAGTTCTGTGGATTATATTTATTTGTTCTTTTTTCTTGTTGTTTAAACACTCCCAAGATAATTTCCTTTAAAATTTTATAAAATATGATAGTCAACATTTTTGTCTTAACCTATTTCCTCCATAACTGGAAAAGAATGAGTCACAGGTCATCTTTTTGAAAACTACTTTCTGAAGTCTGTTCAGATTTCAAAGGTGTTTCCATTATTGCTGTCTTATTATATATTGCTACCTTATTTTTATTGTGAATTTTTTTAGTTTTGAAACTGAGTAGGTGCCCATCAATTGGAGAATGGATGAATAAATTGTGGTATATGAATATTATGGAATATAATTGTTCAGTAAGAAATGATCAACAGGATGATTTCAGAAAGGCTTGGAGAGACTTACAGGAACTGATGCTGAGTGAAACGAGCCGGGCCAAGAGATCATTATATACTTCAACAACAATACTATATGATGATCAATTCTGATGGACCTGGCCATCTTTAGCAATGGGATGAACCAAATCAGTTCCAATGGAGCAGTAATGAACTGAACCAGCTATGCACAATGTGAGAACTTTGGGAGATGACTAAGAACCATTACATTGAATTCCCAATCCATATATTTTTGCCTGCCTGCATTTTGGATTTCCTTCGCAGGCTAATTGTACAATATTTCAGAGTCCGATTCTTTTTCTACAGCAAAATAATGGCTTGGTCACATATACTTATTGTGTGTCTAATTTATACTTTAATATATTTAACATCTACTGGTTATCCTGCCATCTAGGGAAGGGGGGGGGAAGGAGGGGAAAAATTGGAACAAAAGGTTTGGAAGTTGTCAATACTGTAAAACTATCCATACATATAACTTATAAATAAAAAGTTATTATTAAAAAAATAAATGTTCCTGGAAAATTTTTTTTCCAGTTTTACTTCTAAGTCATCAATTATTTTTGTAGTGTTTTTTTTTTTAATCTGGACCTCTAATATCATTCAGTTTTAATTATTTCATCATTTTTGTCATTGTTAAGACACTTTAGACCCTTCTGAACATTCCTCTTTTCCCCCCTTAGGTTAGATTTATAGCCACTACAAATTATTCTCTTCTGAATGTTTACTCTAACATTTGCTTTTGCCATAATACCTCTTTATTTTATTAGGAGCTTTTCCTCATTTATGTATTTATTTTGATCTATATGCTATTTCTCTCCTCTGGGTATTACCTTCAATTACCCTCATTAAATTAGGTAGTTTAATTAATTTGCCATATTTTTATCTGTTTTGAGTAATAGAAATCACTTTATATATAGTTTATTACTCAGTAAATTTGCATATTATCTTCTACAACATGCTATTTGAACTATTTGAAAATGAATGATTATTATCATCTTTTTTTGTAAATTCTTTGAGAGTGGGTACTAGGCCTTACACTTTTATACCCCCAAATCTCAGATTTAAAAAAGACCTCGTGAGCTATCTAATATTGGACTTATACATGAATCTCATTAACTTACTCACAAAGAAGTTGGTTTGTTTTTTAAAATTTGTTTTTAATTAGTATTTTTTCTTTTTACATATACAATTTTTGACATTTTTTTAATAAAATTTTGAGTTCCAAATTTTTTTCTTCTTATTTACACTCCCTATTCCTTAAGACATTAACAAATAGTTTCAATGAGTTTCTAGATTTTATTCTAATGTAACTTAAAATTGCATTTGCTTTATGTTTACTATGTCACTGAGTTAACTCTTACTGAAGATCTTTTTCACAAATGCTTAGGTCAGTCTATGAATTTCTTGTCTTATACTAACTGAAGTGGATTTTAAAAAAAAGATAAGTATAGAATTTTCCTTCATTCTATCAAATTTTGTCATGTTAGAAATTGGCTTTTGAATCAAATGATGAAATCTTTTGAAATTCTGCCTCTCTTTTTTAACCAATGGATAAACCTTTGTACTTTGTGTCATTTGAAAATCAGATAAACACACATTTATGACTTGGTAATGAAATCCCATATTCAGAGGCTAGGTAGCAGTTTTGCTTTCTGCCAATATGAATTGAAGAGCCCAGGAGTCTACATCTCTAAAACCTGATGATGCATAACAGAAGGACCCTTATCCCAGATTAAGAGCACCCAAGAATGCTGATTATTTCTGGCTCTTTTATCATGAGAAAAAGAGGATTCTTTTACCTGGCTACTGAGATGAAATGGAGAATGCTTACAAAAAAGCATTAACTGGAAGATTCTGCCTAATTTTAAATTTTCATTGTTAAGCAAGTATTTCAATATGTTCTGGGCCTTTTCCATAGAGGAAACACCTCAATGCCTCATTAACCTGAAATTGCCATTAAACTAAGTGAACATATTACCTTGTCATTCAGAAAGGTAGCAGCAGTAGTAGAACTAGCTTCCTGCTATCACCTACCTATTTTCCCACCCAAATTGATATTAAGCCATCAATATATGGCCCAGTTATTTTTTATGTCCCTGTTAGGGAGGAGGAAGGCTTCTTTTCGTGCCCAAAGGGAAAAAAAGGAATCTAGATGCTTAGGTAACAACAACTTCCCCACCTTTATAAACCATTTCTTCAGATTTCTATCTATCTATTTATCTATCTATCCATCTATCTATCTACATCTATGTATTTATGTATCTATCCAGATTTTGTCAGAATAAGAATTTGAGGTCATTGGTCATGAGGTCATACTTTTCAGACTGCATTTCTTGCTATTTCTCAAAAATCAGGATAGCATTTGCCAATTACTCCTAATTCTTCAGCACTTCCCCTGTTCTCCGTGATCTTTCAAGGACCACTGTCAGTGGTTTAGTTATCATCTCCATCAATTCATTCAAAATCCTGTGATGCAATTTGACCAGATTTGGTAACTCAGATTTCCTGAATGCAGCTCAGTATTATAATCTGATCTCTTCATTTATTTTGGGTTTTAACATCTTCCAAACGATTAAAGAATTTTTCTAATCCCAAACCCATTTTCCTTGGCAGAGAAAGGAAAGAATAAGAATTGAATAGTACCGTCTTTCTTCATTGTTCCATCTAAGCCCAAACCAGTCCGATCATTTCTTTAATGTTTCTCTTTTCCAGACAGCTAAAAAAAAATCTTTCCATTTTAAAAAATCATTTCTCCCAACTTCAATTCATTCTGAGGTTTAGAGTGACAAAGACCATTCATAACAAGAATGTGACAGTCTTTGGCATTCATATTTGCTTACCTACATTTGCTTCAAAGTTATTTTATAGATGATTTCCCTATTTGTACTTCTGAGAACAGTGTCTTACATGTGATAATTGATCTATACAGGTTTACTACATTGAGTCAAATTGTCAAAAAAAAAATTAAAGTGAATTGAATAGCAAGAGATAAGTACATTCCTTATTTACTGTAAAATTCTATTATAGAACTTTGTGTATAAATCAAAATATATTAAATGTGTAAACAACTTTTAAAAATTATTATTTCAACATTAATACAAATGACTGACAGTTTCAAATTCTATACCTCTGGGGAAATCTATTGGAAGTGACTTTAAACTTCCAAGGTTACATCCAGTTTTCCTCAAAAAAACCACATAAAACCAAACTTCTGAATAGAATCTGATGGAATAAAATCTCTCTCCAGCTTAAGATAGACTGAAAAAAAGTTCAGAAAAAGTTAATCTCACTGGAATGAAAAGATTGTTCTGCCCAGCTCAGATAGACTCTAGGAAAGCCAGTGAGAAGGTGTAAATCTCAACAAATCAGCAACTAAGCCCCTTGGTCCTGATTCAGTCAAGAACCAGATCACTAGGGCAGCTTCCAGTGTCAGTTCAGAAGGTAAACTCTATAAAACCAGGCTATTTCCTGAAAAGAGCAGACAAAACTAACCCCTGATGACGCAAGGGGGCCCTGTGCTCAAAGCCAAGGTTGAGAACTGCACAGGAAGCTTGGGACAGTGCCATCTTTACCTCGGGAACACAGTTCCACTTAAAGGTTAAAAAAAAGAGGAAAAGATCAAAAGAAAAGGAAAGAAATTGAGCAAGAAAGAGAAAAGAAATGTTACCATAGAAAGCTACTATGGTGACACAGAAAACCAAAACACCAACTCAGATGAAGACAGAATGTCCATAGAGGAAATCTCAAAGAGATAAATGGTCTCAAGCCTAAAGAAGCTTCTTGGAAATGTTCATAAAAGACTTCAGAAGGCAAATAAGAGAGGTAAAAGAAAAAATGAGGAAAGAAATGAGAGATATGCATAAGAGAGTCAACAGTTTGGAAAGGGAAGGAAAAATTGATCAAAGAATACAACCCCTTAAAAAGTAGAATCAACCAAATGGAAAAAGAGATACAAAAGTTAACTGAACAAAATCGCACATTCAAAATTAGAAAAGGGCCAATGGAAGCTAATGACTTTGTGAGACATCAAGAATCAGTCAAACAAACTAAAAAGAATTAAAAATAAAAGAAAATATGAAATTTCTCATTGGAAAAACAGGCAACCTGATCAATCGATGCAGAAGAGAAAATTTAATAATTAATAATGAGCAATATCAGTCTAAAACCTACAGCAAGCATTATTATTAAGGGAGAGAAGCTGGATACTTGCCAATAAGATCAGGGGTGAAACAAGCATCCAGAATAACAGTAACTTTCTTAAGAAGTAATGGTGCCCAATCAGACTCCCAAAAAACTATTTTAATGACCTAGAAAAAATAACAACAAAGTTCATATGGAAAAACAAAAGGTCAAGAATTTCAAGGGAATTAATGAAAAAAAAATCAAATGATGGTGGCTTAGCTGTACCAGATCTAAAATTATATTATAGAGCAGCAGTTACCAAAACTATTTGGTATTGGCTAAGGAATAGATTAGTTGATCAGTGGAATAGATTAGGTTCAAGGGACAAAACAGTCAACAAATATAGCAACCTAGTCTTTGACAAACCCAAAGATCCCAGCTTTTGGGATAAGAACTTACTGTTTGATAAAAATTGCTGGGAAAATTGGAAACTAATATGGCAGAAACTAGGCATTGATCCATACTTAACGCCGTACACCAAGATAAGGTCAAAATGGGTTCATGACCTAGGCATAAAGAATGAAATTATTAATAAATTAGAGGAACATAGGATAGTTTACCTCTCAGACCTCTGGAAGGGGAAGGTCTTTATGACCAAAGCAGAACTAGAGATCATTACTGATCACAAAATAGAAAATTTCGATTATACTAAACTGAAAAGTTTTTGTACAAACAAAACTAATGCAGACAAGATTAGAAAGGAAACAATAAACTGGGAAAATATTTTTACAGTCAAAGGTTCTGATAAAGGCCTCATTTCCAAAATATATAGAGAATTAACTCTAATTTATAAAAATCAAGCCATTCTCCAATTGAAAATGGTCAAAGGATATGAACAGACAATTCTCAGATGAAGAAATTGAAACTATTTCTAGTCATATGAAAAGATGCTCCAAGTCATTATTAATCAGAGAAATGCAAATTAAGACAACTCTAAGATACCACTACACACCTGTCAGATTGGCTAAGATGACAGGAAAAATAATGATGATTGTTGAGGGATGCGGAAAACTGGGACATTGATGCATTGTTGGTGGAGTTGTGAACGAATCCAACCATTCTGAGAGTAGTTTGGAACTATGCTCAAAAGTTATCAAACTGTGCATACCCTTTGATCCAGCAGTGTTACTACTGGGATTATATCCCAAAGAGATTATAAAGAAGGGAAAGGGACCTGTATGTGCACGAATGTTTGTGGCAGCCCTTTTTGTAATGCCTAGAAACTGGAAACTGAATGGATGTCCATCAGTTGGAGAATGGCTGAATAAATTGTGGTATATGAAAATTATGGAATATTACTGTTCTGTAAGAAATGACCAACAGGATGATTTCAGAAAGGCCTGGAGAGACTTAACGAACTGATGCTGAGTGAAATGAGCAGGACCAGGAGATCATTATATACTTCAACAACAATACTAGATGATGACCAGTTCTGATGGATCAGGCCATCCTCAGCAACGAGATCAACCAAATCATTTCTAATGGAGCAGTAATGAACTGAACTAGCTATGCCCAGAAAAATAACTCTGGGAGATGACTAAAACCATTACATTAAATTCCAATCCCTATATTTATACACACATGCATTTTGATTTCCTTCACAAGCTAATTGTACAATAATTCAGAGTCTGATTCTTTTTGTACAGCAAAATAATGTTTTGGTCATGTATACTTATTGTGTATCTAATTTATATTTTAATATATTTAACATCTACTGGTCATCCTGCCATCTAGGGAGGGGTGGGGGTAAGAGGTGAAAATTGGAACAAGAGGTTTGGCAATTGTTAATGCTGTAAAGTTACCCATGTATATATCCTGTAAATAAAAGGCTATTAAATTAAAAAAAAAAAAAAGAAGTAATGGTGAAAAGAGATACTAAAGAAGGGAAAGGGACCTGTATGTGCCAAAATGTTTGTGGCAGCCCTGTTTGTAGTGGCTAGAAGCTGGAAAATGAATGGATGCCCATCAATTGGAGAATGGCTGAGTAAATTGTGGTATATGAATGTTATGGAATATTATTGTTCTGTAAGAAATGATCAGCAGGATGAATATAGAGAGGATTGGCAAGACTTACATGAATTGATGCTGAGTGAAATGAGCAGGACCAGGAGATCATTATATACCTCAACAATCTTACTGTATGAGGATGTATTCTGATGGAAGTGGATTTCTTCGACAAAGAGATCCCACTCAGTTTCAATTGATCAAGGATGGACAGAAGCAGCCAAAGAAAGAACACTGGGAAATGAGTGTAAACTGCTTGCATTTTTGTTTTTCTTCCCGGGTTATTTATACCTTCTGAATCCAGTTCTCCCTGTGCAACAAGAGAACTGTTCGGTTCTGCACACATTTAGTGTATCTAGGATATACTGTAACCTATTTAACATGTATAGGACGGCTTGCCATCTGTGGGAGAGGGTGGAGGGAGGGAAGGGAAAAATCACAACAGAAGTGAATGCAAGATAATGTTGTAAAAAATTGCCCTGGCATGGGTTCTGTCAATAAAAAGTTATTTTAAAAAAATGAAAATGGTAAACTTATCACCAATGAAAAAGAAAATAAAGTAATAATTAAGAACTAAAAAAAAAGTAATGGTGAAAGAATAAGCTCATTTTTTCTTTTGATTGTTTTGCAAGGGTCCTCAAACTTTTTAAATAGGGGACCAGTTCACTGTCCCTCAGACTGTTGGAGGACCAGAATATAGGAAAAACAAAAACTTTGTTTTGTGGGCTTTTAAATAAAGAAACTTCATAGCCTTGGGTGAGGGGGATAAATGTTCTCAGCTGCCACATCTGACCTGTGGGGCCACAGTTTGAGAACCCCTGGTAAGGAGATTGAATGTAAATCAACACATGGTATGCTCACTTCTTTTTTCTTTTTTATTCTCTCCCATAGTTACTCCCTTTTCCCTCTGATTTTTCTCTCCCAATCTGATTCATAAAGCAATACATATTAAAAATAAATAAATTTACTAAGGAAAAAATGACTTTTAAAAAGTTCAGAATATGTATTTTAGCAATTATACTAAATATATATGTATATATATATATATATATATTGCTGCACAAAGAATAGAATTATAATGAAAGCCTATTCTTTTATGAGTTTTTTTGGACTTACATGAATTAGAAAACAAATTCTCAAACAGATCTGCCATAAACTATGCAATATAGTCATAACCTTTCTGAGTCTCAGTTTCTTCATATTTAAATGTAAATGACAATACATATGCTATCTTTCTCAATGTTATAATGAGAAAAGTGCTTTTTAAATTGTAATGGTATATAAATTGGTCCTATAAGGTCTTTGCCCTGGATCCGTTCCTACACTGTTTCTCAACTTCTCTATACAGTTTATTTTCTATTTTTCACAAGTCAATTCTACTCTGGCTCTTTCGCAAAAAAATTAACTCTAAGATAGCTGACACATTAAAAAGTTATCTACCACCAAAGTCATAAAAAGGTATGTAATTTAATGAGCCCCGAAATGGAGTAATCAGTCAACTTTTTTGACAATGAAGTTAGGTAGTGTATTGGATAGAGCACTGGGCCTACAGTCAGGAAGCCCCAAGTTTAAATTCAGCCTTAAATACTATTAGCTACATCATCCTGGGCAGCTCTCTTAACTTATGCCTGTCTCAGTTTCCGCAGCTATAAAATATGGATGATATTACCTACTTCTCAGGATTATTATGTAAAGTGCATTACAAATCTTAAATTATAAGGCAGGTGCTGCTAATATTGTTGGTGTTATTGTTATTTATAATTGTCATTTATCTGTATATTTACAATAAGAGCCTTCCTTGGCCCTGTAAAGGAGAGTTCCTTGGCCCTGTACTAATTCTACATGAAAAGACTTGTCACATAAGTTGTGAATTCATTCAAACATTCTGGAAAATAATTTGGAAATACATTCAAAAGATTTTAATTTTGTATATTTTTTGAATCAGCAACATCACTGTTCAGTCTGTATTCCAAAGAGATAAAAGAAAAAGAGAAAATAGCTATATGTACAAAACATTTATAGCATTTTTTTTACTTTTTAAAAAAATTATTATTATAGTTTTTTATTTACAAGATATCTGCATGGGTAATTTTTCAGCACTGACCCTTGCAAAATCTTCTCTTCCAACTTTTCCCCTCTTTCCCACCACCCCCTCCCCCAGATGGCAGGTAGACAAATACATGTTAAATATGTTAAAGTATATGTTAAATACAATATATGTATACATAGTCATACAGTTATTTTGCTGAACAAGAAAAATCGGACTTAGAAATAAAGTAAAATTAACCTGAGAAAGAAATCCAAAATGCAAGCAGACAAAAACAGAAGGATAGGGAATGCTATGTTGTGGTTCACACTCATTTCCCAGAGTTCTTTCTCTGGGTGTAGCTGGTTCTCTTCATTATTGAACAAATGGAGTTCCATTTGGTTCATCTCATTGTTGAAAAGAGCCACAGTTCATCAGAATTGATCATCATATAGTATTGTTGTTGAAGTATATAATGATCTCCTGGTCCTGCTCATTTCACTCAGCATCAGTTCATGTAAGTCTCTCCAGGCCTTTCTAAAATCTTTTTGCTGGTCATCTTCTGACAATAATATTCCATAACATTCATATACCACAATTTACCCAACCATTTTCCAACTGATGGGCATACATTCAGTTTCCAGTTTCTAGCCACTACAAAGAGGACTGCCACAAACATTTTGGCACATACAGGTCCCTTTCCCTTCCTTAAGATCTCCTTGGGATATAGGCCCAGTAGTAACACTGCTGAATCAAAGTATGCACATTTTGATAACTTTTTAAGTATAGTTCCAAATTGCTCTCCAGAATAGTTGGATGTATTCACAGTTCCACCAACAATATATCAGTGTTCTAGTTTTCCCACATCCCCTCCAACATTCAGCATTATCTTTTCTTGTCATCCTAGCCAATCTGAGAAGTATGTAGTAGTATCTCACAAGTGTTTTAATTTGCATTTCTCTGATTAATAATGACTTGGAGCATCTTTTCATATGTCTAGAAATAGTTTCAATTTCTTTATCTGCAAATTGTTCATGTCCTTTGACCATTTATCAATTGTAGAATGCCTTAATTTATTATAAATTAGAGTCAATTTTCTATATATTTTGGAAAGGAGCCCTTTGTCCGAACCTTTGACTGTAAAAATGTTTTTCCAGTTTATTGTATCACTTCTAATCTTTCTGCATTGATTTTGTTTGTACAAACACTTTTTAATTTGATATAATCAAAATTTTCTATTTTGTGATCAATAATGATCTCTAATTCTTCTTTGGTCACATATTCCTTCTCCTTCCACAGACTGAGAGGTAAACTCTCCTAAGTTCTGCTAATTTATTTATAATCTCTTTCTTTATGCCTGGATCATGAACCCCTTTTGACCTTATCTTAGTGTATGGTGTTAAGTGTGGGCCAATGCCTAGTTTCTGCCATACTAATTTCCAATTTTTCCAGTAGTTTTTGTCAAATAGTGAATTCTTATCCGAAAAGCTGGGACATGCACAAAAGAGATTCATAACCTACCTGTCAAGAATTGCCTTCACATTAAATTCTGAAACAAACTTTTTTGCCCGGATTTGCAGGCTAATGGTCAGTTTTTAATTAATTTAATTTTTAATTTATATTTTCAGTTTTGAATTCTTTCTCTTCTCCTGCCTCTACTTTGCATATTCAGAAGCAGGACTTATGATACTTATTTTACATATGAAATCATGCAAAACATATTTTCACATTAGCCATATTGTGACAGAGAAAATGCTTTGGTTTACACTTAGAGTTCATGAACTCTCTATCTGGAAATGTCTGGCATTTTTCATAGACTCCCTTGGAATTATCACGGATCATTGTATTAATCAGAGTAGCTAAGTCTTTCACAGTTGATCATTCTACATTACTGCTGACACTACACAATGTCCTCATAGTTTTTCTCACTTGGCTTTTCATCAATTCATCCAAGTTTCTCTGGAAAAATTCATTTGTCATTTCTTATAGAATAATAGTATTCCTTCAAAATCATATACCACAATTTGTTCAATAATATCCCAATTAATGGACATCTCCTCAGTTCCCAATTCTTTGACTCCACAAAAAACGGCAATAAATATTTTGTACATGTGAGCCCTTTTCCTTATTGATGTGATCTCTTTGGGTTACAGAACTAGTAGTGATATTTTTTTAATCAGAGTGTATTACAGTTTTATAGCCCCTGGGACATGGTAGAATTTGATTTTTAAAAATTTTAACTAGATAACCATCAGTGTAAACAATTAAATAAACACATATGATGAGAAGTAAAAAATTGAATTATATAAAGTATAGAAAATACCTTTGTATTCTGTTTTCTTCCAAACCCAATGAAACTTTCTCCACCTTCAGTTCATTCTCCTTCCACTCCTTTTTCTTTTTGAGATGAGATCATAAATCTGGAGTTCCTGAAAAGGAGCTCAGAAACCTCATACATAACCCACATTTCATATATAAGGAAACTTAG
The DNA here is from genome assembly GCF_902635505.1 of Sarcophilus harrisii. Taxonomy (NCBI): domain Eukaryota; kingdom Metazoa; phylum Chordata; class Mammalia; order Dasyuromorphia; family Dasyuridae; genus Sarcophilus; species Sarcophilus harrisii. The sequence continues at coordinate 495,765,237 of NC_045426.1, read as the reverse complement.
TTGAGAGAAGCTAAATAACTAGCCTTAAGCCAAACAGATAGATCAGTTCTCAGGTGAAATTTGAGTCCAGATGTTCTTTCCACTGTATCACACTGCTATATGTGGAAAAAAATCTTATTAGTCTTATTCAATACGTCTTTGCTTTGCAAGAAGCAAAATAAGACATAGAAGTGAGGAGTGATAAAGCTGGTCATAGTTAGTTGAATTTATGTGACAGAGGCCTAAAGGAAAGAGAAATCTCAATAAAGTTGGGTAGCCAGAAGAATATGCTGAAGAGTTCTGGGAAAGACATGAAGGCAATAACAAAATATTGTGGAAAGAACAAGATATGGGAGTTAATCTATAAAGGAGAATTTTATTTTACACTTCCACTTGCAATAGAAATATGGTATATAAATGATATTTTCTACAGCAATAGCAGAAGGAGTCTATTCCTTTGCAATTTCTTTAGAATTTGAAATAATTTTATAGTAGTTCTTTGATAATATAATTGAATAACAATCATGTCCTGCTCATCCCTTCAATGCTGCTGATAATTTACAAAATAAGAAACTCCTCCAAACTCCCTTTTAGTCTCTTATACATAGGAATTCTTGATAGTATTAGAGATCTGGATGTTAGCATAAAATGTTAAGTTTGTATTAGGAGTACTAAAGTTGAAATCTTGACTCTGTTACTTACTCTCTATTTGACCTTGGGAAACACACCTCACCTTTCCATACTTCAGTTTCCTCATCTGCAAAATGAAATATTGAACAACATAGCTTATGTGATCCCCTCTAATTCTGAAATCCACAATTGGTCTTCCACTTTTCTCACCATTAGCTACATTTGATCAAATGTAGCAAGTATGAAGTAGACTTTGTTCATGGTAAACTTGTTTTCTTTGGCAAGAGATATTTTACCAAAGGAACAACATTCTGCTAAAGCATAGAAAAAGAGAAGGCTCAAGAGCAGTGGCCAATGAAAGAAAAGTCATTTTCTGTACTTGTTACATTGTTTCCAATCCAATGAATCCATCCAACTTTGGCATGAATCCCAACTACTGCACACGCTTATTTGCACATATGAAAGCACTTCCTTTCATTGTGTGAATATATTGAAGATGAGCACCACTATAAAATGTCAAACTTCAAATAGATTCAAACTACTCAATTTAAATATTATAGGCACTAGAAAACAGGATAAGTGTTATAGGACTTCCTTTAAAAAGGACATGGATGGTAATAGTTGCTAAAGACATTGAAAAATGTCTTTATCCATTTCCCAAATTTCCAATTACCCACTTGACCACTGGGCAAAGGATTAATTTAATCACTGAAATGATAAACACACTTGAAATATGGTCTTATTCACAGCCAAGTACCCCATGTTTGCTATCTGAGAAGACAGAAATAGCATAGCATCTGTGCCCAGGTTTCTGAATAGTTTTACCCTTCTAATTAAAATGGACTATTTCCCTAGATTTCTTTTTGAAAGAGAACATAGAATCCTGCTTAATTTAACATTTGTAAAAGAGGGGTTCTCTGTTTTCCATGTCCTTCTGAGATGCAAGCAAAACATTAGTATTCACAATAGATCAGGTTACCTAAATTGTATTTTTCATATGTCCTTTTCTGATGTAAAAGTTTAGAGTAACTGCTTTGAAATTTAAATCTCAGAAGCATAATTTTTTTTGGATACTCTTTTATTCATTATGGTCCAGTGGCAAGATATAAATGAAAAGTACTGAGATGTCCCTGCCAGAAATGGGAGCCTTGGCTTTTTTAAGCTAAGGATTTCAAGAGGTTTCAGACTAAGGTCACACTTATTCAGTGATTAAGGGGAAAGAAGGAAGGAAGGAAAGAAGGAGAGCAGGACATAGGGAGGGAAGGAGAGCACGACATAGGGAGGGAAGGAAGGAAGAACATAGGGAGGGAAGGAGGGAAGAACACAGGAAAGGAAGAGAGGAAGGAGGGGAGGAGATAGGAAAGGCAGAGAGAAAGAAGGGAAGGAGAGAGGAAAGGTGGGAAGGAAGGAGGGAGTAAAGGAAGAGAAACAGCTTCCAACTAACTAAATCTAGGCCAGTGTTACCCATAGAGATTGTTGTTTGTCTTTCATTCTTGAAGGGGATCGTGATATCAGGAAGCTGATGCCATGATATACAAGATTTAAGAATCTCTTGTTTACCCTAGTCCAAAAAAATCTAAATAAATAAATGAATGAGAAATCAAATGTAACAATCTAAGATAAAATAGATATAGAAAGATATTAAAATATAAAATAAAACCTAGGAGAAACACATTGCCGTTCATTGGACAGCATATGAACTAAAAAGTAAAGAAGCAGTATGCTTATGATATCTATATCTATGATATCATTTCATGTAAGTCTCTGTATTCATCCTGCTGGTCATTTTTACAGAACGGTAATATTCTATAACATTCATATATTACAATTTACTCAGCCATTCTCCAATTGATGGGCATCCATTCAATTTCCAATTTCTAGCCACTACAAAAAGGGCTGTCACAAACATTTTAGCACATATAGGGTCCTTTCCCTTCTTTAATATTTCTTTGAGATATAAGGCCAGAGTAACATTTCTGGATCAAAGATTATGCAACAAATTAATCATGTGGGAATTACTTACCAAAAATATTTGCCTCATCCCACAATTTAAGCCTATCAATTCTTTGGCAAGAAATGAATGGTATAGTGTCCTAAAACCTAAAATTAAAGGCAATTTATTAAACAAGCCACAGTGTCCTAAGTGATTGGTTATTTCATGTTTCAGCTTTAAAATATTGAAAAAATTTCAAGGCAAAGGACTGGAAATTGAGGAGATGCCCATAAATTGGGGAATGACTAAATAAATTGTGGTAGTGATTATGATGGAATATTATTGTTCAGTAGGAAATGATGAGCAAGATGCTCTCAGAAAAACCTGGGAAGTTTTCCATGAATTTAAGAAAAGTGAAACACACTATACAAAGTTATAGCAATATTGTGAGATTATTAGCAATGAAAGATTTTGCTATTCTCAGCAATCCAAGACTCCTCTGAAGAACTTGTCATGAAAAATCCTGTCCTTATTCAGAGAAAAAAACTGATTGTGTCTGAAGAAATATTGAAGTATATTTTAAATTTATTTTTCTTGAGGATTTTTTGGGGGTAATCTACATTTTCTTCCACAACATGACTTTTATGGAAATGTTTTGCATGAATTCACATGTGCCTTCTCAATGGCAGCAGGGGCAGGGGGACTGGGGAGGAAGGGAGAGAATCTGTTTTTAAAACAAATGTAAAACAGTTTTATGTGTAATTGGGAGAAATAAAAATATTTTAAAGAAAAATGTAATTTAATTAATTTTGTTACGTTTAAAGTTCTGAACTGCCTCTTTTTCTCCCTTCTCAACCCATTCTAGAGAAAGACATACATACTCTAAAACCCAAACCCAGCAGTTTTTCCATTGTACTACACTTAGTCAGAAATAAGTATACGAATAAGAGAGGTAAATTAAAGATATTAATTAAATGAAGAATCTTTGATCTTATAAGTACTCCTGAGGACTTGATTGAATGGGACTCAGAATTATCAGAATAAAGAGGCTTATGGAATAGCATTATACATTTTAAAATAACAAATTGTCTTAATATAATGCTTTATGGCTTTTGTTTCCTCATTCAATCTTCACAATAGTTCTGTTTTTCCAGACCAGGAAATTGATGTTTTACTATATTAACTGATGTGCCAAGACTACATTATTGAGCATCAAGCAGAGCTTTGGGACATGTCTCTTTGACTCCCAATGCAATGCTTTTTCTGTTACAACCTGTTCCCTTTCAAAAAGAGAGGGAATAATGTAGGAAAAGTTAGAACTATTTCAATTATTTCCCATATTTTTCTCTGTCAAGGAGAATGATATTCAGTCTGGAAATAATAGAGCAAATATGAGTGAAAGAATATTGGAACTCACAATAAATAAGAAGCTATTTGCCTTTAAGTAGTATAAGTTACAAGCCCCAGATACACCATGTCACAGGAAATGAGAGGAATGATAAATAAGATCACTGAATAGCTATCAGTGAAAAGTCATGGAAAATAAAAGAGACAAAACAAACCTGGAGGAGGGCAAATGTTCCCTTTTTACAAAAGAGAGAGAAAGTAGAATCTTCAAAAGTATTTAATTTAAATTACTTGGAAATTTATAGAAAATTTTATGAAAGGATTTGTTTGTGAAGTTCAGAAAAAGGAATGATAATCAGTGAAAACTTGCATAGCTTTATTAAGATTAGGATGATTGAGTTTATCTTAAAGTTTTTAGAGCAGATGACAATAATATTAGGTGGATTCCATTAATCCTTACAATCTAGCAGAGCCTCCAAATGAAATCCAAAAACACTCATGGAAATTTATCATACTATAAGTTGGGGAGAAAAAATACTAATGAATGAAAAAAATGTCTTTTGTCATTACTGTGCAATGCAATTGGTTAAACAATTTATTATAGTTTGTCCAATAGGAAGAATGTGTATAACTATGTGGAGGATGTGATGATTGTAGTCATAGCTTTATCTTGAATGCAAATAGTTTTAGTATCCTAAAGCTATTCTCTGAAATAAAAATCCATATATTTATGTAATGTTCTCCTTGGTTTGGTTTCCTTGGGTCTCTGGGAGCAGCCTTCATTTCAGTTCAGTAATCATATGTTAAAGTCCAAATCCTTTATTATCTCCTTGCCTGGGGCCCAGGCCAGGTTTCTTGGAGGTACTCCTGAATGTATCTTGGTTTCTGTGGGGGAGGCAAGAGGACTACCACCAAGATCTCTGTCTTCCCTAGTTTTGTCTCTCCCTGAGTTTGTCTGAGCTTATATGCTCTCTTATCATAGGTGTGAATCTTGTAGAACTATATTAAGTACTAAGTGCATGTACTGAACTACCATTGTCTTTATCAATTCCATTGACTTAACACCTTGTAAGAATCCTTTGTTTCAAGTTCAGAGTTCTGGCTCATTACATATTTATATCAATATTTTTTCTTGTAGTGCTGTATTATTAATTATAGAAAAATACAGATTCTAAATAACTGAAGCTAAGAGATCTAGAGCAACATAGAGAGTTAAAATAAGACGCTAAAGTGAGATGTATTAAACTTCAGAAAAAGTAAAAACAAATCCAGGAGTAGCAATCATGATCTCAGACAAAGCAAAGGCAAAAAAGAACCTAAGTTAAAAGGATGAGAAGGGGAACTATATATTGCTTAAAAAAAATCATAGATAATTAAATAATATCAAAACTAAACATTCACACCAAAATGGCACAGCATATAAATTCTTAAAGGTAAAATTAAATGAATTACAGGAGGAAACAGAATTCAAAACTGTAATAATAGGAGATCTCAACTTTCCTCTCTAAGAGCTAAATAAGTCTATCCACAAAATAAATAAGAATGAAGTCAAAGTGATTAATAGAATCTTAGAAAAGGTAAGTATGATAGATTCCTAGAGAAAAATGAATGGAATAGAAAGGAAATAACTTTTTCTCAGCTAAACATGGCACCTTCACAAAAATTGATCATGTATTAGGCATAAGATTCTCACGACTAAATACAGAAAAAACAAGTACTTAATGGAAACTTTTCAGACAATAAAACAATAAAAATTACATTCTATAAAGTATACATTCTATACTTTCTATATAAATATATAAAAAATATACATTCTACATATATATGAATATATACATATAGATGAATAGATTAAATGCTAACTTACAACTAATTAATATAACATGAGGGAATGAGTGAGTCAAAGAACAAATTAGAGAAAATATCAACAATTTCATTTAAAAGAATGATGAGACAACATTGCAAAATTTCTATTATGCAATCAAAGCAATACTGAAAACAGATCAGTAAGTTGGGCATACCATAAAAAGTAGAAAAAGTACAAATTAAAAATTTCCAATTAAACACCCAAATGGAAATCTTGAGAAGACAAAGTGAAATTAATAAAACTGAAAGTTTAAAAAAAATTGAATTAATAAATAAAACTAGGAGTTTTAGTTAACAAATAAAACAGAAAAGACATCAATTAATTAGACTTTTAAAAAGAAAGAAGCAAATCCCAAAAAGTAGTATTAAAAATGAAGCATGACTGATTTACAACAAAAATGAATGTAAAACAATTATTGAGAGGTAATTTGCTCAATTGCCTGCCAGGCAAACTGACAGTTTAGGGTAAAAGGATTAATATTTACAAAAATTTAAACTGCTTGGATGAATAGAAGAGCAAATAGAAGACTTAAATAATTCTATCTTAAAACAAATATTTAGCAACATATAAATGATATAAGAAAAAATCCCCAGGACCATATGGATTTATAAATTAATTCTACCAAACATGTAAGGAACAATTAATCACAATTTTATATAAAGTATTTGGGGAAAATAGCTAAAGAAGAAGTCTTACTAAATTTTTTTATGACACAAGCATGATTGTGATTCCTAAACCATGAAGAACAAAAAAAAAAAAAAAAAAGAAAAGAAAGAAAGAAAGAAAGAAGACTATAAATTTACTTTCCTAATGAATGCTATTAAAAAATTAAAATAAAATGCTAGCAAGTATATTATAGTAATATATCACAAAGATCACACACTATTAACAATAGGAATTTATACCAAGATTATAAAATCAGTTCAACGTTAGGAAAACTATCAGCATAATTGGCTATATCAACAAACAATAACAAAATTCATATAATTATATCAATAGATGCAGGAAAAAAAACTCTGACAAAATACAAGACCCAATCATGTTAAAAAAAAACAAACAAACAAACTAGAAAACATGAATTGATGAAACATTTCTTCAAATGATAAATATCTTATTAAATATTAGAGTAGAAACTCTAGCAATATTAGATGAAAAAATTGAAGGAATAAAAATAGACAATGAGAAATAGATGATAAATCTTTGCAGATGGTAAAGTATTATGCATAGAGAAAGCTAGAGAATCAACTAAAATTGTTGAAACAATAAACAATTTTAACAAAATTGCAAAATGTAAAATAAACCTACATTAGAAAAATTCCATTTGAAATGCAGACAATATAAAATAAGAGGAATGCTATTTGAAAAGACAAACCTAGGCATTAACTAAGCAGGAGTAAAAAATACTTTTCACACAAAGACATATGTATCTAAAAATGTTAAGGAAGGTAACTTTATAGTTCCTGATTTCAAACTATATGATGCAGTAATAATCCTTAAAATAATCTGTTATTGACTAAGAAACAGAGTAATGGATCAGTGGAATAGATTGGATACACAATAAATATTAGTAAATAAACATAGTTATCTGGTGTTTGAAAAATGTAAAGATCCAAACTTTTGGAGTAAGAACTTAACTTTGCTGGAAAATTGCTGGAAAAACTAGAAAGCAGTTTGGCAAAAAACTAAGCTTTAGATCAACATTTGCACTATATACCAAGAAACAGCAAAAATGAGTATTTGATTTAGATAGAAAAGGATATGTCTTAATTACATTAAAGGCACATAGGAAAATGTACCTGCCTGATCTATGAGGAATTTGTGGAAAACAAAACAAAACAAAAACATCATTTTAGGTGGGTTCCTGTAGTGACAATTTGGGAGGACATGGACAAAAATGATACAAAATAAGAAAGTATGGATGGGTTTAAATATTCATGTAAATAAAATTGAACATCTACTTTGCTTTCTATAAATTTATAGGAATAGCATGGACATGGCATATGTGAACTTTAGTAAAGTTTGTGGTGATTGCTATTCTTTTTTTAGTTTCTGGCTTCCTTTTAGCTCTCAACTAAAGTTCCATCTTCTAAAGGAAGCCTTTCCAAAGCTGTCTTAATTCTAATGTCTTGCTGCTTTTTATCATTTCTTATATATGTTATATATAGCTTGCTTCACTTACATTTATTTGCTTATTTCCTCTCCTATTAGATCATAAGTTCCTTAAAAACAGGGACTATATTTTATTTCTTTTTGTATCCCTGGTGCTTAGTGCAGTGCCTGGTATATAGTGTTCCCTTTATAAGTGATTATTGACTGAGTAATTCCCTACTGGACCTTGCAAGGTAGATGTCTGATACATATCTCAATTTTTAACATTACAAAGCAGATCTCATTATCTTTCCTTTCCTCTCCTCTTCCCACTTTTCACATTACCACAGAAGGCATAACCATTGTCCCAGTCACCATAATTGCATATCCTACATATCTAATCTCTTGGCATTTAATAAATTTGTGTTGATTGGCTGGCTCCTACAGAGAATGACCTGGATGGTGAGTCAAGTCAAGATTATGCTATATAAAAATATTGAAGGAATTGGGGATGTTTAGAGAATAGAAAAAAAAAAAACAGTAGAAATATGATAGCTTTTTTCAGCTTTTAAAAGGACTGTCATCTTGAACAGGAGCTATTACATTTGATCTCTCAAAGAATTAGAAGCAATGGATGGGAATTATAGAAAAAGAAATATGAGATTTTATGCAAATAAAAGTTTCCTAACATTTAAAACTTTTTAAATATTGAATGGGCTTAATCAGGAGGTGATGGGTTTCTTTTTACTTCAAGTGAAGGCTACATAAATTCTTATCAGGTTAACTGGAATGAACTAGATGGCTTCTTCAGTCTCTTCCAGCTGCTAGATGCTTTGATTAATTGATTGACTGACTGATTTATAAAGTCAGAAACAAAAAGAAGCAACAGCCATTACTATTGGTTGCATACATGCAATATCATGCCATATGCAAAGTTCTATTAACTGCCTGTTCTAAAGTGAAGAAAGGATGTGACTAGAAATTTCTGATAGAGGAAGCATAAAATTTCCTCCTTTGACAAATAAGGAAACTGAGGCCCACTGAAGTTGTGATTTGTCTATAACTCATACAATTAGGGCAGTCAGATTATCTCAGACCTTATCATTCTAAAACCTAAGATCTTTCATGCATATGATGTGACCACTAGCTAGGGCATAGTAATTAGAGCTCTTAAAATTTCAAATTTTTAAATAATAAATAAAATAATTTCTAATATATTTACTAAGATATGCAGTTGCAAGGTTTTTCCTTTAAACAAAAAATTAAGCTCCACATGGGGCTGATTATAAATATAGTTATAAAAAAATGGATTCTGGTGTAAACTAGTAACAAACACCTAAAAATTCTGGTCTTTTGGTAATCCTATATAAGCATATGAATTTGTGCAACACATTGTGCTTGATACTGTCAATACCAGGAAATAAGTCACAAAGATATTAAAAGTGATAGAAAGAGGGAATTCCTAGTATCCCAACGCTCTTTCCCAGGTCTTCTTCTCTTCCGTTCTACAATGTTTTTTCTTGATAATCAGGTCACAAATATTCAGTTATCATCTCTATTTTAATGATTGACAAATCTACTTCCCTAATCTCTCTCCTGACTTACTTTTGCATCTCTAGTATCTATTAGACATCTCAAAATAGATGTCCAATACATCTTTTTTAAAAATAACTTTTTATTGACAGTACCCATGCCAGGGTAATTTTTTACAACATTATCCCTTACACTCACTTCTGTTCTGATTTTTCCCCTCCCTCCCTTCACCCCCTTCCCCAGATGGCAAGCAGTTATATACATGTTAAATAGGTCACGGTATATCCTAGATAAAATATATGTGTTGCAGAACCGAACAGTTCTCTTGTTGCACAGGGAGAATTGGATTCAGAAGATAGAAATAACCTGGGAAGAAAAACAAAAACACAAATAATTTACATTCATTTCCCAGTGTTCTTTCTTTGGGTGTAGCTGCTTCTGTCCATCATTGATCAATTGAAATTGAGTTAGATCTTCTCTTTGTCGAAGAAATCCACTTCCATCAGAATACATCCTCATACAGTATCATTGTTGAAGTGTATAATGATCTCCTTGTTCTGCTCATTTCACTTAGCATCAGCTCATGTAAGTCTCTCCAAACTTCTCTGTATTCATCCTGCTGGTCATTTCTTTCAGAACAATAATATTCCTTAACATTCATATACCACAATTTACCCAACCATTCTCCAATTGATGGGCATTCATTCATTTTCCAGTTTCTAGCCACTACAAACAGGGCTGCCACAAACATTTTGGCATATACAGGTCCCTTTCCCTTCTTTAGTATCTCTTTGGGATATAAGCCCAGTAGTAGCACTGCTGGATCAAAGGGTATGCACAGTTTGATACCTTTTTGGGCATAATTCCAGATTGCTCTCCATAATGGTTGGATTCGTTCACAACTCCACCAACAATGCATCAGTATCCCAGTATTCCTGCATCCCCTCCAACATTCATCATTATTTTTTTCTATCATCTTAGCCAATCTGACAGGGGTGTAGTGGTATCTCAAAGTTGTCTTAATTTGCATTTCTCTGATCAATAGTGATATGGAACACTCTTTCATATGAGTAGAAATAGTTTCAATTTCATCATAGTAGTGTCAGGCTTACTACTACATAACCCTAATAGACAATCTGATGACAGTTGCCCAGCCTTTAGAAATTTGATAGTGAGATATCATCAATCAGCCAAAAAGCAATCAGATGGAAGAAGATTACACAATCAATCCACAAAAAAAGGCAATTGGAGGGATTGCAATTAGGAAAAACAGAGTTGTATGCAGTAGAGGCTACTGAGATATCCCCTGGAGAAGTGAAATCTGTTCCTGTCCCAGTGGCCATCCACACACTGATGTGGGAAATTGGGGAATCTGTAGGTAATATCCCAGTCACTAACACAGGTAGACAACCTGTGATTTATCAACCAGGGGAAGTAGTAGCATCAGGCTTACTACTATATACCCCTAATAGACAATCTGATGACAGTTGAGTACTTAGATACTTATGAGCTCTCTAAAGGTGTGAACGCAATCATTGTTTCCGTCAGTTCCACTTAGTACCTAGTTTCAAGTTCTGGCCCAAAATATCTTCTTCTAAGATCAAATGAACTCCAATGTCTTAACACTTTGTAAAGATTCCAACATGAAAATGCTCTGTTCATATCCTTTGACCATTTATCAATTGGAGAAATGTGATCACCTCCTTTTCGGTGCTTTCACCTCCTTCTCTGAGAAGTTAGGAAGGCTGTGATCACCTCCCCTTGGGGGCTCTGACCTCCCTGAGGAGTCAGGGATGGCATGACCACCTGTGTTCTAAAATAAAAGAAAGTGGGAGATGGCATGGGCTGAGGCTTGAATTGATGCACTGAGGTCCCAAGTACGTGAGGCTAAATAGTAATTGGGCTATTAATATCATGATTGGATAAGATGGCCCTGCCCACTCCTTCAGAATCCTGATGTGTTGTATAGGAAATGACGATTTTGGTGGGTGGAGGCAGAGAGAGAGAGGAAGAAGCTGGGAGGGATTAGGCCTGGGTTCGAGACTCTGAGATGCTGGTTGTGTGGCTGCTGGTCGAGCTGGCTTCTGACTCAGCTGCACAATGCTATCCTGATTCTCTTCCACCTCTATCCTTCTTCACTGAGAATAAAGACGACGATTTTCCCCTAACCTGAATTCCTGACTCTGTCGATTTAAAATACCGATCTTCACATTTGGTGCCCAATTGGGAACCAAGGACGAAGAAGTCTCCGGTGACCAGGAACTTGGGTGAGTATTGTTAATAGACAAATAAGAACTTAATTTCTTAAAACTAAACCAGTAATCTTTTTTTTTGGCTAAATGGGACAAATGTTAGCTAAAGACTCTCCATCCCTAACCCACCAAGAGTGGTGCTATAAAAGCATGCATAAGCTGATAGAAATACATGGGTTACTTATAACTTGGGAACAGATAGAGATTTGTGGGTATATGAAATTCATCTACTCTTGGTTCGTAGAGGAGGACGAATCTCTCGAGATAACTGGTCAGGTTGGAAAAGAGATGTCCATGCATTTCAGAAATGTGGTCTCACTCAATTTCCATGGAGGCATTTTATTTATACAATATTTTCAGTTAGCACTAGAAACCCTATCCTAGAAATTAAAACCTGTGGCTCCTTCTACTTCTCAAATTAGTCATGATATAAGAAAGACAATGAAGAGTTATGACCATATCCCCACAGGGCATGGAGACTTAAGTGAGCAGGGTGGTGACCTTCCCCTCAGGAGGCAACTTTCAGCCCCACCCAGGAGCAAGTGATTGATTCTCCTCCACGCTCTACCCTCAGGATGGAGGGAGGGGGGAAGTGGGAGGGGAAGTGACAGCACCAGCACCTCCCCCAGCATCCAATCATGAGCAGACTGCAAGAGGGCTAATGAAGGTCAAAAGGTGTGGACATCCGGAACTTAGCCACTTATTTGTCCTTAATTTCCCAGTCCTAATGCCTCAGGTCAACAAAGTCGAAGATATGCCTTTTAACTAGAAATCATTACAGATCTTAAAAAGGCCTGCACTATTTATGGGGCTACATCAGCTTATGTTAAGATGTATTAGAAATTTGGCTTTTGAAATCTTGACTCCTGATGACTGAAATCTATACAGGGTATGCCTAGAACCTGGACAAAATTACATGTGGCTTTCTGAATATGGAGGTCTGTGGATACAAGCCCAACAAAATAGTCAAATCTGTTCATGCTGCGATCACCTATGACCTATTACAAGGTATAGGTCCATATGCAACGTCACAGCACAGGTTAATTATTCAGTAGCAATATGAGCAAATTGCTGCTAATGCTATAAAAGCGTGGGCTTCGATTCACAATAAAAATGAAAAGGTGAGGCCTTCAAAAAATAATGCAAGGCCAGATGCCTTTCTGACTTTGTGGGACGTTTCAGACTGCTATCACAAGAACTAATGGGAAAATCCAACAACAGATGTTTTAATAAGGCAACTTGCTAAGGAAAATGCTAATAAGGTGTGCAGAAGGATTATACTAGGACTGCAAAGGATGTTTCCTTTAGAGGAGTTCATAAGACGCTGTGCCACAGTGGGCCCTGCCTTTTATAGCCAGACTATGATGCAGACTTAAATCCAACTGGGTAACAGGGTCCTTCCGGCAAAGGACTTCTAGAAACCGTCAATGCTTTCAGTGTGGTAAAGTGGGGCATCTGAAGCTCAATGTTGTATAGAGGCAGGTGAGAAAACAGGGTGGGAGAACAAGACCAGCACCCCATGTCCAAAATGCAACAGAGGCTTCCATTGGGCCTCAGAATGTGAACAGGTTCAGGGAAATGGGATGAGGGCCCACCCAGAGCCCCAGGCAAAAACACTTGGGGCATGATGGCAAATGGTGCACCCAGAGGTGCCTAGAGGCAATACCCTAATATGACCAATCAGCCAGGAAGCCATATGATGGCAGAAAGGTTACAAATCAATCAGCCAGGAAGCAACCTGATGGAAGAAAGGTTACAATTAGGGGAGAATAGAGTTGTATGCAGCTGAGACAACTGAGATACCCCTGGAGAGGTGAAATCTGTTCCTCTCCAGCCTATGGAATCCTTGCCTCCAGGCACAGTAGGCTTGACCATTTTGGCTCCTGAGGTACATACAAAACAGTGTCCATCCACATCTGATGTGGAAACTGGGGAATTGTAGATAATATCCCAGTCACCAATACAGGCAGACAATGTGTGACTTATCACCCAGGAGAAATAGTAGCATCAGGTTTACTCATACAGAATCCTAATAAGCAGCCTGGTGATAGTCACCCAGATTTTGATTCCAGATCACAAAATCCAGCAATTTACTGGACAGCAGCTGTAACAACTGACCGACCTATGCTCACAATCTATATAATGGTCTTCCATTGGAAGGATTGGTAGACACTGGTGCAGATCAGACGGTCATTAGAGGTGCCAGCTGGCCCAGTCCTTGGCCAAAGATTAAAGCAGAACCTACATGTCTGGTGTAGGAGGATCAATAGCAGCTGAAGTTAGTGCTGCCCCTTGAGATGGACTTTTGAAGGCAAAACAGGAGTTTTTACTCCTTTTACAGTTGAAAAATCCCATCAATCTGTGGGAAGAGACGTTTTACAGCAATTAGGGGTTAAAATGAGTACTTCGTTTTTTAAGCAGGGGCTGCTGTTGAAGGCCTGCCAACACTTTCACCTGTTCCTATCCAATGGAAAACTGATACACCAGTGTGGATAGAGGGTGGCCCTAAGTAAAGATAAAATTCAGGCCTTATTAAATATAGTACAAGGAACACGACCAAGGACACTTAAACCTTCTTAAGTCCTTGGAATTCCCCGTGTTTGTTGTGAAAAGAAATCTAAAATGGAGGATGTTAAGGATTTGAAAAGTGAATGAACAGATGGAAACTATGTGAACTCTTAGCCTGGACTTCCATCTCTACTCAGTTGCCTAAGAATGGCCTCTTTGGGTCATAGATATTAAGGTTGTTTCTTTTTATCCCTCTGGATAAGAAGAATATGAAAAGATTTGCCTTTTCAGGTTGAGCGTTAACTAGCTGAGCCTTATAAAAGAATGAATGGACGGTTTTGCCACAGGAATGAAAACAGCCCCTACTATGTGTCAAATGTATGTTGCTGCTTTGCTCCAGTAAGAAAAGCATTCCCAAAGTTATGCTATTACATTACATGGATGATATTTTGGGATGTACCTGAGGAACAAATGTTAGAGGCATGTCTACAAAAGACCATAGAAACATAAAGGAATTAAAATTATTATAGCCAGAAAAATTCAAAAGACATGCTCCTTTTCAATATTTAAGGAATGAAGTATACCCTAAGGTGCTTACAGTTCAAAAACTCTCTAGAACAGAAAAGCTAAACAATTGAATGATTTTCAGAAATTGATAGGAGATATCCAATGGATGCGACCAGTGTTAGGTTTGACTACCTATCAGTTACAACCGTTATAGACATTTTAAGAGGAGACAGTGCTTTAAATTCGCCACGCCAGCTTACAAAAGAAGCTCAAGAGGCTTTGAAGAAGTTGAACTGGCTTTATCATGGTTGAAGAGTCACTCAAAAACCCTTGGAATATCAGTTTTGCCACACAAGAGGCACCCACAGCAGTCCTTCATCAAAGGACACAGTGTGATAGAGTGGGTGAACCTCCCAGCACAACAGAACAAAGCCTCACCTACACAGTGCTTGTGGCTGGAATTTTATTAAAGGCCACTAGCGAGCAGGTACAATTATCTGGGACAAGACCTGACAAGATATACACCTTTTATACCAATACACAAATTAATGTGTGTTGTGAGACCATCCCAGAGTGGCAAATTTTTTAGATGGCTCCAAATTTTTACATGGGTCTCCATTAAAGATAACTGAACTATTACATAATTGGAGATGGATTCTTGAAAAAAAGTTTCTAAAGCTCCTCTTAAAGGACCAACTATCTTCACGGATGCATCCAAACATTATTTGGCTGTGTACTCTCATGATCTAACTATAAGAGTAGTCAGAACTCCTTTTCAGTCCACTCAGCAGAATGAATTGTACGTGATCATTCTAGTTTCTTATTATCCAGGAGACATAAATATAATATCTGATTCCGCCTATTCAGTAAGGTGTGGTACAAAGAATTGCCCAAAAATAAAATTTGCAGCCTCTAAATATATCAGCTCTTTAAAAACTTCAGAACAAGTGAGAAAGCATCCAGGTAAGATCTATAGATTACATGTCCATTCTCATAGTGGACTTCAGGTCCCATATTTGATGGCAATTCAAGGCAGATAGCCTTCTAACTATGTTGGTCAATACCCCTTTGTTCCAAGAAGCTCAGGCATCTCATTCTAAAATCATCAGGCTGCTCGAGCTTTACGTTTACAATTTGGAATAACAAAGAGGAAGCTAGGAGAATAGTAAAAGCCTGATGGATTGCCTTCCTTTCCCCTCCTACACTGCCTCCAGGGAAGAACCCTCTGATTTGAGACCCAGTGAAATCTGCAAATGGATGTGACCCATTATAAATCTTTTGGTCATTGCTTCATCCATGTTGTGTAGATACCTTTTTGGATTCACTTTGCAATGCCAGAAAAAGACAGCCTGAGTGGTCACTGAATTCCTCAACAAGCATTTGCCATTATGGGTGTCCACAAGCAATAAAACAGACAATGGTCCTGTATCTTCAAAACATTTTGCACACTTTTGTGCACAGTATAAGATTTTACAACCACGGGCATACCTTTAATCCTCAAGGACGGCAATAGTGGAGAGGAGAAACAGAGTATTAAGATGCTCCTCCAAAAACAAAAGAAAGGGAGCCACAGGTAACCCTAGAGAACTTCTAAATCTAGCTCTTTTATACTTTAACTTCTTGATTTTGACAAGATACTGGTCCGGCAGAACAGGTTTATAACCCACCGGAAGGTCAGGTGTCCAGTGCCGACAGCTCCACTATCTTTAGATAATCGCCGGGTGATGTGGAGAGACCCAGAAAGTAGTGAATGGAAAGGACCAGATAGGCTAACTGCTTTGGGAGGGGTTTGCTTGTATCTCTACAGGTGGAGAAGGGAATCAGATGGGTGCCAACAGCCATATTTGCCTTGTCCATCCAGAGAGACGAGCAGACCCTTGAACAAAGGAGAGACCAGAAATATCAGGTGGTTCTGTTGCTGATTGTGCTCACCATTGAAAAGTGTGGCAGTTATGGCGTTTGACTCATGGACATCAAAGATTGTGGGACTTCAAAACCCTCAGGAATCATTGGATTCCTCTGGCCATAGGACTTCGAAAACTCTCAGGAATCATTGGATTCTCAGAAATGATAAGACTGTTACAACACTTCAAAATCTTGGAATCATTGGATTCCCTAACACATAAAAAGACTTTTGCAGGACTTCAAAACTCAGGGGATCATTGGATTCCCTGACAATGAAACAATGGACAATAGATTGGTTTTGGACTATCTCTTGGCTGCTGAAGAAGGTGTATTGTGACTGTTGTTTACATATCTTTCTAGGACTTCTGGTGATCTTTTCCAAACCTGTTGATTTATATTGTTTGCTATTCCCTTTACTTGCATTGTACATTCATTTTTGTTACACCACATCGAGCCTGCACTGACTGAGGGAGGTTATCCTAATGGCCTCTGCGTTTTGTATGCTTGTGTAATACCTCCATGCTGATGGGTTTGTGCATAATAAGACCCTTCGGCCAGAAACCCGCAACCCCATTTCCCTTTGGTGCTTTTCATCTCCTTCCTGAGATGTTAGGTGGGCGTGATCATCTCCTTTTGGTGCTTTCCGCCTTTTCTGAGAAGTCAGGAGGCTGTGATCACCTCCTTTTCGGTGCTTCCCTTCTCTGAGAAGTTGGGAAGGCTTGATCACCTTCCTTGGGGCTCTGACCTCCCTGAGGGTCAGGGATGGCATGACCACCTGTGTTCTAAAATAAAAAGCAGGAGATGTAATGGGCTGAAACTTGAGTTGATGCACTGAGGTCCCAAGTACGTGAGGCTAAATAGTAATTGGGTTATACTCTATTAATATACATGATTGGATAAAGAATGGCCCCTGCCCACTCTCCTTGCAAGTCCTGATGTGTTGTATAGGAAATGACGATTTTGGTGGGTGGAGGCAGAGAGAGAGAGAGAGGAAGAGAAGCTGGGAGAGATTAGGCCTGGGTTCGAGACTCTGAGCTGCTGGTTGTGTGGCTGCTGGTCGAGCTAGCTTCTTGACTCAGCTGCACACATTGCTATTGCCGATTCTCTTCCACCTCCTATCCTTCTTCACTGAGAAAAAAGACTGAGATTTTCCCCTAACCTGAATTCCTGACTCCTGTCGATTTAAAAATACACGATCTTCACAGAGAAAGGCTTGATTTCTTATAAATTAGAGTCAATTTTCTATATATTTTGGAAATGAGGCCTTTATCAGAACCTTTAACTGTGAAGATGTTTTCCCAGTTTGTTGCTTCCCTTCTAATCTTGTTTGCATTGGTTTTGTTTGTATAAAGGCTTTTTAATTTGATGTAATCAAAATTTTCTATTTTGTGATCAATAATGGTCTCTAGTTCATCTTTGGTCACAAATTTGTTCCTCCTCCACAAGTCTGAGAGATAAACTATCCTATGTTCCTCTAATTTATTTATAATCTTGTTCTTTATGCCTAAATCATGGACCCATTTTGATCTTATCTTGGTATACGGTGTTAAGTGTGGGTCCATGCCAATAACATCTTGAACTCAATATGTTTAAAGCTAAACTCATTATCTTTGCACTCATGCTCTCTCCTCTTAAAAATCTTTCCTTATGTCTATAGAGGGCATTATCATCTTACTACTCACTTAACCTTACAACCTCAATGTCATCCTTGCTTTACCATTTCTATCACATATATATATATGTGAAATCTGTTATCTTCCCCATATCTATTCAATCTGTTACCTCATTCAGTCAAATCCATCACCTTATATCTTTTGTTTGTACTTCCACACTGCCAACTCACATATTGTAATAATATTCTAGTTAGACTTGCTATTTACCTCGATCTTCTCACTATAATCTATCCTTCATTCAGCTGTCAAATTGATATTCCTAAAACAGATTTGACAATGTTACCTCTCTATTCAATAAACTCCAGTGGTTCCCCAATCCTTCTAATTATACAATCTGTTTGACTCTTAAAACTCTTAGTAACTTGACCCTTTTCTACTTTTCAATTCTTTTTACAATTTACTCCTACAATCCATTTAAACTGGCCTCCTTATTATTCCTCAAACATTCCTGGGGTTCTCCTAATTCTGGAGATTTAGATTTTCCATCCTCTATGCCTGGAATTATCTTTTTCCTCATCTCTGCCTCATAGATTCTCTGGCTTCCTTCAAGTCTTAGCTAAAATATTACCTTCTAAAAGAAGACTTTTCTGATCCCCCTTAATGCTAGTACCTTCCTTCTGAAATAATTTCTGATTTATCTTGTGTAGCAGATAAAAGATGTAATGACTGATTAAACAAAGGTTTGAGCTTCTGAACATATTGATTTATTAAGCAACGCATGCCAATTTACTGATAAATAAAGACCATTAGCTTACCTTAGCTTTGCCATTGTATCCTAAATACAGGAAGAGAAAGATTTTTATACATTAAAAGCACAAATCAGAAGAATTAATAAAAAGGAAACAATTAACCAGGATATAAAATTAAATAATCTGATTTCTAATTTGAAGAAATAAATGTCACAACTTTAACCTTCTGCCACTAAGGTAATGTCTCACTTGATATAATGAACAGGGTCACACAGCAAATAAAAACTGAAATCAAAACTTGAATCTAGGTAATCTTTTTATCAAAGGCCATCTCTCTTGCCACTATATAGAATAGTAACATTACTTTACTTATTCATCTGTATCCATGGAGGGAAATGAATTGTTTTTAAGGTTTTAACACAGATAGAGAAAAGATTTTCTTTATAAACACAGAAGAGAACTTTCAAATTAACAATAGCTGAGACTCATTTCCCACATATCTTGTCACTGAGAATACTTTACTTTTTTTGCTCCTTTTTGTGATATGTTGTTGGCAAAAATACAAACCCAAGTAGATTTAGGAAAAAATGTCAAGTATTTGTTGATTGGGGTTCACTAAGGTAAATATTTAACTTATCCTAACAATACCACTATTACAACCTTACATTCAACATTCCCTAGTGTCCCTTTCATAAAAATAATTCTGGATTGGATAGACCTAAAGTTTCTTTATTAATATATAGATAGATATAGATACAGATCTATAGATATAGATAAGCCAATATCACTACTCCTATAGTCTTATGTTTTCATGTGGTAGATTCCTAACATAATTCAACATAACCTAACAATACAAAACCTTTGTTCTCCCTTTCTCCTTCATTAATACTCTTTTGTGGGAATCTGAGAGTTTCCAAAGAGGAATGGCCAATGAGGAGCTTTCTTTTAGTGTCTTACATTTGAATAGGTGTCCAGATGCTTTTATATTCTTGGTATTCAACTTTGAGACAGTTTGAATATTTAGATATGAGTAATTCATTCCAAGCTGCTCTCCATCCTTAGTATTTCCATTTTATGGGTTATAAGATCATAAATAATAGCATGAAGTAGACATGTACACGATTTATATCCAGGATAGAAGAAAAGGAAAAGACTAAAATCTCTATGTGAGAATTATGACAGGGATGGATTTTTTGGAAGAAAAATTGTTAGGTGTGAAACTATGGGTGTATAACTGAAAAAAAAATAACATGAATTCTCTTTCCTGGGTAAACTTAAGAATAAGAAAAGCACTTTAACATATTTATACTTCTCCTGAATTTTCCTTTATAACAATCCTATAAAGCACTTAAGACACATTATATAGAGATTTTGAGAATGATTTTTGTAAAGCTATCATACATATCTTCAATAATCTTCACATGATGTGGTGGAAAGGACAGTGAACTAGAAACCAGGATTATCTAGAATCTAATCCCATTTCAAAAATTTATAAATTCTTTAGCTTCCATTTTCTTCCTTTATAAAATGAGAGACTAAGTTTAAATGATCTTTAAGGTCTTTTCTTTCTAACAAAAATCTTTTATTAAATGCGTGTTCTACATTTTTTTTTTCTGCCTTTGAAAATACTTTTGTGCATTACAAAAAGTTATTGATCCCAAATCTTTGAGTCAATGACTCTCTGAGTCAGGTCAAGAATAAGACTCAATTTTGGTACCATTTTAGAGAGTTTTAGATGTAGCAACTTTTAAAAGATATTTCTAGTGGGGACAGACTGGGAAAATTTACCATTCATTATTGCTGTTCAGTTATTTTTCAGTCAGGTCAAACTCTGTGTGACTTCATTTGGGGTTTTCTTGGTAGAGATACTGGCATGCTTTGGTATTTCTTTTCCAGCTCATTTTACAATTGAGGAACTGAAGCAAACAAAATCACATAGCTAGTAACTTTCCGAGGGCAGATTTGAAATAAGAAAGATGTCTTCCTGAATTCAAACCCACTTTCCTGTCCACTGTGCCACCTAGCTGCCCCCAGATCTATCTTAATCAAATGCAAAGAAAAAGAAATATGATAAAAGATAAAATTAGTAATGTTTCACAATGATGAAAGTACACCCCCCACATATGTATATGCATATGCATATATATATGTATAAGTATATAGAAATAAGTATATATGGATCCTTATATGTTCATATTTGTGTGTTTTGTCACATATATAATTGAATGGAAAGTAAACAAAAAACAGTTTGACTACAGATAAAGTCATAAAAGTTCTTAAAAGTAGTTGTTATAAGCTATTGGAGGACCACAAGGAGAGGTAAAAGGACAGCAGTATCCTTGGGAAGAAGAAATTCCTTCATCCCTTTCCCACCAGAAGTGAGAATCCAGAAAAGAAGTTTTCCAATGCTAACTAGTGTCCTGAGTCTAATATTTTATCACTGTTACTTTTTTTTTTAAAGCAAGAAAACAAATTAAAATACACAACACCAAAATCTTAAGTTCCACATATCACAACAATAATGTGTAAGATTAAAAAATAAACTCCTAGAAATGACATAGATTATTATGATTCTGAAGAAACAAATGCATACCGAATACATAAAATTTATTTCAGTATAAAATCCAAAGATTTAGCCAAAATTTTAGTACACTTAGAAACAGGAAGATATGCTTGGATTAAGCACTAGGGGTTTCTAACGAAGGTCATTTATTTATTCAAGTAGAATAGTCTATAAAAGATAATTAAATAGTATAGGATATGCAGCTGGGAATGAATAACCTACAAATCTTTATTTATACCTGAATACAAGTAGGGAAACATCTAGAATAAAATATTTGTGAAATCTTTTTCTTCTCAGAGCCACGGCCTGTAACTAGATATTGCTTTGCTTTAATACATGATCAAAACTTAAAAGATTCAGGGAACTATAAAAAGTTGATCTGGAGAACCAGTTTATGCATGAAAATAAAATATTGTTTATGATAATGGAATTACATCATTTTTTCTGCTGAGATACAGAAAAAAAAATCTTCCTTAGCTTCTCTTAGATTTAAAATGGGGAAGGATCATACATTCTATAAAATAATTTTCCTAGGAACTGATGACAAAGAGGCAAGTATAATTGAACAAGCAGGACATCAGATTCTGAGTCAAAACACCTACATTCTACTTTTGGTTCTTGTACTTAATGTGATTTAGGAAAGGTATTTAACTTCTTGAGATACTGGCAGTTCCTACTGTGAAACAGAGATACTTTTATAATATTTGTCTGTTTCTTACTATATATAGAAAAATCAACTCATTCAAGAAATATCTATCAAAATGATCAAAGGATTGAACGGATAATAGTTATTATTGATCATATGAAAAAATGCTCTAAATCACTGTTAATGAGAGAGATGCATATTAAGACAATTCTGAGGTTCCATTTCACACTTCTCAGATTGACTAAAATGACAAGAAAAGATAATGATAAATATTTCAGGGAATGTGGGGAAACTGGGGCATTAATGCTTTGTTGATGGATTTGTAAAATGCCCAAGCCATTCTGGAGAGCAATTTGGAACTTTGCCCTACCAATCAGTCAAACTGTGCATATCCTTTAATCCAGTAGTTTCACAATTGGGCCTGTATCTCAAAGAGGGAAAAAAACCCACATGTGCAAAAAGTTTGTAGCAGTACTTTTTGTAGTAGCAAGGAAATGGAAATTGAGTGAATGTCCCTCAATTGGGATATGGTCAAGTTATGGTATATAAATGCAATTGAATATTATTGTTTTTTTTTAAGAAATGAACATGCTGAATTCATAAAAGCCTAGAATAATTTACATGAACTGATACTGAGTGAAGTGAGCAGAACCAAGAAAATACCATATACAGAAACAACATTTCGTCATGAGGAACTGTGATGAACTTGGCTTTTTTCAACAATGCAGTGATTCAACAAAATTCCAATAGAATTGGGATGGAAAATGCCATCACATCCAGAGAGAGAACTGTGGATTCTGAATGTGAATCAAAGCATAGTATTTTCACCTTTTTTTTTTGTTTTTGTGTTCTTTCTTGTGTTTTCCCCCTTTTCATCTGATTTTTCTTGTACATGACAAATATAAAAATATGTTTAAAAGAATTGTATTATTTAACTCGTCAGATTTTTTTCTGTCCTGGGAACAGGAGAGGTAAGGGAGGGAGGGGAAAAAATCTGGAACACAAAGTCTTACAAAAATAAACTATATATGTATTTAGAAAATACTATTGAAAATTTAAAAAAATAACTTATCAAGACCCAACTACTGTGCAAGTTCAAAACAAATATTGTTGGATTGTGGTCTGAAAATGAAGCATTTATTGTTTCTGCCTTTCTACATTTGATTGTGAAGTTTTTAATACCCTAATAGATGTTCAATTTGTGTGCAGCTGCCATATCCTGCCACACACAAAAAAGTGCATTCACTTTTTCCCTGTTTCTATTCAATTTTCTCCAGTTGTCTATCTTATCTAGGTTTTCTAGGCTTCTAAACTTCTATAGTTCCTTTCTTGTTTCTTTTGTGGTTAAATTTGTCTGATTCTGAGAGGAGAAGGTTGAGGTCCCCCACTAATATAATTTTGCTATCTATTGCTTCATGTAACTGGCTTATCTTCTCTAGGAATTTGTATAATTTACCACTTGGTGCATATACATTTAGTATCCTTACTATTTCATTGTTTATGACATCAAATCTATACATTCTTCTAAATGAACTCTTTCTTTATGTTCCTTCAGTGTCCATTACTCTGCTTCCATATCCCTGGATCTCATCCCCTCAGCTAACCTGTATTGTGGAGTCTATCAATAATGGAACGATTCCTAGTAGAGAATTTAAATCCTGGTGATGGAAAGCATCACAAGAAGAAGAGAATAAGATTGGGAAATAATGGATTCAGGCATTTTTTATTTATTCTCTACCTTACAGTGGTCACCTAAATTGTGTACTTCTATTTTTACATTTATAAAATTAGGGGATTGTGATTCCTTTCTAACTCTGAAATACTGATATACTAAGAATTCATGAAATCATCCAAGAAAAAAATGTTCCTCTGAAGATGCATTTTTTTTAGATTTATAAAATATCTAGGTCTAAAAGATATCTCTTGTGTAAATATATTTGAAATCTTGGTTTAATCTATATTCTATGATATGTGAGATGCCAGAATAGCAAGGGAGAAAAGGAGAAATGACAAATGAAGAAACTAGGAGAAAATTGCTACCAATAAACCAGATGGTTACAAAGTAAACAGGGCAAATAGGAAATATTATACCAGAGCCAAGACACCTGCTCCCAGTGTTCATTTCATTGAGCATTATGGTGAAAGTGAGAAGAGGCTGTCTAAACAAATGGCGAGCTTTACATTTTAATCCAACTCTCTAAGGGATGGAACAGCCAAAAACCTTTACCCATCACTTCAGGAAAGCTAAAGTTTGCCTGATTTCATAACTCTGAAGAGATTGGGGGTAAGGGAGAAGTGAGAAGATGTCTGTAGATTACCCTTAGCAACACTGTCATGGAGACATTTACCTATTAATAAGTCAGTTTATAAGTTTGAAAACAGGGTCCCCTAAAGAGCCCTTAATTACTAATGCAGCAACTGAGAAAAGTGGAGCCAGATTCTTAGTGTTTTTTATAGACATCAGATTTCTGAAAGCCCCAGTTTCCTTTTATCTTCAACTGAAAGTGAATCATGTCTCTAGTGGTGAAAGATTGGCAGACTCTATCTTCCCAAGCTCATTTCATCACATTTGTGTTTTGAAAATTAAGGTGGCTGGATCATGTACTGGATTACAGTGCCACTCATTTTGCTTTTGGTAGTCCATAAGTGCCAATTTGCTCATTTCCTTTCTAAAAGTAAGAATTATCAACAGCAACATGATTAGGGCAGTTTGTTTTTGTGCCATCTCTGATGCCAGTGAAATCAAGTATTATGACAGGTTCTTGGAAATGTTCTTTTTATTGAGAACTGTATTTATATCTTCCCCTATTAGTTGATACATGGCATAATATGGTGTGGAGTTTTTGAAGATTATTCCAGGGCATGAAAAATTTTAGTAAATTCTACAAATCTGGCACACATGAGTAGTGATGGACTACGTTCTCAATTCTCTGAAAACACACCAGAGTAAGTTCTTTGGAGTATATAGGTCATAACATTATAGATGGATTGCCTATTAAAAGTCTTTAGAAATAAGAAAACTGAGGACCAAAGAAGTTAAAGGAGTTGATCAAAGTCACACAAGTAAGCAAAGAACTGAAATTTGAACCTAAGTTCTTTGACTCCAAATACAACTAACTCTTTCCAGTAAAACTCTTACCACAATTGTGAGTACCCATAATGAATTTCACTTTTAACCAAAGAAGCTTATGAAAATAGTCTATTATCATGACATAAAGGAGTGACATTCTTTCTTTGGTCAAAAAAATACCCATATAAAGCCCATATAAAATCAGTTATTCTGAAAGCATCCAACCATTATAAAGTGTTAATATTGTTGATGATTTCTGCTTGTTTAGACTTTTCCAAAGTTGATATGAAATTATCAGCCATGCAAGCTTAGGGTATGTGTTATATCTTTCTAAAAGAAATGTCAAAGGGCAGACCCAAGATGGCAGAGAGGAGACACATCTTCTTCTGAGCTCTCCCCACAACTCTCACATCAATAGCAAATCTATTTTCTGACCTGGTTTTGGAGTGAATATTGGGAGCATAACAAATTACCAGCAGAAGATAATTTTGAAGATCTCCAGTTAAAATCTGTTTTAATCTGGCATGGAGGGAAGTAGGCCAAGCACAAACAGTAAGTATAGGCAGTGCACAGTTCCAGGTTGGTATGGGCTTCACAGGCTGGAGAATCTACTGGGAGGAATTTACAGCATCCTTAGCCACTCTGTCCTGGTTGCAAGCCAATAGAGCAGCAGATTAGCTGTAAGACATCCAACACAAACACAAAAGGCAAATATGAATCCCTAAATGCCAAAATCTCACAGGATCTGTCCAAGTCCACGCAGCACCAGGTGTGAGTCAGCATGGATCCAGCACAGCTACTGCAGCTTATAGAGAAGCTTGGACAATCTCCCCTTACCCTAAAAGCAGATCTCAACTTTTTAAAAACTGAGCAAAAAAGCAAAAATCTCTGACCATAGGTATTATGGTGAAAGAGAAGAACAGATTTTCAAACTCTGAGGTTACGAAAAGCAGATCACTGCAAGATTAATCCCCAAAGGGTGATATAAATTGGTCCCCATATCACAAGATCTCTCTTGGAAGAAATTAAAATGAATCTTGAGAGAGCTAGAAAAAAAAATCATGAAAGGAAATGAGAACTTTGTAAGAGGATTTGGAAAAGGCAACACAGAAATTATCTGAAGAAAAATCCTTATAAAATAGATTTAGTGAAATGGAAAAAGCATTTAACTCCTTACAAAATAGATTTGACAAAATGGAAAAAGAAAACTCCCTGAAAAACAGAATTTGTGAAATGGAAAAAAATTCCATAGAACAAACTACTCATTTAAAGACTCAATTGGCTAAATACAAAAAGAACTAAAAAAAGTTAACTGAAGAAAATAGTTCAATAAAAATCAGAACTGAAAAAATGGAAATGAACTTCTCATATCCCAACTTCCAAGAATTAATAACTTTTATATTACCGTAAAAGGCACCACAATCCTTCCAGTCACATAATATCATCCTTGATGCCTCACTATCTGTTATCTGTCTCTAATCCAGCTGTCATGTTCAGTCACATTTTCCCTCCATAGCATTTCCTGTCTATATTCATTTTTTTCATCTAATACAACCACCACCTTAATGGAAGTATCCATGATTATTCCAATAGCCTTGTGATTGGTCTCCCTACTTTAAGTCCCTTGTCTATAGTTTATCCCCCATTCAGCTATCAAACAGATCCTCCTAAAGTACAGATCTGACCATGGAACATTTCTATACAAGAAATTCTAGTGGTTCTCTATTTAAACTCCAGGATCAAATATGAAATGTTCTTTTAAAGGCATTTATCACTTGTCTCTTTCCTATTTTTTCAATATTTGTACCCTTTACTCTCTTCCATGTATCTTTCAATACCAAAACATTGACCTCTTTACAGTTCCTGTCACAGAACAATCCATATTCTGATTTGTTTCATTTCCATTAACTGTTTCCTATGTGTGGAATTCATTTCCACTTCATCTCCATCTCTTGGCTCTATTGGCTTCATTCAAATTCTTGATGAAGTCTTTCACAATCCTCTTTAATCTTAGTTCCTCCTTTCATGTTCTATTTATATATATTTTTTCTTGGCACATACCTGTTATCATGTTGTCTCCCTTATTAGTTCATGAGCTCCTTGAAAACAGGGATTGTTTTTGTTATTGCTAGTATTTATTTAGTTTTAGTTCTTTCTTTGGGTCCTCAATGTTCAGTACAGTGACTGCCACATAGTATATTATTAATAAATGCTTGCTGACTTGACAATTTGATTCATAATTCTTTCATTTATAATAAATATTTTATTATTTTTAAAGGTTTTTATTTTCAAAATATATGTATAGACAGTTTTCAGCATCTACCCCTGCAAAAATCCAGTATTCCAATTTTTTCTTTCATTTCCCCCCTATCCCCTTCCCCAGAGAGCAAACAATCCAATATATGTTGATTATGTGCAATTTTCTATACATATTTCCACAATGATCATGCTGCACAAGAAAAATCATATCCAAAAGGAAAAAAATGATAAAGAAAACAAAAAGCAACAAAGAACAAAAAAGATGAAAATACTATATTGTAATCCATACTCAGTTCCCACAATCCTTTTTGGTCAATGCACATGGCTCTTTCTATCACAAGTCCATTGGAAGTGGCCTGAATCACCTCACCGTTAAAAAGAATCATGTTCATCACAATTGATCATCATATAATCCTATAATCTTGTTGTATACAGTATTCTCTTGGCTCTACTCAGTTCACTTATCATTAGTTCAAGTAAATATCTCCAGGCCTCTCTAAAATCATCCTGCTGATTGTTTCTTATAGAACAATAGTATTCCATAACATTCATATACTATAATTTATTCAGCCATTCCCCAATTGATGGGCATCCACTCAGTTTCCAGTTCCTTGCCACTACAAAAAAGGGCTACTACAAACACTTTTGCATATGTAGGTCCCTTTCCCTTTTTTATGATTTCTTTGGGATATAGGTCTAAATATTGCTCTATTAAAGGGTTGCAATTTGATAGGTCTTTGGGCTTAATTCCATACTGCTCTCCAGAATGGTTGGATCAGTTCACAACTCCAGCAACAATGTATTAATGTCTCAGTTTTCCCACATTCCCTCCAACATTAATCATTATCTTTTCCTCTCATCTTAGTCAATTTGAGAAGTGTATAGTGGTACCTCAGAGTTTGACTCACAGTTCTTCAGGAGTTGCTTTTCTATGTTAAAATAATAACTCCACACACTGCAATTTCCCAATTCTAATAAAGTCAAAGATCCAAATCTTCTCCTTTATGTGTCCTTCAAAAAAGTCATACCCACTACATTTTTAAGAGTACTATCTCAAATAACCACTAGATTATTCTGGTCAACTGAATTCATGAACTAAATCCTAGATGGCAGATCAGTATTTGCATGAACTCCTTACAGCCCTAGAGACTTGAAAATTAAATATTTATAATTATTTTACCTCTATTGGACCTTTTGTTAGATGCAACATAATTACTCAAAATGGCAATACAACTTGCTAGGTCAGGGGCATCCCGATCAACAATAATAGATAGGGCTACTCACACAGCAAACCTCATGAATCTACATAAGTTGATTCTTTAAGCCCTTTCACTAAGTTCATTTATTTATGAGTCCAGAATTCATCAACAGTTCTATCCTTAGCTTGTTGACTGAAATCAAATCATGAGAAATGCTGATCAGAATAGATCCCATAGCCTAGGATTCCAGTAATAAGGGAGATAGATGGCAACAATGACTACAATATAAAATCACATAGGATGGAAGGATTTATCAGTTATATAATTATAATAATGGCATATGTGATTTTACAAAGCTTTTTTCCTCACAATATCCTTGATATAGAGATGAAACTTATATCTCCATTAATGGGGAATAAATTATGCCTTGTGATTAAATGACTTTCCCATGATCTTATTTATAGACCTAAGATATGTTAGAATTTTAGCTCAGTTCTCCTGCTTCTAGGTTCAGGGATCTTTCCACTACATATTGTGTGGTCTTCCTCCCTTCATAATCCTTTTCCTTTTTATTTCTCTTTCAGTATAATGTAGTATATTGTTTTTACTCTGAGAGTTTTTTGGAACTCAACATATTGGCAAATAAAAATAGTACTTGGGATGTCCAAGCTGGGCAGCTGTCCCTCCAAGTGCAGCCAACAATTATCATTAGCAAGTATAAGAGTAGAGAAACATGCCAAACACCAGGAGTAGGAGGCTAATGTTCAGCATACGGCATTGTTACTGACCTGAACATCCTGCCGATCTCCCATTGTGAAAGGAAGCAGGTACAGCAGAACATTGCTCAATTTTGGACTTAGTTGGAAAATTGTTCACTGAACTAGAAAAGGACCTGGAGAGTTTCCCCCTTACAAGTTCAGGGTCAAATGATTGTCCTTTATACTTCTTATACTACAACTAAGCTCTTAGAAACTTTTTTTATCCACTTATGTGGTTTAAATGAAATTATTCACATCCAAAGGAATCAAACAAGGAAAGAGGCAAGCTGATGTGGCTGAGACAAAGGCTCTTGTTATCTTGCCCAACTACCATTGTCATACTTGGTCACTAATAGTGTGGCTGTAAAAAGGACACATTTCTCTCTGTATTTACTCAGAGCATTCAAGCTATGTTTGCCCAACCCTTGATTCATTTATCAGTCTGGCAGTTGCTTCAACTACTAATACAAATACTTGGTAGCTAAGTGAGCCAGAAGCCAAACTCTCTAAACTTTAGATAATATATATGCCCAAGTAGAAAAAAAATGATAATAGGGAGGGAGAAGGGCAATCAATATGCTGAAAGTGGCAAAGGAAATTAATGAAGAGGAACATGACAATGTATGATATAAGGACTTAATGGATTGAGCCAAAGTTATATGGAAATTTATTAGATACCCCCTTTGCTTCAATAGACATGCAATGTTTGATTGGGACCATACTTGGTACTACAGGGAATACAAAGATGATTAAGACATGGTTCCTGCATTCAAGGAGCTTGCAATATAGCTGAAAATCATAAAATTATAGATTCTTTGCTTTAAAAAAAGAGGTATCATACCATATAATCTAATTCCTTCCTTTTACAGATAGGAAAAGGAACCTAGGTGATTTTCTCAAAGGAGAATGGGGCAGGATTTGAACTGGATCATTTGATTCCAAAGCCAATCCTCTTTGTTCAGTAACATTGCTTTTTAGATATAAATCTAAATAACTAGAGTAAACTAGAATATGAAAATTGTATAAACCAGCCTATCATCTGCCTTCAAAAGCATA
The DNA here is from genome assembly GCF_902635505.1 of Sarcophilus harrisii. NCBI lineage: Eukaryota > Metazoa > Chordata > Mammalia > Dasyuromorphia > Dasyuridae > Sarcophilus > Sarcophilus harrisii. The sequence goes on along the minus strand of NC_045426.1, from coordinate 495,734,775 downwards.
AAACTAATCATATCACGGCCACCCCATTCAATATTTCCAAATATAATTGGCAACAATTAAAATTCAATGGTTCCCTCTTTTAGAATGAAAAACAAAATACTCTAGTTTTTAAAGCTCTTCAAAACCTGCCTTTTTGTACCTTTCTAGTCTTCTTATATCTTAATCCTTTCAATAAAATCTTTGAGGTAACAATACTGGTCTTGTATTTCTCTAATATGATATTTCATCTCTTTACTCTGTCTTTTTCACTGACTTTACTTGTTTTTAGGATTCTATTTTTTAATCTACTCTGCTTTTTGCTTCCATTTTATGGGAGAGCTTATTCCATTCACATTCACAGTTATGATTACCAGCTCTGTATTTCCCTCCATTCTATTTTCTCCCCTGTATATATTTTTGCCCTCTTTCCACCCTGTCCTTACTCATGTTTTTAACCACCTCACCTACTACCTTATCACCTATCATCCCACTTCCCTTCTCTTACTAGAGTTTTTTTTCTATCACCCCTTTCCCTGTTCTCTTACCTTTTTGCCTAGGGATTTCCACTCTTTCTTCTATCCTGCCACTCTCTTTACTTTCCTCTTTTTCTTCCTCCTTCTTTATAGGGTTAGATAAATTTCTATATCCAACTGAATCCAACTGAAAAGGAATTAAGTTATTCCTTCTTAGAGCCCAAACTGATGAGATAAAGCTTCAGCCAATGCTCATCCCGCTCCCCTTTCCCCTTCAATTGTAAGAGGTCTTTTGCACCTCTTCATGTGAATTAATTGTCCCATTATTTTTCTCCTTTCTGATTTTTCTAGTAGACCTTTTTCCACCCCCTTTAATGTCTTTTTCTTTTCACATCAGAGTCCATCCACAACCATACCCTCAGTCCACGTGTTGCCTCCCTCTGTCTGTCCCAGTGACAGATATATATATATGGAGTTTCCCCCTTACAAGTTCAGGGTCAAATGATTGTCCTTTATACTTCTTATGCTACAACTAAGCTCTTAGAAACTTATATATGGCTCACTCAGCTATCAAGTATTTGGACTGGTAGTTGAAGCAACTGCCAGACTGATAAATGAATCAAGGGATGGGCAAACATAGCTTGAATGCTCTAAGTAAATACAGAGAGAAATGTGGTCCTTTAACAGCCACACTATTAGTGACCAAGTATGACAATGGTAGTTGTGCAAGATAACAAGAGCCTTTGTCTCAGCCACATCAGCTTGCCTCTTTCCTTGTTTGATTCCTTTGGATGTGAACAATTTCATTTAAATCAAATAAGTAGATAAAAAAAGTTTCTAAGAGCTTAGTTGTAGTATAAGAAGTATAAAGGACAATCATTTGACCCTGAATTTGTAAGGGGGAAACTCTCCAGGTCCTTTTCTAGTTCAGTGAACAATTTTCCAACTAAGTCCAAAATTGAGCATATATAATCCCTGTTTACCTTTCTATTCTTCTCTTAAATCCTATGTTTTTATTACATTTTCTGTTTAGTTCTGGATTTTTCAATAGATGATTGAAAGTATCTTGCTTCATTAAAGCTCCATCTCCTTCCTTGAAAGATGATGCTGAGTGTCACTTGGTAATCATTCTTGGTTGTAACCCTAGGTCCTTTGCCTTCTGCAATATGGTATTCCAGGTCCTTTGATCCTTTATTGTAGAAGCTGTCAGATCCTGGTTAAAAAAAAGTGATTGTTGCTCCCTGATATTTGAATTTTTTCTGGCATATTGCAGTATTTTGAACTAGAGTTTAGCAACAATGTTCTTCAGAGTTTTCCGTATAGGATCTCTTTCCAAAGGTGATTGATTGATGGATTCTGTAAATACTTATGTATTTCTCCATCCGTTTCTAGAATAATGGGACAGTTTACCTTAAGAATCTCTTGTAGAATGCTATCCAGGTTCTTTATTGGTCATGGCCTTCAGGTGGGCCAATAACTTTTAAATTATCTCTTCTGCATCTATTTTCCAGGTTGGTTATTTTCCAATGAGGTAGTTCACATTTTCTTCCATTTTTTCATTCTTTTTCGTTTGTTTGACTGGTTCTTGCTGTCTCATAGAGTTATTATCTTCCATACTCATTATAGTTTTTAATGTGTGATTTTCTTCAGTTAGCTTTTGTAGCTCTTTTTCCATTTGGTTAATTCTACTTTTTAAAAGAGTTGTTTTCTTCAGGCAATTTGTTTCCTTCCTTTTCCACGCATGCATACCTCTTATTTCTTTTCTCATTTTTTCTTTTACCTCTCTTACTTGTCTTTTAAAGACTTTTATGAACACATCCAAGAAGCCTCTAGGCTTGAGACCAAGTCATATTCTTTGAGATTTTTTTCCATGGATGTTCTGTCCTTGTCTGAGTTTGTGTTTTTGGCTGCTCTGTCACAATAATAATTTTCTATGGGCAAGGTTATTTTCTGTTTCTTGCTCATTTTCTTTCCTTTTCTTTTGGTATTTTGTCTTTTTTTTTTTTTTTTTTACTTTTATGGTGGATCTACGTCCCAATCTTCCTGTGCAGCTCTGAGCCTTGGTTTTAAGCACAGGGACCTTTTTGTTTACAAGGGTAGTTTTGCCTGCTCTCTTCAGGAAATAGCCTGGTTTCCTAGATTTTGCCTTCTGAGATGGGACTGGAAGCTTCCCCACTGATTTGCTCCTCTACTGAGCCAAGACTGAGGGTCTTTGTTGTTGACTTGCTGTGATGAAGACCCTCTTATCGGCTTTCCCTGAGTCTATCTGATCTGGGCTGAATAGCCTTTTAACCTCAGTGAGACTGACCTTTCTTGAGTTTTCCAATCTACTTTGAGGTAGAGTTATTTGATTCTATAAGACCCTGCTTAGAGGCTTGGTTTCATACAGTTTTTGAGGGAAACTGTTTCACTGACTTTCCAATGCCTGGAACACTCTGCTTCTTCTTCTGTCTCTGCTTTACTTGCTTCTTTTAAGATTCAGTTCAAATTATTTTTGCACGAGATCTTTTAAAGATCCTTCCTTCAATTCCACTGCTTTCTCTCTGAGATTACATCAAATTTATCCTATATTTTATATATACATAGCTGTTGGTATGATGGGAACTTTTTTAGAACATGAAATCCTTGAAATCACATACTATTTTTTCCTTTCTTTATATCTTTGCTTGGTGTCTGACACTGAGTAGTTGCTTAATAAATTATTGTTAATTTGACTTGACTTTAATCAAAATGCTTTAAGACTTCAAAGGCAAAAAAGATATTATTGAAAGGGAATAATCTAAGTAAGTTTCATGAAGTTTCTAGGCATGGTGTTGAATTAGACTATGAATCATAGAAAGGATTCTAATAGTCCAAAAGGAGCATATTCCAATAGAGGAAAAAAAATGACAAAGAAAAAATTGTGGTAAGAAAGTACATAATTACCATGATGGTACATAATGGGTATACCATTTTCAAAATCAATTTATCAGCCATTGAATTGTTCGGGTTTTAGGAATCTAGGATGCCATTGAAATGATGGTGCATGGTTACATGAGCAAATCAGTGAGGAGGAAGGGGATTATTGGTTTTGTGTTCAGATTTCATCTAGCTTTTGTTTCATCTGGTGTTCTAAATGAAAGATATGACATAACTCCCTCCTTATATGGACCACTGAATAAAATGCTTTCCTAAATATAGGCCCGTTTAATATATTTATAGCAACTTTAGAGTCTCAAGATTGACAAATCATAGATTTAGTCCATTAACAAGTATCAGCATCATTTTTTTCTTTGTTTATACTCTTCACCATATGAATAGGGAAGAATTTTGCAAAGATCATTCTAGGCCATGAGAGGCTACGTTCATCATTTTTATGAGAATAGAACCCACACTACCAATAGGGGATCAATTGGAATCTACTTCCTCTGTCTTTTATCCTAAGTATAATGATCCAAGTTTCTAATGAAAAGAAATCATAACAGAAGTAACAGAAAATGCCTTGTTTCCCCACCAATTACTGGGATAACTTCCCTTAAGTATTGAGAAAAACTAATTAGAACATAACACAGATAACACTTTCTTTAAACAAAAAGAGAAAACTAAAGTTATTTTTTGTGAGTTGCTAATGCCATTCAGCCCCATTTTCTATGCTCATCCATAAACTTCACCAAGCATGACTTAGAGCTTTGTAACACCAATGTTTTCAGATTTCTGAGGCTTCAGTCAACCATAAAGATAAATATGTAAATAAATAGGTAGATAAATCAATAGATCGATAGATACATATATAGATATGGTTAGAAATTAGATAGAGATGATACATATTTTAGATAAAATATAGATATGGTTATATATTTATAGATCTATCTACTAGAGTAAATCTCATTGCATATTCAAGTTTTATTCATGGGCCTTTTCTTTTTTCCCTCTCAAGTGTGAATTTTGATTTACCACAGAATGACTATTTTGATAGAGCATTTGTTGGCAAACTTAAAAATTAATTTTTTTTCCATTTAAAGGAAGAATCCTTTGATGCTAGACAAATAGTCCTAATTCAAATTAGTATCCAAAGTAGGACTATTACTTAGGGAATAAATGGATAAAAATTGTTTTCTTTTACAAGCAAAAATAGTTTTCCACTCTTTGAAAACATCAAAATATCTTTTTCTTTTATCACAAGTTAAGTGAACAAGAGTTTATTCAATGCTTAATATGTCCTAGGCACTATACTCAGTGCTCAGTGCTGGAGGAAAAAAAGAAATCATATGCGTGTATGTATATGTGTGTGTGTGTATACATATATATATATACACACACACATATATATATATATATATATATATATATATACATATACATATATATCACCTCAGAAAAATAGATACCAATAGACTGTGTAGAGATTTGCAGTTTAAAAAAGGTTTTCATATATATGATTTCAATTGATTCTTCTAAAATCTCTAATGAATAATGTTATTTACATTTTACAAATAAATTAAAACCTAGAAAAGTTAAAAAACAGTCAATATTCTTCTTTTAACAAACAGTAAATCAGAGACCTAACTCATGCCTTTTGGATGCAAATCATGAAGCTTTCTTCTTTGCCGCCATAGCATCTTTCTTCTCATGATAGAATTAATGTGAGATTATGTTGTCACATAGTATTAAGCAATTATAAAGTCACTGAAAATAAGACACGTGGTATTATACTGATTGCTTCCATCTTTTGTCTAACAGTGGGCTGTTGGTATATCCTATAGTTTGTTTGTTTTTACTTTAGAGTCAGTCATTTGTTGTTGTTGTTGTTGTTATCCAATCTGTCAGATAATCCATATATACTTTGCTATACAACCTAAACAGTGACTTTTCACAAGAGAGATTATAGCCCATATAACTTATACCTGATACTTATAATGTCAAACTCTCAAGAGATTTACTATAGTACTCTTTTCACTGAACAATGAGTAAGAAAGGCAAACTCTTGTTTTCTGAACTTTGCTATGAACCAACATTCTTTTGCAGATATTATCATTAAGAAATGATGTGAATTTAGGGAAGAAGCAGTCACATTATCTTACAATTTGCTTCTTTTAATTAACATTAATAATGATGGTGATGATGATAATAATGGTAGCAGCTAGGATTTATTGGCTATAGGGTTTGCAAATCATTTTGCACATGTCAATTCAGTTGATTCTCACAATAACTCTGTCAGGTAGGTACTATTATTAGTCTCATTTTACAGGTAAAGAAATTGAGATGGAGAAAATTAAAATGATTTTTCCAAGCTCACATAGCCAATATCTGACTGAAACATCGTATTAACACAGGTGTTCCTCAAACCAAATAAGGCAATCTATCCAGTATGCTACCTAGTTGCCTGTGATGTCACACTTCTTTCAGTTTTACAAACTGAAATCTATTGGTGATTTTCTTTCTGTGTGATACTTGTCCATCTCATCATATAAATCTTCCATTCTTATACTCTCTACCATGTTTGGGGGCTTCCTCTATCTCTCAGTATTGGGTGGTTTCCAGAGCCTATCTATCAGTTATTCTTTTCACTCATTATATGACCAGTGTACCTTTTTTCTGCTCATGAAGACAGTTGAAGTAGATGCTTTGGACTGCTTATAGCTTGGTCAGATATTGAAGCTGTCGAGGTCATCTACAAGCCATCATCAGTCATTTTGCCTTTTATCTTGCCTTTGGACTTGATGAATCTTGAGGAGAGAGTGAAGTTGATGACTTTGTGCAATACTGCTTCATTTAAATTCAATTCACATGCAAATCAAGACATCACTGCATGATGTTATGGGTCCTCCTCAAACATGATGAACAATAACCTTCTAATGCTATTTATACCCTTCTTTCATACAATTCTTCTTTGATAATACAGCATATCAGTTATTTATGCCTCTTCATTGCTCTCTGGGAGCCATGAAACTTTAATCCTTTGGAAATTGATTTTGAAATATCCCATTACTACTCAGTATCAGTAAAAAGACTATTGATGTTAAAAATATTGTGCATTGTTTCAGAGGGAAGCTTAGATTCATTAAAAATATTACATGATTTCCCAAAGACAATCTAGTCAACTCTCCTCTCCTCTCCTCTTCATTTCCAAGTTTAGTTTATTTTTAATCATCATTGTCAGTCAAAAATATGCTATTAAAATTTAAATCCATGCTAAAATTGTTAGGGTACACTCTGTAGTAATAATGATAGATCAAATCTGTGGGGCTGTTGATTTTACTTTATGTCACAGTCTGGACAATAGGTATTCTGCTACTTTGTTTTTTCCCCTTGAATAATTTCTTAAAATATTTTTTTGATAAATTATCTCATTTCGGAGATTTTACAATGTTTTAGAGTTTGATACAATAAGCCAATTATTATGTGCAAATAGGAATATCTATAGGGCCTCACTTTCTATAAGGGATTCCTTTTACATTTAAATTCCAAGCTTCACATCCTCCATCATAATGACAAACATTTGGCAAATAAACTATTGAATAACTTATTTTGAAAAGGTTACCTTGTTGTATCTTTCAAGCAATGTTCCCTTTGAAATGGAGGACCATATTTTAAACAAAATATTATTTTTCTAAGGGTTGAGATTCATGAAACAAAGTACGTGATAAAAGCACAAAAGATTATGGTACATATTTTCCAAAGAGAAGATTGTGGAGGAAAGAATTGTGAAATAAGATTTTTACCCATTAATGAGAGAAGCTTTGTTGGGGAAGAGCTTTTTAGGAAATATGTTTCTCTATAGAATTCAATGCTTTTTGTAGTCAATAAAGAAGAATGGGAGGATCTTAGACCTTCTGCATCTTTTAGTCAGTTGCTTAAATGCTATAAAAATGAAGTCTGCAATACTATTTTATCTGATAACTTCATCAGAAATATCTTAAATACATTAAATTATTCTTTATAGCCATATTTCACAGTTAATGATTCAGAGCTTTCATTACATTATTTTCATAAGTATGTTTACAAATACAGGAAAGAAATTATATATGTTGGTAGTTACTGATATTATCTAGATTACCATTTTAGGTATCAATAATCTTTGTAATTTTCCCCTAAGTACTAGGAACCCTCTTTCAGATATCTTAAGGATAAATACTTCAATATTCTCAGCACTGTATCACCTCCACAACGGTTCTTTTCAGTGTTTGTTTAGTCTAAAGTCTATATTTGGACTGCTTGATAACAGAGACGATGAAGCATTTGATCTAGTCAAGAATACCTGAGTTCACTCTTGGCTTAGACACTTACTATCTGTGTGACACTGAGAAAGTAACAATGTCTTTGCCTCAACTTTCTCATATGTAAAATGGGATAATAATATCAGCTTCCCAAAGCTTTTATGAGAATCAAAAGAAAATCAATTACTTAGTCAATGCCTGGCAGATAGAAAGTACTATAAAATGTTAATTGTAGTCAATATTGTCTTTATTTTCTTTAGTTGCATTTCTCTTTACTTATGTAGCTTACTAAGCTATGAGGTCTAGCAAATATTCAGGAAACCGGGAAAATGTATTTCACAAAATGTCACAAGAAAACAGTGGTAATGATCCTTGCAGAAAAAACCATTCTGATAGGAAGAAAAAGTAGAGATATCTAAAAAGATCCGATGAAAATTCATAAGAAATTCATTAAATGATTTGTATAAAGTCATAGATAATGTGTTTATCAAACTTGATAATGGCTGCAACTAAAACAGTTAAGCAAATTTCTAAAATTACAATCTCAGAGCTAATTATTGTCACTAAAGTGTAAAAAAAAAAACTATAAAAAACTATAAACACAAAAACTATTAAAATTGTCACTTTTCCTTCTGGACAAAAAAAAATTCACAGAATAAAGTAGTCTGAATACATTGAGAGCAGCCACATAAACAAGATCACTGAATCTCTAAAGTACTATTGAATGTAAATAGAGAAGATGCTATTAATCTACTTCCTCAGAGGAAGAAAGTTACCTTTAAAATACATATAATCATCAGGTAGAGTTCATTGAGATTGGAATTCCAATGGCCCATTAACTTTATGACTCCTGGAAATTAAATTTCATTTCTTTAACTTCTCTGTAAGCTACACTAAAAGTAGGGATGAGAGTCACTTTCACCTCATTTATTTTTACTTCAAGTGCTTGTTGTTCTCTTGATTCTGTCATATATTATTCAATTCTTAACTCATTTGCCAGCTAGTTACTGCAATATAACTGGTAAATTTTACTTCCTACAATAGAGTATATACTGAGTGGCTTTTTGTTTGTTTTTTTGTTTTTTAATTAATCAGTGCTGGAGCCAAGATAATGGAGTAAAGGCAGGACCTCCATGAGCTCTCCCCCAAACACCTCCAAATTCTTTTATATAATGTCTCTAAATAAATTTTAGCATGGTAGAACCCACAAGAAAACAGAGTAGAATGATTTTCCAGCTGAACACAACATAGAGCTTTAGCAGGAAAAGTCTGTTGCATCGAGTCTTCATGTAGTCCAAAGCCCAGATTGGATAGCAACAAAACAGGAGTAGACCTTTGGGCCTCTAACTCAGTGGCTGTCCAGGAAATGACCAGACCTTTCAGCACAGAGACACAAAAGATGACTTGGATGGTCAGCAAGAAGTATGAGAGGGTCTTGAGTAACCAGCAAATGAAAAGCAAGCAGTAGTGGCGGAAGCAGTAGCACCTTCCAGAGGCATTAACCCATGGGAAATACCTTCACTATCTCTGAGGAAGAATTCTGTTGCTTTTGTACATTAGAAATTACAGCCATGGCAGAGCAGAAACTCTCTTCACAGTTCCAGGGCAGAAAAGAATACCTGTACTCAGGTCCCTAGAAGAATCTCTAGAAACATCTTCACAAAACTCCTGAAGATTGGAAAATGCAACCTCCATCCTGGAAACTGAGTCTAACTTTAGCAAAGTGTTAAAAGCTGAGTAATAGGCTGGGGAAATGAGCAAACAAAAGAACAGGGTTCTGATCATAGAAAATTACTATGGTGACAAGAAAGATCAAAACACACTTAGAAGAAGATAAGAAATTCAAAGATCCTACATCCAAAGCCTCCAAGAAAAACTGGAATTGGACATAGAGAAGGTCAAAAGGGATTTTGAAAATCATGCAGATAGAGGAAAAAAACTGAAGAGAGAAATAAGAGTGATGCAAAAGGAAATGCAAAAAGCTAGTGAGCAGGACAATGCTTTAAAAAACAAACTTGCCTTTCCTTTGGGAAAGGAGATAAAAAAGCTCACTGAGGAAAATAATTTCTTAAAGATTAGATTTGAGCAAATGGAAGCTAAAGACTTTATGAGAAATTAAGAAACAATAAAACAAAGCCAAAAAATGTAAAGTAGAAAATAACATAAAAAAATCTCATTGGAAAAACAACTGCTCCAGAAAATAAATTAAGGAGAAAGAATTTTTAAATCACTGGACTATGTGAAAGCCATGATCTAAAAAGGAATCTAAATATCATCTCTGAAAAAAATTATCAAAGAAAATAGAAATTGAAGGAACTCAGTGGTCACTTCCTAAATGAGATCTGAAGATGAAAACTTCAAGGAACAACATAGCCAAATTGTAGAACTCCCAAGTCAAGGAGAAAATATCCCAAGCATCCAGAACTACAGTCAGGAAAATGTAAGATTTAGCAACTTCTACATGAAAGTATCGGAGGGCTTGGAATATGAAATTTCAGAGAGCAATGAAACTAGGATTGCAATCAAGAATCACCTACCTAACAAAAATGTATATAAACTTTTGGGGAAAAATGTGAACATTCAATTAAATGAAGGAATGTCAAGCAATCATAATAAAAATGCCAGAGCTGAATGGAGAATTTGATATGCAAATACAGAATCTAGGAGAAACATAAGTAATAAGGAAAGGGAACTCATAAGGGACTTTATAGGGTTTATCTGTTTATATTCCCACATGTTTATAACTCATAAGAACTTTTTCATTATTATGGGAGGTAGGAGCATATGTAGACAGAGGACAAAGATGAGAGTTGAATATCAAGGGATTATATCTAAAAAAATTAAATTCAGGGGCAAGAGAAGAATGTATAGATAGAAAGGGGAAGAGAAATGGAGAATGCCATAAAAGGGCAAGAAAAAGGTCTTAATGTGGAGGTAAAGAGCAGCAGGAGAACTGAAGTAAGTGAATCTTCCTCTCATCAGAACTGGCTCAAAGAAGAAATAACACACATTCATTATAGATATAGAGATCTACATTATGCAGGATAGTACAAAAGGAAGAAGATGTAAGATGGGATTAGGGTGATAGAAGAGAGGACACATTGGAGGAGAGGGTAATCAGAAATAAAAGTTGTTTAAGGAGAGATAGAGTGAAAGGGAAAAGAATAAATTAAATTGGGGAAGAAATAAAATTAACAGTAATTGAGAAATGAATTTTGAAACTAGTTCTTCTGGTGAAGGTCTCTTTTCTCAAATATATATGGAACTGAGTCAAATTTGTAAAAAAAAAAATTAGATTCTTCAATTGATACATAATCAAAAGATAAGAACTTTGCTCCAAAACACAATAAAATCATGCATATACTTTGACCTAATAATACCACTGCATGAATCCCAAAATAAATTATTTTAAGTAAAAGTACCTATATGTACAAAATATTTATAGCAATTTTTTTTTAAGGCAAAAATTAGAAATTGAGGAATCAATTGGGAAATGGTTGCATAAGTTGTAGTATGTGATTTTAATGGAATTTTATTGTCCTATAAGAAAAACTTTCCAGAAAAACCTGGAAAGTCCTCCATGAACTCATGAAAAATGAAATGTACTCTGTACAAAGTAATACTAATGTTGTGAGATGCTCAGCTGTGATGATTTGGCTGTTCTGATCGAGATAATGATCCAAGACTATTCTGAAGGACTTCTAATGAAAAATGTTATCCATAAACCTAGAGAAAGAACTGCTTGTGTCTGAATACAGATTAAAGCATACTTCTTTTATCCTTTATTTTTCTTACAGTTTTTTTTTTGGGGGGGGAAAGATGATCTATCTTTTCTTTTGCAACATGACTTTTATGGAAATGTTTTGTACCATTTAACATGTTCCTTCTCAATAGTGAGGTGGAGAAGGAAAAAAAGAATCTCGAATTTATTTTAAAAAACAAATGTTAAAAATTATTTTACCTGTAACTGGAAAAAATATACACATACACATATACATAAAAAATAAAGCAATGCAGCTACTATTAAAGAATCTTTGTAATAACATGTGAAATAACATGTGAAATAGTGAAAATATTGTCTTTACATATTAGAAAACTGAAGGTTAGAGAATTTAAATGACTTTTAAAAAACATAGCTAATATGTGGCAGAATCAAGACTTGGTCTTTAGATCAATGACCTTAGCCTTTTTAAATGGATGCAACATTTAGGGAAATACTGATTATTCTGAAAACAATTCTTTCATTTCTAAAATATATAGAGAATTCACTTAAATTCATAAGAATACAAACAATTCTTCAATTGATACTCAAAAGATATGATCAGACAGTTTTCAGATGAAGAACTTAAAGTCATTTCCAATCATATGAAAAAATGCTCTAAATCATTATTGATTAGAGAAATGCAAATTAAGACAACTCTGAGGTACCATTACAAATCTCTCAAATTGCCAAAGATGACAAGAAAGTGTAATGATAAATGTTGGAGGGGATATGGGGAAACTGGGACATTAATACATTGTGGAGTTGTGAACTGATCGAACCATTCTAGAGAGCAATTTGGAACTATGCCGAAAGAGCTATCAAACTGTGCATACTCTTTGATCAAGCAGTATCTCTACTGGGTTTCTGTATCCCAGAGAGATCATAAAAAGAAAAAAAGTATACACATGCAAAAATGTTTGTAGCAGCCCTTTTTGTAGTCACAAGGAACTGGAAATTCAGTGGATGCCCATCAGTTAAAGAATGGCTGGATAAATTATGGTATATGAATGTTATGGAATATTATTTTTCTCTAAGAAATGATCAGCAGGATGATTTCAAAAAAACCTGGAGAGATTTACATGAAGTGATGCTGAGTGAAGTGAATAGAACGAAGAGAACATTGTACATAGCAACAAGATTCTATGATGATCAATTCTAATGGACTTGGCTCTTTTCAACAATAAGGTGATTCAATCTAATTTCCATAGGCTTGTGATGGAGAGAACCAACTATATCCAGAAGGAGGATTATGGGGACTGAGTGTGAATCACAACATAATATTTTCACTTTTTTGTTGTTTTCTTGCATTTTGTTCTCTTTCTCATTTTTCCCCTTTTGATATGATTTTTCCTGTGCAGTACAATAAATGTGGAAATATGTTTAGAAGAATTAGACATGCTTAACCTATATTGGATTACTTGCTGTCTTGAGGAAGGGGAGAGACGGAGAAAATTTTGGAACACAAGCTTTTACAAGGCTAAACATTGAAAACTACTTTTGCATATATTTAAAAAATAAAAAAACTATTATATTTTATATAAAAAACAAACTTTGGCCTTACCATGGGAGAAAATTAATGGTCTTTTGCATAGTTCTGCTAGGCAATTGCTGTTTACTCTCATTATAGAATAAGGGAACCATTAAGCAAGAGGGAAAAATGAAAAAGGGGAGATAGCCTGATCCTTATATTGTCATTGCATTTTGCTTGAATTACTCTGGACCTTTAATGTAACATTACTTAAGTGCCAATATTTATCAAGTGTTTGGGGCTATATTAGGTTCTCTAGAGCATTTAGAAGGAGTAAAATCCAAAGATTTGTATGCTGAAAAAGTTCACAATCCTGTGAAGATCAGACATACAAGCATTAAACTTTTCCCTAAAAATGAGTTATGAGCCCCCTAGGCCAACTCCTGCTATAATGAGTCCATTTTCATGCCTCCATTTAGAGAGAATCAAAGATACATGTGAATATATTAGAATAAATTGATATAATTTAGTAAAGTTTAAATGCATCAGGAATTCCCAGAACATGATATTCCTATTTGAAAGAAATTATAAAAAAAAAACCACCCTCAAAAGGCCAAAGATAATCTCCAAATAATATAATGGATCTGCAATCTCACTGAAGCAAGTCATGTTAATTGTCAGCCATTTATGCCATCTTATATTTTGAGAATTTTGCCTATACTCTCTAAAGGAGATCCAGGCAACATACTAAGACCCCTTTTCATGCTCTATTTAGATTTTAAAGGTACCAGTACAGCATACAAGCAACATGGGCATCCAAAGGCATGAGATTTATTGGTTTATTCAACTTATGACCATCCGCACTAGTGACATCAAACTCAAATAGAAATGATTCCCAGGTGCTGCATCTTGATTTATAGAAACACAAATCATCATTACCTTTGTTGTGTATTATTTTTATTTCTTTTGTTGCACATTTCCAAATTCCATTTTGCTGTTTTTAGAGATGAGCGCAATTTTGACAACTTTGATCCAATTCAATCCAATAAACATTTATTAAGTGCCTTCTTGTTTATTATATGCCAGTCACTGTGGTAAGCACAGGGGATACAATTAATAAAAAGACAGCCTTTCTCTAAACAAGTTTAAAATCTAAAGGAGCAGACAACACACACACACACACACACACACACACACACACACACACAAGAAAGTGGGGAATGAAGGGAATGGGGAACTGGCGAGTTGTTGAAGCAGGACCATCTTGTTCCATGTATGCAAAACCAGCCATGGCAGTAGACATAAGGTGAAGTCTACCACATTTATTTTCTTCCAAATAGAAGTATAATAAAAAAACTGATTATTTTTATTTTTTGAAGAAAACGTTCTATGAAATTATAAAATATCTGAGATCAACTAGCCAATTCTTTTTACTTTTTGTATGAAAAACAGAGATTCAAAAATATGGAATGTCTTATCCAAGGTCGATATTTAAATCAGTGTGAGAGGGAGGATTTAGGAGTTATTCTGGAAAAGATAGGTGACACAGACATTGGTAATATATATGCAGTTTCTCTGACCAATCAACATCAGATTGACCTACTGACTTTATAGTACTCCAACTAAGAGCTAAGATCCCTGTCACATGACCTTGGGGGGAAGCAATTTTCCATCCAGAGCTCATAGAACATAAGATGATAAAGGGAGTTCATTGAGGCACAGAGTCTTGTTAGCCAAGTCTTCAAAAACTATTAATGAGCAACAGGGCCAAGTCAAGTTGTCATTCTTCAGGGTTAATTATTGCTAGCCTTAATCTAAATACTATGAAAATTGATTCTTACCAAGAATCAAAAGAATCTGGCAAGCAGGGAACTGAAAAAATCAGCAGCATTATTACTTGGTGACTTGCTATATAAAAGCAATTTTTTTGTATAAACAGCACCTGGTTAACATAAGGACTATAGTACATGTGCAATGTGCAATGTGTTCATGTAGACAACACCAAATTGGGGGGAGGGAGGGATTATTATATAAGTTAAATCAGATATATAAACAAAATCAAAAATCAAGCTATGTTGAGGTTTAACACTCTCTGCTTCCTGGTAGAATTCAATATCCATCTTTGCTAGGCAGCTTGATGCAATGGAAAACACCCTGGACACAGAATCAGATGTACTGGTGAATACTCTGTTCTCCACTATTTGTTTGTCTCTAGTCCAAGAAGCCCTTCTGAGGCTTCTTTCTTTAATTTATTAGTTTAATCTTATCTGTCTTTCTATGACTTCTTCCATGATATATGTGATACTCAAAACACAAAATAATAATCAAATGTGACCCTTCCTACTCTGGGAAATGCTAGAAGTTATTGTAACATAAGTTTAGAAGATTTGGACTTTATCATTTAAAAATGTAAGGATTTGGGAAGAAAAATAGCCCCCCAAATACAACAAAGGGAACCATAAATGAAAATTATTCATTGAAAAATTTGCATAATAAATTATAGGTATCACTACTGTCTACTCATTCACTGGGAAAGTAAATTATGAAGACTAAACAATAGTTAGCAAATTCTAATATTAGAAAAGAAATATAATCAACATTGTTCTCGTTAATATTAAATCCCCTCTTTCCATTTAAACCCTTCAGAACCAGTCCAATTTCTTCTTTTACAGTCTTCTTGCACTTTACTCTCTATCTGAATACTCTGATCAAGTGACAT
Source organism: Sarcophilus harrisii (assembly GCF_902635505.1). NCBI lineage: Eukaryota > Metazoa > Chordata > Mammalia > Dasyuromorphia > Dasyuridae > Sarcophilus > Sarcophilus harrisii. The sequence goes on along the minus strand of NC_045426.1, from coordinate 495,719,177 downwards.
TAGTCTTCTGACTGTTTCATCTACAAGAGATTCCATCTTCTGATTCCAAAAATTTTAACTGGTTATCCCTATTCTTGGAATGCTTTCCCTCCCCATTTCTGCCTACTGACTTCTCTGTCTTCATTTAAGTATGAGATAAAATGCCACCTTCTAAGACAAGTCTTTCCTGATTCTTTTTCGCGTCAGTATCTTCCCTCTATTGATCATTTCCAATTTATCATATATTATCATGTTTTTGTCTTTTTTTTGTATCCCCAGCATTCAACACTGTTCTTGTTAATATGGTAAGAACTGAATAATTTTTTGACTAAATAATTTATATTCTTATAGTTACTATATATATAGAAACTATAGTATGTATATATGAATATATATATGTGTATACTCAGTCATTTCAGTTTTGTGCTACTCTTTATTAGATTTTCTCCAACTCTTCTCAGGGTTTGTTTGTTTTTTTGTTTTTTTTTAACAAAGATACTCTGTTCTCTAATGGTTGTTTGATCCTGGGCCAAGAAATCTCTCTGAGTCTCTCTCTTTTTCTCCCTTCTCCACCTTCTTTCTTCTTTAACTTACTATTTTTAACCTCATCTATCTTTCTGTGGCATCCTTCCCTTCATGATACATGTGATTCTCAATGCACACTAGTTTGCTATTTCTTCATCCAGCTCATTTTGCAGATGAGGAAATTGAGGCAAATAAGTTTAAGTGACTTCCCCAGGGTCACACAGATAGTAAGTATCTGAGGTTGGATTTGAAGTCAGATCTCCTGATTCCAGAGCCAGTGCTTTATCTACTGTACCTCCAAGTATTATTTTCTTCTGAAAATCATTCCATTTTAAAAAATTCTTCAGATTTGACATTTATAATGAAATAATATTTCATTACTATCTCTGGAGGCATTCACCTATCATCATGCTATTTATTTTATATTTTTCATTATTATAAGTAGTGATTTTTTAAAAATGTTATTATATATACATATATAAATCTTTTTTTACTTTGCATTAATCTTGTTTGAGGCATTAACGATTATAAGATCACTGAGTTTGATAAATTTAATAATTTTATTGCACAATTCAAATTATTCTCCTGAACAATTGGACTCTGGTATTGAATTTTTCCATCTTTTCCTATTTTTTTTTCAATTCAAGAAATATGAGATAGATATTTCGATTTGCTTTTTTCCTGATTTTTAGTGATTTTATTCAGATGGCTTTTACTTATTTTTTTTAAAAAACTTTGCATTCTTTAATATTAATATATTGAGAAATTGTTCTTGATATTATAGTATTAATTCCCTCAAAAATTTGAATGTCAGATGGTAAATTCATTTTTTAAAAGCTTTTTATTTTCAAAACATATGCACAGATAATTTTTCAGCATTAACCCTTTCCTAGTCTTGTGTTTCAGATTTTCCCCTCCTCCCCATCTTCTTCCCTAGATGACAAGGAATCCACTATGTTATACATGTTAAAATATGTGTTAAATCCAATATGTGTAAACATATTTATATAATTCTCTTGATGCACAAGAAAAATCACATCAAAAAGGAAAGAAAATGAGAAAGAAAACAAAATGCAATGGAACAACAACAAAAAGAGTGAGAATGTTATGTTTTGATCCACACTCAGTTCCCACAGTCCTCTCTTTGGGTGTAGATGGCTCTTTTGATCACAACATCATTGGAACTGACATCAATCATCTCATTATTGGCAAGAGTTACATTCATCAGAATTGATCATCATATAAACTTCTTGTTGCCCCATATAATGATATCCTGATTCTACTCATTTCACTTAGCATCAGTTCATGTTAGTCTCTCCAGGCCTCTCTGATATCATCCTTTTTGATCATTTCTTATAGAACAATAATAATCCATAACATTCACATAGCATAATTTATTCAGCCATTCTCCAACAGATTGACCTCCACTCAGTCCCCAGTTTCTTGCCACTACATAAAGGGCTGCCACAAACTTTTTTGCACATGTGGGTCCCTTTCTCTTCTTTAAGATCTCCTTGCTCTATAAGCCCATTAGAAACACTGCTGGGTCAAAGGGTATGCACAGTTTCATATCTTTTTGAGTATAGTTCCAAATTGTTCTTCAGAATTGCTGGATTGGTTCACAATTCCACCAATAATGTATTAGTGTCCCAGTTTTCTGACATCCCTCCAACATATGTCATGATCTTTTCCTGTCATCTTAGCCAATCTGAGAGCTGTGCACTGGTATCTCATTGTTGTCTTAATTTGCATTTTTTCTGATCAATAGTGATTTAGACTACCTTTTCATATGATTAGAAATGATTTTAATTTCTTCTTCTGAAAATTGTCTAGTCATATCCTTTGACCATTTTTTCAACTGGAGAATGGCTTGATAGATTTTTTTTTAATCTTGTAGTCATCAATACTTACTATATCATCTCAGTAGGAAAGTTTCCAGTTATTGTTGCTGTTTACTTTTTCTTACTCTTCACAACTCCATTTGTATTTTTTTCTTGGTAAAGGTACTAAAAGGCTTTGCCATTTCCTTTTCCAGATCCTTTCCCACATAAATAAATTAAAGTAAATAGAGTTAAATTACTACTCCAGGATCACATAGCTATTAAGTGAAATTGAATCTTTCTAACTCCAGGAATGTCATTTTATTCACTATACCACCTAGATATCCCAGTATTTGCTGATTATGAATATATTCTATATTTAAATTTTAGGTAAACATTTTATCAGGTTAAGGAAATTGCCATCTGTTATCTTTTTGAGAGTTTATTTATTTGCTTAAATAAAAATGAGCAGTATATTTTATCAAAGACTTTTTCTGTATCTGGCTAGCAATCTGGGATGTTTTTGAGTTTTATTATTAATGATGATAAGGCATGCCAGTATTTGCTTGAGTTTGAACTGTTTTTTTTTTTTCATTTCCTGTGTGAATTAGAGAAGATTAATTTCTGAATACTGCAATATTTTTTTACAATGCTTTATTTAAAATTTTCATAATAAGATCTATAACTTTGATCTTTTTTTCAAATTTGTTGATCTCTTTAAACTTTGACAGATAACCTTTTTTTTTTTTTTTTTTTTGGTTTAGGAAGCATAAAAATTACTTCCTTGCTGGATTAAATTTACTTGCAAATATCTTGTCTAGTAATTTTCTCTTCCTTGGAATTTATTTATAATTGATTTTTCTTTCCAATGTTGGATTAGTTATAGTCTCAGCTTTTTATGTTGTCAGCATTTTTTTTACTTTTATGGATAGTCATCCATTTCATTTAAATTTTATTGGGATATAATTATTTATGTTACTTTCTAATAATTATGTTCTCTTTGTGTACTATAAATTCTTGTGGATAACCATTCTCCTTTCAAGCTTAGTAATTTGATTTTCCTCTCTTTTTAAAAAAATAAAGTTATATAATGATTTACAGCTTTTGCCATCCTTGTCAAAAACATATTCTCTTGTTTTATATGACATTTTCATTTTTTTTTTTTGGTTTTTAATTCATGTCTATGCTTTGAGTGATAGGAATCTCCTTTCATAGAAGGTTTTCAATTAAAGACTTGATAATCATATATTGGAAATACTGCTAAGTGGCTTCTGTCTGGGCTCAAATTGAACTGTATAATCTCTGAGGGCCCTTCCAATTTTGAGATTTTTTTGAGGTCAGATTTGAACTCAGATGCTCCTGACTTCAGAGTTGGTGATCTATCCACTACACTACCTAGCTGCCCTGACTAGAAACTCATAATGTCAGAATTGCCTTAATCAATGCAAAATGTAACCTGTCACTAGCTAAAGGGATGAAATTTAGTAGATAAAATGCCTCAGGTATTTAGAGACCAGTTTACTAGCCTAGGGTAACACAGATAGTAAGCACCAGAGGCAATGTTTTTATCTGCCATCTTTCTAACTACAAACCCACCTTGCTGCTAATAAAGATAGATTTTCATCATAGCTCTTTTCCTGATTTATTACTAATATTTAAGAGACAAGAAATGACTATTCTATCATAATTCTATAGACTATGTATATAAGCTTTCTGGCCTTACAGACTTTTTAAAGCGTATTCCTAAAATAAAATGTCCTTAAAGAGACATTAGTTAATTAGAACTTTACATTTAAATCATATGTTTATCTTCAATCTATATCTTTATCTATATCTATTCCTATGAATATTACAAAAATGAGATTCACTGGAAGACTTGAATTAGTCTTTTTTACTGTATTGCTTCCTTGGAAAGATCCAACTTGAAGGAAAAGGTAATAAAATAATAATAATGAAAACAAGCATTTCTATTAAACACTTAAATCATCTGAGGCATAATAGATATGACTGGCTTCCAGTCCTAAAAACTCAATGAAACATGGGAATGGAAAAAAAAAGGAAAATAATTCCTGTAATTGCAAAAATACATAATGATGTGGATAACAACAGATTGTGTTAACATTCATGAAATTCAATGAAAAGATGACAAAATAGTGAGAATGAAAGTGAGTGGAAAGTTTGCAAACTCTTCTGATTTTTGTAAAATTTATAGAGCAGGATACACAATAATGAAATGTGTGTAACCCCCTAAAAAGAACATGAAGTTGCCATTTCACTGCATAGGGGTAACCACATCCCCCCCAAAAAAAATCCACAATGTTGCTTTTCACCTAATCTACAGAGTTACTCTGCAAGTTCAATTTAATTTAATTCAATAAATATTCATTTAGCACTTTGCTACAAATGAGAGAGGAAATACAAAGTTTATATAGTGTATGCCCCCTCTCTTCATAGAGGACTCCTGCTGTCTAGGAGAGGGATGTGATGAGAATAGAATGTCTCTAATGCATGTTTGTTAATTCTAGGTCAATGAACTTGTTTGATTTGGGGTTTTATGTTTTGGTTTGGTTTGCTTTAAAAATCTATGTATTTTATTTTACATATTTAAAAATATAATTTATAGAAGGGATTGCATATTCTTCAATGGATTATCAAAAAAAAGTACAAGGCACAAGAGTCTAAATCTAAATGTTGGTTGACAGAGATTGGGGCAACCTATCTTTCCTTATCCATTTTTCTTAAACCTATCATCTCTGTTTTGCTCAACCTAACCTGTTTACTATCCATACTCTTTTTTTTGATCCTTTTATATGATATAGCACCCAAAATACCAAGACCCTTTAGGTTTTTGAAGTATCCTCTTTCTACAACTATAAAACAGGGAAACTGAAAAGATTAACTAGATCACTTTTATCTGTGTACCCAAATTTACTTAGACCAACTTAATCTGTGAGAAAAATCTTAAACTGTAAAACAGGAGACCCGGTTACTTGAATTAGAAACATATCATGGAAAGCAGCATGGTATCATAAAGAGCATGAATTTAGAGTCAGAAAAACTTGAATTAAAATCCCTTCTTAGATACTTAAAAGCTGGCTAAATCACTCAATTTCTCTAACTCAGTATCTTCATCTGATCAAATGAAGCAGTTGAGCTCCATGGTCAGCAAAATCACTTCTAGCGCTAAATCTATAATACTATGGAGCTACATCTCAATCCATCAGGAATTAGTGGGAGGAAAAAAAATAGGCATATCATCACCCTAGATCCCTCCCCTCAGTAAAGCATAATGAAATGTTCCATTCCCTTCTGTAGACTAGTACTGGTGTCTATCCTGATCCTCTTAAAGGAAAGATATTCCATTCTACCTTACCTAGACATCTTTGATAAAATGTATGATGAGAATGCATACTATCAGATTGCCAACTACAGTTTGTCTCCTAGCACACTTGCTGTCTGTCCAGTCTCAACTGGATCCTCTGGTACTTACTTGAAGATTTTTTTATTGGTATCTACTTCTGGAATTTTTCCCATTGTTACTCTATATCTCTTCCTTATCCACCAACCTCCCATTTCCACATTCTTATTCTTAATAGGTGATTCCATTTACTACTTTATGGAATTTTTAATTGAAAATAAATATTAGAGCCTACCATATGAATATTAAGAAGTGAGACCATTTAGCATATATTTATCTTTATTTTTAGTTCAACATATTATCTTCTGTATTTTCATATCATTTTTCCTTCTAAAACCCTCAAAAATGTTTTCACCCTTTTCCAAATACCTTCTACTCTATTCTGAGCCCCATTTTTTCCTACTTCCTTTAGAACCTGACTCCAACAACCTAAGCTCCCCCCTTCCTCAATTAGTCAATGTACCTTTTCTCCCTTTTAGGGATTTCTTCCTCATTCCCTGCGGAGTACTTGTAAGTTCCCTGAAAGTAAAGGATGATTTTGTTTTACTGTATCAATATCACAAAGAAACTTGCTTGTAGAAGGTACTAAGTAACATATTTATAAAACCAAATTTAAATTTCATTTCTTTTCAGAAAAATTTTATCATCTAAAATTTTAATGATAATTGTAATGTTCTTATTTGGTTTTCTGGAGGTCTCTGGAGCAGCCTTCCTTTCAGTAATCACTAGGAGAACAGTCAAGTGTTAATGTCCAATCCTTTATTTTCTCTTTCACAATCTAGTTTGCTTGACTGGGGCCCAGGCCAGGTTTCTGGAGAGCCTTTCAATTTGGCCTTGGTCTCAGTGGGGGAAGTGCAGGAGGCCAGACGCCATGGTGCTGTGAGATGAAGTGAATGAATCTGTCTCTGCATTTGAATCCCTTCCAAGTCTGTGTCTGGCCCTTCTGAGTCTCTCTCTAAGCCCTTCTAGGTTGAGTCTGTCTCTGGCTCTCACTCTGGGTGAGTTTGTTGCAGTTTATATAGTCTACACTGAGTATAAATTAATCATTATATCACTAGGAAACCATTATTTATTGTAAGATTAAATCAATCATACTGAACTTAGAGAACTATTAATCACCATGCTAAACTAGAATTGCCTCATCAATTCCACTGAATTTGCACCTTGTAAGAACCCTTGTTTCAAGTTCAGAATTCTAGTCCATAACAGATAATATCATTCCCTTTATTGCCTTTTTTTTTTAAAATAACTTTTTATTGACAGAACCCATGCCAGGGTAGTTTTTTACAGCATTATCCCTTGCACTCACTTCTGTTCTGATTTTTCCCCTCCCTCCCTCCATCCTCTCCTCCAGATGGCAAGCAGTCCTATACATGTTAAATAGGTTACAGTAGATCTTGGATACAATATATGTGTGCAGAACCAAACAGTTCTCTTGTTGCTCAGGAAGAATAAGATTTAGAAGGTATAAATAACCCGGGAAGAAGAACAAAAATGCAAGCAGTTTACATTCATTTCCTAGTGTTCTTAGAAATCCACTTCCATCAAAATACATCCTCATATAGTATCGTTGTTGAGGTATATAATGATCTCCTGGTTCTGCTCATTTCACTTAGCATCAGTTCATGTAAGTCTCGCCAATCCTCTCTGTATTTGTCCTGCTGGTCATTTCTTACAGAACAATAATATTCCATAACATTCATATACCACAATTTGCTCAACCATTCTCCAATTGATGGGCATCCATTCATTTTCCAGCTTCTAGCCACTACAAACAGGGCTGCCACAAACATTTTGGCACATACAGGTCCCTTTCCGTTCTTTAGTATCTCTTTGGGGTATAAGCCCAGTAGAAACACTGCTGGATCAAAGGGTATGCACAGTTTGATAACTTTTTGAGCATAGTTCCACATTGCTCTCCAGAATGGCTGGATGTGTTCACAATTCCACCAACAATGTATCAGTGTTCCTGTTTTCCCACATCCCCTCCAACATTCCGCGTTATCTTTCCCTATCATTCTGGCCAATCTGACAGGTGTGTAGTGGTATCTCAGAGTTGTCTTAATTTGCATTTCTCTAATCAATAGTGATTTGGAACACTCTTTCATATGAGTGGTAATAGTTTCAATTTCATCATCTGAAAATTGTCTGTTCATATCCTTTGACCATTTATCAATTGGAGAATGGCTTGATTTCTTATAAATTAGAGTCAATTCTCTATATATTTTGGAAATGAGTCCTTTATCAGAACCTTTGACTGTAAAAATGTTTTCCCAGTTTATCGTTTCCCTTCTAATCTTGCCTGCATTAGTTTTGTTTGTACAAAAACTTTTCAATTTGATATAATCAAAATTTTCTATTTTGTAGTCAATAGTGATCTCTAGCATAAATTCCTTCCTCTTCCACAGGTCTGAGAGGTAAACTATCCTATGCTCTTCCAATTTATTTATAATCTCATTCTTTATGCCTAGATCATGAACCCATTTTGACCTTATCTTGGTGTACGATGTTAAGTGTAGGTCAATGCCTAGTTTCTGCCATACTAATTTCCAATTTTCCCAGCAATTTTTGTCAAATAATGCATTCTTATCCCAAAAACTGGGGTCATTCCCTTTATTTCCAAGGGAAAGTCGAGAACTGTCTAAATGCAACTATAAAACCCTTTCCACAAAAATAAAGTCAGATCTAATAAGTTGGAAAAATATCAAGTGTTCATGGGTAGGCCAAGCAAATATAATAAATATTACAATACTACCTAAATTAATCTACTTATTTAGTCAAATACCAATCAAACTCTCAAGAAATTATTTTACTTATCTAGAAAAAAATCATAACAAAGTTCATCTGGAAGAACAAAAGATCAAGAATTTCAAGGGAATTAATAAAAATAAAATGCCAAAGAAAGCGCCCTAGCTGTGCCAGATCTAAAACTATATTATAAAGCAGCGGTCATCAAAATCATTTGATACTGGCTAAGAAACAAAGTAGTTGATCAGTAGAATAGGTTAGAATCACAGGACAAAATAGTCAACAACTATAGCCATCTAGTGTTTGACAAATACAAAGACACCAGCTTTTGATATAAGAACTCACTAGTTGACAAAAACTGCTAGGAAAATTGGAAATTAGTATGGCAGAAACTAGGCACTGAGCCACACTTAACAACCTATACCAAGATAAGGTCATATTCAGGAACTAAAGATAAAGAATGATATCAAATAAATTAGAAGAACACAGGATACTTTTCAGATCTGTGGAGAAAGAAGGAATTTGTTCCCAAAGAATAACTGGAGATCATAATTGAACACCAAATAGATAATTTTGATTATATTAAGTTAAAAAACTTTTAGACAAAAAACTAATGCAGACAAGATTAGAAAGGAAGCATTAAATTGGGAAAACATTTTTATATTTAAGGGTTCTGATAAAGACCTTAGTTCTAAAATATATAGAGAGACTCAAATTTATAAGAATTCAAGCCAATCTCCAATTGAAAAATGGTCAAAGGATATGAACAGACTATTTTTAGATGAAGAAATCAAAAACATTTCTAATTATGTGAAAAGGTGCTTCAAATCACTATTGATCAGAGAAATGCAAATTAAGCCTACTCTGAGATACAACTACACAGCTCTCAGATTGGCTAAGATGACAGGAAAAGATAATGACAAATGTTGGTAGGGATGTGGGAAAACTGGGATACTGATACATTGTTGGTGTAATTCTGAATGGATCCAGCCATTCTGGAGAGCAATTTGGAACTATGCTCAAAAAGTTATCAAACTATACATACCCTTTGATCCAGCAGTGTTACTTCTGGACTTATATACCAAATTGATATTAAAGAAGGTAAAGGGACCTGTATGTACAAAAATGTTTGTGGCAGCCCTTTTTGTAGTGGCCAGAAACTGGAAACTGGATGGGATGCCCATTAATTGGAGGATGGCTGAATAAGTTGTGGTATCTGAATATTTTGGAATATTATTGTTCTACAAGAAACAATCAGCAGGACGATGTCAAAGAGTCTGGGAGAGACTTATATGAACTGATGCTAAATGAAATGAGCAGAACCAGGAGATCATGCTACACAGCAACAAGATTATATGATGATCAATTCTGATGGACGTGGCTCTTTCCAACAATGAGATGATTAAGGCTAGTTCCAATGATCTTATGATGAAGAGAGTCATCTATATCCAGAAAGAGGATTGTAAGGATTGAATGTGAATCAAACATAACAGTATCACTGTTTTGATGTTATTCACTTGCATTTTGTTTTCTTACTCATTTTTTCCCTTTTGATCTGTTTTTGTGCAATTATACAAGATAATTGTATAAATATGCTTACATACATTGAATTTAACATATCTTTTAACACATATAACATATATTGAATTGCTTGCCATCCAGGGGAGGAGATAGGAGGAAGGAGTGTAAAATTTGGAACACAAGACTATGTAACAGTCATGGTGAAAAATTATCCATCCATATGTTTTGAAAATAAAAAAGCTTTAATTAAAAAAATAGGAAAAAAACACAAGAGAGAAAAACAAGATATTATCATTCTTCATGTTACTACTGAATTCTACTTGGCAATTTCCATCACACACACACACACACACACACACACACACACACACATACACACCCACATATAACCTAATACATTAATGCCTCTACCTATTATTCTTAATCGTACCTAAGCTGTGACGGCTTACAGTTTGTTGGATAACTTCATAATCATCATTCTCCTTCTAAACATGTCATGCAAAATTTATGGATTTTTAATTAAAATGAATTTTGTTTTAAGAATTTTATTATATCTAAGGAGAAAACTGGAAATATTCAGTTTATGTCAAAATGAGAACTGGGATTTCCTAGGAAATATATAGAAAAATAGCTGATATATTAATTCCCAGTTGACATGATCAAGATTGATCTCAAACTTCTTCAATAAGCAGACAATGAGAACTATCCAAAAGTGAAATAAGTTGCCTAAAGAAGCAACAGATTTTCCCCTTATTGAAAGAATCAGGGAAAGGCTAAATGAACATTGATTAAATATAACATGGCAGGGATTCTTTTTTGAGCACAGGGTATCCTAAATAGCTTCTTGGTTTTCTTCTGACTTGGAAATTATGTTATTCAGTGCATTATTTGTCTCTAGAAAAATTAGAAAATAAATGGATCACATTTTATCTGGAATTTTGGATCTGGAAGAGATTTCAGGGTTCATATTGTTAAACTATATTTTAACAAAATTATCTCTCCAACATCCTTGACAAATGGTAATCCAGCCTCTATTTGAAGAGATCAGATGAGAGCAACATGGTTTATTTTATTTTTACAACTTTAATTGTTAGAAAGTATACTGTTTGTTAAGCACAGATTTGCAGCCCCTGTAGCTTCTTTCCAGTTCTCTTTTTGATTTTTTTGTGCCAAACAAAATGAGTTTAAACATTTTTCTACATTGTTATTGTTGGTCAGTCACATTTCTATCACGTCTGATTCTTTGTGACCTTATTTGAGATTTTCTTGGCAAGATACTGGAGTAGTTTCCCATTTCCTTCTCCATTTCATTTTACAGATGTGGAAACTGAGGAAAAGAAGATTAAGTGACTTGAAATAACTTGCCACAATAACTAGCAAGTAACTTAAGCCAGATTTGAACTCAGGAAAATGAATTTTCCTGACTCCAGGCCTGGCACTATTCACTGTGTCACCTAGCTGCCACAAGATGTTACTTCAAATATTTGAAGGCAGTTAACATGCAGTCAGGAAGCTTTTTTTTTCTGCAGGTTAAAATTTTCTAATCCTCTACTGTGTAGTTAAGGTTACCCCTCCATCTTGGTTGTATTGTTTACATCAAGTTGTAATTCCTTAAAGAGCTTAATATCATAAAAACCTATGAGTAGTGTCAACACATTTACAAAAGAGCATTATTAGATTTAGAATGAACACAAAATTAAAGAAAATAATATTGTGATACATATATCTTAAAGAAAATTATTTCAGTGTTTGGAATCATTAGAAAATATTAATATATTAACAGAATATCTTATAATATAAGAAAGTCATTATTTATTTACCTGACAGGTTCGAAATTTAAATGCTTTAGCCATTAAATCACTCTTAGTATTCAGAAATCTCAGATAATGTGAATTTAAAACCCTCATAATAATGGATTTCTTTTAGGGTGAAATTAAGAAATAAAAAAATGCATCTTCAAATTATTGGTGTTTTGCATCCAAAAATAATTTCAATGGAATTCTTCTTTAATAACTGTCCATGAAACATATTGTCTCTTCAATGCAACAAATAAGATAATCCATGTAAAGTACTTCACAAATCTTTAAGCATTTAAAAAATTCTAATTATTGTTTTGTTGTTGTTATTCAAATGAAACCAATGATGCAAATAGATTGTGGGATCACAGATTTAGAACTGCACTTAAATTTAGAGTTTAGAGATCATTAATATAGTTGTCTCCAAAGGGGCATATGTGCACAGGAGATGATTCATGATGGTGACTGTCATTTTTAATCCTGTGGAGTTGTTTTTTTTCTGATTCATTCATAAGGGTTATTTGACCTAAGGAAAAAAATATTATTTATAGTGGTCATATTTTCCCAGTTAGTTTAACATCTTATTATCCAACCCATTTTTTTTTTGAATTAAGTAAAGAAAAAAGCAGCAGCTTTGAGGTCAAAGAATCTGAGTTTGTATTCTGCCTCTCGCACTTATGGTGTGGAATTGGATAAATCAATCAGTACTTAAATTAATTCAAGCTATTCACTGAAAGATCATACACTAAAGCTGAAGCTTATATACCTTGGCCATTTTCTGAGAATATAAGACTTATTGGAAAAGACTGATGATGAGAAAGATTGAAGACAAAAGAAAATGGGAATGACAGTGGAGATGGAAAGAATGTCATGGAAGCAACCAACATGGGCTTTGACAGATTTGGGGAAGATAGGATATAACAGCTAGAATATTATAGCCCATCAGAGTTAGACAATTTAACAACGAAAATTTCCAAGTGAATTTATTCTAATACAACTGGAGACTAGGCAGTAAGAACAGAGTCTTTAAGTTCAATGATATAACCTTCTTTTATGTTATACAGAACATGCCCAGTATTTTGTACCTGCAGCCAGGACAATATATAGAAATTTATAGAGATAATTTCCATTCATGAGTGGATGGGGTATTCATCCTGATGCTACTCCAGGTGATGAAGAAAGACTTTTCTGTTTGTCTTTAGATTTTTAAAAGACTTATGTCCGAGTCAGAAGTGAGTTGGGGTTTAAAAAAAAAAAAAAGGCCAACATGCTTCATTTTCCTGGAAATTTTTAAGTATAGAGGAATAACTTCTGTGGTACTGTAAGAGAAGGACATGAAGTCTTATTTCTGTATCCACTCTGGGTTTTTGAATACATAATATCTCTATTTCTTTTGCTCCTTGTATTTATTCTTTCTGAATCTTAAATAAATCTGGATCCTATAAACAAATAACCAGAGACTGAACATATCAGTTTATGAACTTTTGAACTTCAGAAGGTTAGAAAATCCACCAGAAGAGCAAAAACTGAATTCAGCAATAGAGTACTAGGAGCTTCAGTAGCCAAATCCCAGTTGCTAGAGCTCTGATGGTTCTTCTGACATTTTACAGCTTACAGAGTCCCAGGACACTAATACATTGTTGGTGGAGTCGTGAAAGGATCCAACCATTTTGGAGAGCAATTTGGAACTATACTCAAAAAGTTATCAAACCTGTCAATCCAGAAATGTCCAAAGAGCTATAAAACTATTTTTTTTTAATTATAGCTTTTTATTTACAAGATATATGCATGGGTAATTTTTCAGCACTGATGCTTGCAAAACCTTCTGTCCAATTTTTCCCCTCCTTCCTCCCATCCCCTCCCCTATATGGCAGGTAGTCCAATACATGTTAAATATGTTAAAGTATATGTTAAGTACAATATATGTATATATATCTATACAGTTATTTTGCTGGACAAGAAAAATCGGACTTAGAAATAAGGTAAAAATAACCTGAGAAGGAAATCAAAAATGCAAGCGGACAAAAACAGAGGGAGTGGAAATTCTATGTGGTAGTTCATACTAATTTCCCAGAGTTCTTTCACCAGGTGTAGCTGGTTCTCTTCATTATTGAACAAATGGAACTGATTTGGTTCAGCTCATTGTTGATGATAGCCATGTCCATCAGAATTGATCATCACATAGTATTGTTGTTGAAATATATAATGGTCTCCTGGTTCTGCTCATTTCACTCAGCATCAGTTCATGTAAGTCTATCCAGGCCTTTCTGAAATCATCCTGCTGGTCATTTCTTACAGAACAATAATATTCCATGACATTCATATACCACAACTTATTCAGCCATCCTCCAATTAATGGGCATCCCATCCAATTTCCAGTTTCTGGCCACTACAAAAAGGGCTGCCACAAACATTTTTGTACATACAGGTCCCTTTCCCTTCTTTAATATCAATTTGGTATATAAGTCCAGAAGTAACACTGCTGGATCAAAGGGTATGTATAGTTTGATAACTTTTTGAGCATAGTTCCAAATTGCTCTTCAGAATGGTTGGATACATTCACAGTTCCACCAACAATGCATCAATGTCCCACTTTGCCCACATCCCCTCCGACATTCAGTGTAACATTCATTTGTGTAACTTCTCTGCTGATCTACTGCTTTGCAACTAAAGCAGAGCAGATAACCTGTGGTAGAGTCCTCCATGCAAATTCTCCACCCACAGAGACTACACCCACCCCTGATCCGCTCAGTGTGTACTAGCCTCTGTGTTTGTGATGAGGACCTGGTTTCAGAAAAAGAAAAAGAAAACATAACAAGGTCCATACGAAATGATGCAAAGTAAAGTAAGTAAGAACCAGAAAATTATTGTACACAGTAAATAGCAATGTTGTAATGATGAACATGTTTGAAAGATTTGTCTCTCTGATCAATACAGTGATTGATCTCATGATGAAAGAACTTATGATGAAAAAAATAATGTTATCCACCTCCAGAGTGAAAAATGATGAACTCTGAGTATTAACAAAATTATGGTTTTCTTGGGGTTTTTCTTTTCCTTTTTTTTTGTGAAAGAAATTGTTGTGCATGATTTCATATGTATAATTGATATCCAATAACCTCAGCAGTTGTAGGAGGATAGAGAGGGAGAAAGAATATACAAATCAAATTATTTAAAAAAGAATGTTAAAAATTAAATTTAAAAAGTAAAAAAATTAAAAAAAGAATAGCATAATGAAAGATAGGTGAGGTCTTTCTTTAATGATTTCCCTCTATCTGGATATTAAACACATTAGTGGTTGCACTTTAGGTTTAAACATAATGGCAGGTTGATGAACTTGGAATTTCTTGAATCACTGGATTAAAAGTACAGTCAATAAAGATCTATATCAAGCTGTACAGATATCTCCAGCTCAATTCCTCAAGTGTTTTCTCCTTATCACTGTAATGTTTCTTTTGCCTTGAGTTCATTGAAAAGACTATGGCGTTCTCTTACAACTTCCTTTCTTATTTATATTTAATTCACTATTAGCCAGTTTTTCTCTGTCTGAAGATTACTCTTAAATAAAATCAAATTGCGATTAAGTGTATTTCTACCTTCTTTTAGTTGTCTATTAGTATTGCTCCATTTATTTCAATCAATAGTTTTGTCCACTTTCTCACTTTCATATTGCCCCCACATGGTCAAAATAGCTCATTTTGTTGAACTGATAATCCTTCTCCAGAGATTAATATTCTCCTAAAATCTTACATTTCTTGCATTTATCCTTAATTCGATATCAAACTGTATTTCTCATTCATCCTCTCCTCTTTTCAGACAGACCAACAGATGGAGAAAAGAGATAGAGATTTTCACACACATATATGTCTATATGCATTTACACATGTGTTATATGCATATATATGCCTGTACATATTCATACACCTACATTTAAATAGTGATTGTTCTATTTCTAATTCTCAGAGGTTCTGACAGCAGACTCTAAGCTTTGGCAGGTTTTTCCATACTAGAAAGGTGATAGGGTATTAATGATATAATAGTCTATGGGTCTATAATGTTATTACTGGATAGCTTCAAGATCATAAATGTTTGGGCTTCAGAAACTCAGGTAATTTTCATTTTATAGCTCCAAATGACCAGTTTTTGACAAAGCCCATTATGATTCAAATGGAACTACTTGATTGTACTTTTTGACCCAAATCACTCTGGCCTTCACTGATTAGCCAATTATAAATCTCAGCCCAAACCTCACTTATTCATTGTTGGAGTTTTGGTGGCTTAGAATGAGTACAGATAGCAATTGTTTCTAATCTGGCCATAAAAACTTCCCCACCCATATTGATTCTTTTATGAAAGCAAAGTAGACCATCTTTAACTTCCATTCTTACCTAACCTTTACCTATCAAATGGGCAATGCTTCAGACAAATTGAGACCTGGGAAAGCCCTTAATTAAAAAAGGCCAAGGTCTCCCACTGCATCTGGGATCATCTCCAGCAATCTTAATTTGTATCTTACCACTACAAACTCTGTAGTGGTAAGAAGAATAAGAACTCTGGAAGAAAGAATAATGATATTGTAGAGCTCTACCTCACTTAAATCCAATTCGCCTCAAAGTCAAGATATCACCCTGCTGATGTCAATGGGCCTCTTCCAGAACAGAAGGCAAACAACAACAAATGCAAGTTTTTTTTAAGTAAGGAAATGAAAACTCTCAGCTAAAATGATAATTTTTAAAGCAGGGGCATTTAACTTTTTTCGTTGCATAGTTGGCCAAGTCTTGTCAGAATTTTTTTTTTTTCATTTTAGGATTACAAAAGAAAACAATTTTATTTAAAAACAGTTGTCAAAATATTTTTAAACTATGCATACAAGTTCATAGATCCTTGGCTAAGAACACATGTTTTAAGGTAATCTATAGGTTCTAATTTCATACTCCCCATGAACATTTAAAAGATGACTATTCATTATTTTTAAAATATATCTCTTTTCTTTAAGGGACACTTTACTTTAAATGAGCTTGTCCTTATTTATTGTTATGTTTTCAGTCATATCCTGGACTTAACTTTCAATCAATCAATCACTCTGTCATCCTTTCCTTGAAGAGTTCCTATTGGCATAATAACTAGATTTTTACAAAACATCTCACTCCCCACAACTTTATTTGTTTCTCTTAATATTTCTTAGTACTCTATTTGTATCTTCAAATCCTCTTCTTAGCCTTCTTTTCACAATCTTCTGAAAAGGATATATGATAAGATAATTTACATTTACAGAACATTTCTGTCAGTGGTGATAAACTTATAGATGTGGTTTATATAATTATTAATGACCCATCAAAACCTAAACAAAGTTGTATCTTCAAAAGGTACCTGCCTTTTAAGTCCTCTTAGTCTTCTTTTCACAATCTTCTGAAAAGGATATATGTGTATGTACACATATACATATATGTGAGTATATATTCATGTGTATATATGTGTGCATATATATAAACATATTAAAAAACTTGTAATCAAAATCCTAAACTGTCACTTCTTAACACCTTATTTTTTAAAAAAAAGTCTTGATAAAATAGGATGCTTTTATTCAAATTAATGAAAGTTAAACATTCCACATACAAAAGTGCTTAAAATTGAAATAGAATGCTCCTGCTTTACCTGTTTTCCCCCCAAATAAACTATAACTTTAGATCAAAAGGCACTCAGTCATCAAACAATTAGCACATAAAAACATCTCTCAGAACCTCATATATTCTATTTTTGCAAATGTCTCTAACCAATTACAATTCTAATGAAAGACTCTTATATTAGGCTCGCAGATTGCTTTCTTTTACCCTTTTCATTCTCCTGTAATTAACGTCTTTTCACTATCATAAGGTATAAAGCGCATAATTCTGTGGTTCAAGAAACTACTCTTCATTGACTTTCTTCTAGTCTCTTCAGCTCTTGTACAAAGCTCAATGTCAGTCTTCATTCATTGTACTCATCATATATTGGACTCCCTCAATGCCAAGATAATTTACATTTACAGAACATTTCTGGCAGTGGTGATAAACTTATAGATGTAGTTTATATAATTATTAATGATCCATCAAAACCTAAACAAATATGTACTGCCATTCCACATTATTTTTCCACATTAACATTGAGTTAATTATCCAAACTTTGTCAATAGAATACAAAGAAACACCATTAGCAAGAATGAAGGTGGATCTTAATATTTTTAAAGAGCTATTTTGCAAAAAAAAAAAAAAGAAAGAAAGAAAAAAGTTATTAAAAGTTATTATTGACAGGGTAATACCAAACTAGTTTTATTCCACACAAAAAAAATCTGAGAAAGATAAAACCACTCATGTTTATAGAACATTTATAGTACCTTTTTGTGGTGGCAAAGAATATCACAAAATACAGCACATATTCCTATTATAAGTACTTGAATACATAAATATAAATAGATTTTTTTCCTTAAAATTCCTTAAAACCAAAGCAACTATTATCTGTAAGAGGAATATGCATGAAACCTTCTAAAAAATAATAATAGGAGTGAAATAAGGATGCCTATTATCAGCAACATTATTCAATATTATGTTAGAAATGCTAGGAATAGCACTAAGAAAAGAAAAAAATGAAGCAATAAGAATGGGCAGTTGGGCAATGAAAGTATCTCTTTTCATAGTCAACATAATGGTATATATGTCTCTAGGACAATACTAGAGATTCATTTTAAAAGTTAATTGAAGCAAACAACAATTTTAGAAAATAACAGAATATAAAATAAAGCCACATAAATCATCAGCATTTTTATATATCACCGAGAGACCTTAAGAAGATATATAATAAGCCTCTACTTTTCCTCACTGCAGCTACAGCCATGAGTATGTTCAGGCTTCAGAAGAGGCTTACCTGTAGTGTCCTTTGATGTGCAAAAAAGATATGGCTTGACCCCAAATGAGACCAGAGAAAATATCAAAACCAATTCCCATTAGCAGATCCAGAAGCTGATTAAAGATGGGCTAATTATCCAGAAGCCTATTATTGTAGAATCTCATGCCAGATACTGGAAAAATAATCTGGCTTGAGGAAAGGATTGGCACATAGGTATTGTTAAGTAGAAAGGTGCTTCCAATGCTAAAATTCCTGAGAAGGTAATCTGATCGATGTAAGTGAAGATTTTGTTTCTACTCCAAAGACATCATGAATCAAAAATTTGACTGCCATACCTACTACAATCTCTACATAGAAACGAAGGGAAATGTGTTCAAGAATAAATGGATCCTCATGAAGCACATTCATCAGTTGAAACCAGACACAGCCTGGAAGAAGTTCTTGGCTAACCAGGTTGAAGTTGGCTGGTCCAAGACAGGAAGCAAGCAAAAAAGCTTCAGGAAGAGTGTTTACAGGCAAAGAAAGAGGAGAACATGAAGACTTTGTCCAAAGAGGAGGAGACTAAGAAATGATTTTCCCCTATCTCTTCTGTACACAGTACTCTTCTCTTGCTTCATATAGTATAACCTGATAGATTATCAAAAAAAGACGTATTAGTAAGAGAAGTTTTGCTTAAAATAACTGCAGACAATGTAAAGTACCAGGGAATATACCTGCCAAGAGAAACTCAGGAACTATATACAAGTAATTATAAAACTTATTTTGTACAACTACAGCCAGATTTAAATTATATTAATTGTAAGGGATGGGGTGATATAATAATGTAATAAACATGATCATTCTACTTAAACTAATGTAGTCATTCAGTGTTATCTCAATTAAACCCAAAAGGATTTTACTGAGTTACTGAGTTAGGGAAAAACAACAAAATCCATTTGAAAGGACAAAAGACCAAGAAAATGAAAAGAATTAATGAAAAAAAAAAAAAATGGAAAGGAAGGAGGTCTAGTGGGACCAGAAATTAAACTATTACAAGTTAGTAATTGTCAAAACTATAATACTGGCTAAGTAATAGAATAATGAAACAGTGAAAATAGAATAGATATATTAAATTAAACATTTAAAATCTGATAAATACAAAAATTTAAACTTTGGGGTAAGAATTCACTACTCAGTAAAAATTATTAGGAAAATTGTAAAGCAGTGTGTCAAAAACTGGATATAGATCTTACCCCATTTATCAATATCAAAATGGATATATGACCAATAGGGAGGTAGCATGACTAAATTAGTAGAAAATGAAATATTACCTATCAGACTTATGACTAAATAAGAAATACAGAGCACTGTGAAATGTACACTGGGAAATTTTGATTACACTAAATTTCAAAGAATTTGTATGAATGAAATCAATATGACCAAGATAAGAAGGAAAGCAAAACATTAGGGGGAAATTTTTATAGATAATTTCTCAGATAAGGAATTCATATCTAAAATATATAAAAAATTTATCAAATTTATGAACATATGAGTTAATTATAATATTTATAAATGGGAAAACAATATGAACAAGCAGTTTGGGAAAGAAAAAAATCAAAATTATAAATAGTCTTATAAAAATGCTCAGTCATTATTTTAGAAATGCAAATTAAAACTATTTTGAGATATCATTTCACATTCTATCAGATTTGCTAAAATGATAAAAGATGGAAATGGCAAATATTGGAAGGGATATGAAAAAAATATAACACTAATGTCTTGTTGATGGAATTTTGAAGTGATCCAATCAATTTTTAGAGTGGCTTGGGATTAATCCAAAAAGTTAAAAAAAATTATACCCTTTGACTCAAAAATATCCCAATTAAGTCTATTTTCCAAGATGATCAAGGATAAAGAAAAAGAATATATATGTTCAACTTGTTTTTATAGCAACTCTCTTTGGTATGGCAAAGAAAAGGAAATTGAGAGGATGCCCATCAATTGAGGAATGGTATGTGATATATGATTGTGGTGGAATAATACTAAGCTGTAAGAAAAGTTGGTTTTAGAAAAACTTTCTAAAAAACTTTAGAAAAGCTTTCTGACTTAAATGAAATAATGAAGAGTGAAATAAGCAGAACCAAGAGAATGTTAAACTCAGTGCTCTGCACTCACTGGTTGTGCTGGCTCTTTTTCCCTCATGGTAGCAACACTATAGAACTGAGACTGGCATTCCTAATCATCAGAGGTTCCATCAGTCTTCCAATCAGACTCTCAACTCCTCAGGTGGTTGTGGAGGTGAAAGATACTGTGATTAGGACTAAGGCTACCTCTGGAACAAGCTTACATTGAAGATCCCCACTTGCTGTTTCAGTGGAGGTAGCTGGAAATATTTACACTTCTCATCAGTTAAATCCTAGCATTGAGGTCTTTCTTTGGATCTGCTTGTGTAATCCTATGAGGATGCCTATTCTGCACCAAGTCTTATTTGTTTTTCACTAGTCCATGATTACCTTTAGGTAAAAAATTGTTTTGTTTGTGGAGGAAATCTGGAGAGCTTGGAATTTTCTGATCTAACCAGCCTTGTTCCTAGAATCCTTTCCCCATCCAAATTCTTAAAAGAAAAGGTCAATAAATTATAGAAGTAAATAGAAGTAAAACGATATTAATCATGAACTTCAACTTTCCTTTCTTAGAACTAGATACTCTAAATTTTAAAAATAAACAAGATGTTAAAGAGGTAAAGAAATTTTTTTAAAAAAAAAATTAAATATAGTAGCCATCTGGATTAAAATAGGAAAATAGAAAGGATATTTTCAGTGGTATAAAAAATTGGCCAAATATTAGAACATAAAATCCTCACAACCAAATGAAGAAAAGTATAATTATTAAATGTTTCCTTTAGAGAGCAAAATGAAATAAAATTTTGTTTAATAAAGGGCCATGGAAATATATATTAAAATGAATTGGAAACTAATTTAATTTTAAAAAATGAGTGAGTTAAAGAAAAAAAATCATAGAAATAATCAATTATTCATTAAGGAGAATGACAACAATGAGACAACACATCAAAATTTGTGGGATACAGCCAAAGCAGTATTTAGACATAAATTTGTATTTCTAAATGCTAACTTAAAAAAGGGAAATAATCAATCAATAAATTGGATATACAAGCTAAAAGTAAAAGAAAACTCAAAAAAAGAACAAAGTAAAACCTCCAATTAAGCATCAGATTGGAAAACCTGGAAATAAAAGAGAGATCAATAAAATTTAAAGAAATCATTGAATTAATAAATTAAACTGAGAGTTGATTTTAAAATAATAAAATATGTAAAGCATTGTTTAATTAGTTTTAAGAAAGAGGAAAACCAAATTACTAGTATCAAAAATGAAAAGAATTAATATATTACCAATGAAGATTAAATTAAAGCATATATTATGAATTATTTTGTCCAAATATATGCTATTAAATTTGACAATCTAAATAAAATAGATGAATATGATTTGCAAATGAATTTACAAAATATAAATTAATAGAAGAGAAAATAGAATACTTAAATAACCTTATTTTAGAAAAAAAAATTGAACAAGCATCCTAAGAAAAACAATGTCCAGGGACAGATGGATTCACAAATGAGTACCAGCCATTTAAAAAAGAATATTGTAAAAAATAAGAGCCATGCCCCAATTGATAATGATCAAAAGATATGATCTGTGCCCAAAGGGCAAAAGTAATAGCAAGTAATAACAAAGTAATAGCAAAGTTCTGCAATGACCAGCTGCAAATGACTTTGCTCTTCTCTGTAATATAATCATCCACTAGTATTATAAAGGACTTATATTGAAAAATTCTATCCATACCTAGAGAATAAATTGATTGTGTCTGAATACAAATTGAAAAATTCTCTCTCTCTCTCTCTCTCTCTCTCTCTCTCTCTCTCTCTCTGTCTCTTTCTCAATTTTTCTTGAGGGTTTTTATTTTCATTAGGGTGATATATCTAATTTTTTTATGCAACTTGACCTTTTTAGAAATGTTTTACATAATGTCACACACGGTTTCTTAATTGTCAGTGGGGATAAGAGAGAGAACCCAGAACACAAAAATGTTTTAAATTAATGTAAACATATTTTTGTTTTTTTTAATTTAACTGGAGAAAATATTAAATAAATCAAACATTAAAAAACAATTAATTCCAATACTTTGCAAACTCTTTGAGAAAATACACAAAGTAGTTCTACCAAATTCCTTTTATTATACAAATATGATACAGATACCTAAACTAGGAAGAGCCAAAAACAGAGAAAGAAATGCAATTACAAGATACTGTACAAACAAATAAAGTCAGATCTAAGCAATTGGAACAATATTAATATTTTAGGGGCAGAATGAGCTGATATAATAGAAATGACTATTTTACAAAAAATTAATTTAGTTATTCAGTGTTAAACCAATCAAACTACTAAAAATTATTTTAAAGAGATAGAAAAAATAGGAATAAAATTTATCTAGAAGAACAAGTCAAAAATATCAAGGCAATGTATTAAAAAAAAGTGAAGGCTGGTGGCCTATCAACATGGGATTTCAGACTGTAGTATAAAACAGTAATCATCATAACAGCCTGGTACTGGCTAAGAAACAAAATGGTAGACTAGGGGAATAGAGTAATTCTGCAATATATAGTACCCACATTCAGGCAGTCTTTAGAAGGGCCTACAAGTATCTATAGATTAATGCCAGAAAGGGAAAAAAAAGCCACAGGAGACATCAAAGACTCAATAGGAAATAGGAAAAGTATATGAAATTTTGTTGAGAAGAAATTTATACAAAGAGAGACACCTTTTCATGAATAGGTAATTTGTCAGTTATGGAAAGAAGGCTACATTCTCTGGTAGGTCCCAAGAGGAAAACAGAATAATATGAGGGGGCATCTAAGTGGTGCAATGGATAGAGCATCAGCCTTAAAATCTGGAGAACCTGAGTTCAAATCTGGCCTCAGACAATTAACACTTACTAGCTGTGTAACCCTGGACAAGTCACTTAACTCCAATTGCCTCAGCAAAAACAAAAATAATAATAGAGCAGGAAGCTTATGAATCCCAGGATCAACAATTGAGGTTTGAAAGGAACCTGAGACTCACTAGAGGGAAGAATTTCTTGGAATCCTACAGACAGGTAAATTTTCCTGATTTTGAAGAGCAATGAGTATGAACTTTTATATTTTCTTTTACATTAAATAAAACCTATTATATGAGAATCCTTTCAGGTGAAAGCACAAGCCAAATCCTGATGTTTCCGAGGGGAACTCTGGGTGGGTAGATAGGTCAAAGAGATATTGTGAGAGTCTCCTACTTCAAAGACTATGCCCTGGTAAATACCACCAGAAGACAGAACAATTGAAACTTGATTATACCATTTTAAAAGATGACAATACTGGTCTTCCCATTATTCACTTCTTCAATTCAATCACTGTTATAGTGATCCCATATCTGACAACTGTTTGCACCTTTACAGGTATGAGTGTTGCCTCTTTGTCCCAGCTTTTGTGTAAATCTTATCCTTTGTATCACTGGCCAAAAGGTACATACTCTCTCTTCATCTCTGAAAGCAAAATAAGAAAGAATATCTGACAAAAATCAGCATTTCACCCTTCCATACACCTAGAGATGGTAGCATGTCATTATGCTTTAAAATAACAGTTGATAATTGTTTGAATGCCTGGAACCAAAGAAGTTCTCCATGTAAAATGTCAAAGAGATATCCAGAATTCCCCAGAGCTATCTCCATGCTGTTACATAGTGTTATCCTCAACAAGGGTAAAAGGCACGCTTAAGAAAGTGCAGGTGGCATAAACTAGAAGGAAGAAATAATATATTGTATGACAGATTCAGGATGTAAAATGATCAAAATATTGACTTTAATAATGTAAAATATAATAGGAATAAATGCAAAGTCTATGTTTAGGCTTTTGCTTTTAACTTATTTTATCTTTAACTTAGGACTAAAACAAGAATTTCTATAGCACAGTACTTTCAAATATTCAACAAAATTATCATGTAATAATGTAAGACATGTAAATGTCTTCTTTTTCCTTTTTTACTCCTCTTCCTCATCCTAGAGATGGCTACCATTAGACACAAATAGGTATATATGTGTGTTTATACATGTGTATACATATATATCCTTAATGTCTATAATCCAAAGAGGCCATTGTCTAGGCAACTGAATAAGAGATGGAAGTACAGGCTGAAGAGTTCCCATAGTTTTCATCTGTTCATTTACTTTTTTTTTTTAAATCTGTCAAGATCCTACATTATCCTTTATAGTTAACTTGGGCATTTATAATAGTCAAAATAATTTATTCATTTAAAGTCCTTCTTAAAGTGCTGTTACTATATACAATATTTTCTTGGTTCTACTCATTTGCTCTTTATTATTTCATGCAAATCTTTCTATGTTTTTGTTTTTTTAATGTCACTATGGTCTGCTTTCTTCAAATGGCTTTTCCAGTATTATGCTTAGTTCTGGAAATCACATTTTAAAGAAGGGGAATGAAAAGTGATAGAGTATCCAAAGGAAAGAGAGTCAAGATGGTGAAGAACTTTGAAATCATGACATATGATGAGTGGTTGAAGGAATGCAATATGTTTAATCAAAGAGTAGGGAAGATATACAATGGAAATAATAATCATTTGAAGATCCATCCTTAGGGAAAACAAACTACTAGACTATTGGTCTATTTTTTAGAGTGAGCAGAGCAGAGAGTCAAAAGTTCAGAGAAATTAATTGCTTTTAAGGAAAAAAAAACTACTGAATACTAAAAGATGAGATATAGTAAACTCAATTTTTCCTACCCTACAAGAGCTGAATCTTAAATTTTCCCTTCAGAGATCAGTGAACACTATAAATCCTGACTTCTACTTTCATTTTACTAAGGGGAACATTTTAATCGATTAGATTAACAGATTTCAGATTAAATTTAACACTCTTATATATATATTTGGGGGGGGGATGGGGGAAGGAACTGGTTGTTGACATTCATCCACATATTCCTTCTTGTAGATCTCCACATGGAAAATGAATTTCTCTAGGTAATAGGATACCCCCATTTATTAAAGGTCTTCTTGGAGAAACTGGATACACTTGTCAGCTTTATAAGATGGAATGCTCTAACTTAGGCATTGGCTGGGTTCAATAAACTTTGAGGAATATTACAAAATAAAGATTTTATGCTTTTATATATCTTGGTGGTTGCTGGGCTCCTGATCTTTAGTACAAATTAGGATGACATAGAAACATTCTACTCTCCCAAACATATTAAAAAAAAAAAGTGAGGAGATTTGTAAGCAATACTGATGGTCTGAGAACCTCAGCAGGCACAAGAGCTAGAAGGCAATATCAAGTTCTTTGGGTAATCACTAGACTGGATAGAAAGGTATCCTGGAATCAGGCAGATGAGTACAAATCTAATCTCAGAATCTTTCTATCTGTATGATGCTTGATAAGTTACTTAGCTTCTGTTTGCTTCAGTTGGCTCAACTCTACCTCTCAAGATTGTTGTATGTATTAAAAAAGATAACAAGGTGCTTAGTACAGTGCCTGACGTACTTTTAAAATACTTTTTTTTCCTTCCATTTTAAATGCTTGTTTTCTTCCATTGTTCTTTCCTACCAACCTACCTTCTTCTCTCCTTCCCTTCTTTTCTCTCATTCCTTCTTTCCTTTCTTTTATCACTGCCCTCTTCCTATTTCTTTTTTCTTTTTCTTTTTCTCCCTGCAGTCCTTTTAGTCCTTCTTTTCTATCTTTTTTTCCAACACGGCTTATTCTTTTTCAGAAAACACTTCTATTTCCTAAATTAGAGTTTTCTTTAATCTCAGTGGTTTGAAATAAAATCAGAAAAAGTGTTTATATGTTTATCAAATGTCTCCTTTAAGACTTGACAAGGACTGCTTGTTAAGAAAACAGTTCTGTTCATCCATAATTGATTTTTTTAAAACTAAAGAGCAAAATCAAATGTTTTCCTGGAAAATGTTCCAATTAACCAAGTCAACATCCTAAGCAACTTCCCAGTACTTTAATGCAAATAGGTTGGTCACATTCTTTTCTTTCAAAATAAAATAGTCAATAAGATACTTTGCTTTTAATTTCACCATAGAGAATGATAAAACTCTTCATCAGCCATAAAAAAAAAAACTCAAGTGTTTTGCCATTTCCAATTAAGAAACTAATAGCTTATGAAGTTATTGCTGCATAATTAAGGACAAAGAAGATTTTAGTTCCTAAATCATGGATTCTCTGTTTCTGCCACTCATCATTATCTTTTGTCACTTTATTTGTTCTAGCCAATTTAATTCATTGATCTTTGTGGCAAAGGCTATAATATACCCAGTGTTTGCTGTCTTTCATGAATCAGGAAAATACATGTTAAGTGGGCTTGCAACTGCTGGTGCTGATTATATTAAGCTTTTGAATTCTGGTTAATACTACAGAGAAAACATATAGATTTTTGGGGGGAAAAAAAGGAAGATTAGTTAGCCTCATACCACTAGTAATGTTGCACACAATGGATATCATTTCAAGGGAACATAATTTGAAAGGGGAACATTGATATAAAGGGTTTTGTGTCTACAATCCAGGATTGTTGTCTTATAATTTGTAGAGCATTGTCTGATAAAAAAAAAATTACTGGGAAAAACAAAATATATACTATTTTAATGGTATTTCATTTTTTTCAAATACATACAAAGACAGTTTTCAACATTCACCTTTGCAAAATCTTATGTTCCAAATTTTTCTCCCTTTTCTTCCCACTCCCCCTTCTCCAAGACAGCAATGAAACTATCAGCTCACAAAGGGGAAAAAAGAAAGGAAAAAACACAAGCAAACAACCAACAACCAACAAAAGGGTGAAAATACTAAGCTTTCCTCCACATTCAGTCTTCATAATTCTCTCTCTGGATGTGGATTGGACTTTCCATCATAGATCAATTGGATTGAATCATCTGTGTGTGTGTGTGTGTGTGTGTGTGTGTGTGTGCACGTGTGTGGGTGGTGTGGGTGTGTATTTTATGGCAGCTTCGGCCCTCAGTCTTAATTTAAAGTCATTCGAAAGTATGTTGCTTTTTCCTGAAAATGATCCTTTGAAGAAAAAAAAAACATTTTTTTTCAAAACATAGCATTTTCTTAGTATAGTTCTTCAAACCTTCTCCTTCCTTTTTTGCGTGATTTATGGGAGAAATTTTAAAGGGCAGAGTGCTTTGAAAGAAATATTACTATCACCATCCATGCCAACTAAAGATTATTACAGAGGACTATTATGTGAATAGGAAATAGAAGAAAAAAAATGTTGGGATTGCTAAAGGGTTGGGTTAGGGCTTACAAAGAAATAGGCATTAACATGGCTAATGCTAGCCAAAGACAAATAAATTAAGAAGTATTCAATCTGAAGGGTAAAAGGAAATAATTATTAAATATTGGGAGATGAGAATATTGTCCTCAGATTAAAGTCTTATATTATGAAGGAAAGAAGGATTCTTTTCCAATTAAAAAAAATGAGATATTCAGATCTCTGAGTAAGGAGGCTCCATGAAAAATAGTTACTCCATAAACTACAGACAAGAAATGTAAACCCCTTAAAAAGGAATCAGGCCAATACAGTAATTAATGGTTGAAATGAGGATGAAGCCAGACAGGGAGGTTCAGGCCCTTGAGCTGTCACTGTGGTAACAGAAACTGATCACTAATTGGTGCTGTTTACGTTTCAAGTAAATTGTGATTAAAAAGAAATACTAAAAGGAACTCACTAAGAATATTATATTAGTGACACTTGAGGGAATAGGCAAGGAATGGATAGTATTTAGGAGTTTCAAAAAGTAGATCAAATAAAAAGATAAAATTTAAAGAATATAAGACATACATTCTTTTACCTGAGAATTGAGGAATCCATGGAAACCAGGAGGTAGAAGTAAGGAGGAAAACATTAAAGATATGAGGAAAACTAGTGAAAATGCTCAGAATCAAGATGGTGTGTCTTGTCCATTGAACAGCAAAGAGGCTAGGGTCACTGAATCAAAAAGTAGACGGCAGAGGGAGAAAGTAAGATAGGAAAAGATTGAAGGGTGCTAGATGGTGCAGTGGATAGAGCGCCAGCTCTAAAGTCAGGAGGATCTGAGTTCAAATTTGCCCTCAGACACTTAACACTTCATAGCTGTGTGACCCTGTGCAAGTCACTTAACCCCAATTGCCTCAGCAAAAATAAAATAAAAAATAAATTGAAAAAGTAGGAAGTTATCAAGTAATAAAAGGTTTTAAAGTCCACTTACAGGATTTTATATTTGAACTTAGAGAGGATGAGAAGTCACTGAAATTGACTAAGTAGAGGAATGATATGGTCAGACTATGTGATTTAGGAGGACTACTTCAATTGCTGAGTGGAGATTGGTGAGTGAAGGATGAGTGAAGAAAAATCAAGCCAAAGACAACTGAAATAGTTAAGGGGAAGGTAATGAAGACCTGTGTCAGGATGTCAGTACTAAAGGAGAGAAATAAGCATATACCAGAGATGTCATGAATTGACTAGACTTGGCTATTGTTTACATAGAATGAGATAGGAAAGGGTCAAGGATAATAGCTAGTTTGCCAACACAGGTGACTAGGAAGTAGTAGCCTTGACAGTAATAGTAATTTTAGAAAGAAGATAGGACCATTGTTAGTTTTTCTGTTTTTGGAATGGGGATGAGGAATAATGAATTTATATATGTATATATATTATAGTTAAAGTAATCCAATTAAATATGTCCACTAAGTAGTTGGAGAGGCAAATTTAGAGATCAAAAAGAGGTTAGGACTACAAAAATATATCTAATTATCTTCACATAAAATGAGAATTGAACCCATGAGATCTGAAAGGATCAACAAGGAAAATAATACAGAGTAACAAGAAAAAGTTGAAGAGGAAATCTTGAGGGACATGCAAAGTTAGTAGATGGAAGCTGGGTAAAGATCTAGAATACCTGAAAGGATACTGAAAAAGTCAGCAGATAGAAAAAGAAGTAGGATAGAATAATATCAGAGAAATCTAAAGAGAAGAGAGTGAATAATAGTGTATAAAGTAGAGATCAAGAAGGATAAGAAATGAAAAAAGTCATTTAGATTTGACCATTAAGAGATCATTGGTAACTTTGAAGAGAGCAGTTTTGATTAAATGATGAAGTCAGAAGTCAGACTATAGAGACTTTAAAAGAGAAAAAAATAAGGAAAAAGGTAAAGGTACCTCATTAAGAAATTTTATTAAGGAATAAAGAAATTTGGAAGGAATAGTTAAAGGAATAACTTGTTCAAGAAATAAATCATTAGCGGTATTCAACCAAAAAGTGAATGATTGACATGTTGCAGCACAAATTCTTTTTCTTCACCTTTAGGCTAAGCTAGAAATCATCAGATGTCCCATCCAAATCTATGAGCTTGTTATTTGACGATTGGCAGAGAGGATTGGTATATGGGTAGCATCAGGAAATTTTTTAATTGTTTTACCTTGAGTCACCCACTTATTCCTCCAATACTACATGGGAACGAGAATCTCCCCACTTTTTGACTGTCCTCTAATATTTTAGGGAGTGTAATGTGATTACTGATCTGTTTAAGATTCCTGATCTGTGTCCTTATTATATCCAATCAAAATGCTCAATTAAAAAGTGTTTATAGTGCTCACTATGTGCCAGGCTTTATGGTAGATGCAAAGGATACAAGTATAACTAATGAAACAATCCTTATTTGAAATGAACTTGTAAAATAGGATCAACCAATATTCCCATTTTTGTCTATTACCTATAGACAAAGCACAGCTAGATGACATGATATCACTGACCAAATTCAAGATAGGATTAGCTGAAAAGAGAAAAGCAAGTGAAAGTACTATAATCAGTTTACTCCCATGGACTCTGTCAATTAGTGTAATAGCTTCAGGTTCACATCACTTATCATTATCTGAAGGAAACTGGACCTGTTCAGAAATAAGCTAAAGTTGTTTATTATGTTGCATGGTCCTAATCATGATATTAAGAGGAATACCTGAAACTAATTCCCCAGCTATAAATTGAAGCAAATTAGGAATGATTAAAATGAAGAATGGCATTTTGGTCTAAAAGATGTAACTAGTAATAATAGGAAAACAATGTTACTTCTTTCTTTCCCCAAAGTTAGAATAGTCTACAAATATTAAGATCAGTGGCAATTTTTAAGTTTTCAAAAAGCCTTTGACCAGATTTTTCTGTTGTCATCATTAAATTAAAATCTTGCTCTTCAAGCAGTTTTCTTCGTGTGTGTGTGTGTGTGTGTGTGTGTGTGTGTGATATTTCTTTCCAATATGGTGGAGATGGACAAATTAATCAGTCATTAAAAATATATGGGCTTACATGTTCAAGCAGTGATTAAACTGACCAAGCCTTTGTCCGCAGCATGTCAAAGCATTTTAGATTTTTCAAGGGAATGCAGTTCCTTGAAGGAGCTCTCTGTGTATATGTTTCTTGTGTCTTTAATATTTATCACATGCACTGAATATAAGATGTGGTTCATGAATGAATGTTGGATTATATGATTTCTGTTTGGATTGCTATATAATTCTTCTTTTGGCTAACCAAGAATCTCATTGGTGAAGCCTAGGAATCTTCTTGGTTTCATCACAATCAGCACAAAATTATGCACAAGCACGAGAAATGTTTCACCATATCTAAGGAAAGCTGCTTCTATTTGGATCCTGAAGAGAATTAAAAAAGCAGTGAATATCTTTAGTAAGAATACATTTCCGAATATTTTTGCTTTACTTAGCAATAATAAACAGGGTTTCATTTCCCTTGCATTTATTAAGTAGTCTGTGATTTTAATATATGTAAGATTTTAGGACTGTCTTTTGTTCCTTTTATGGATGAAAATTAGGAACAATAATACTTTCATAACATCTTAACTAATCTGCCATACTGCTAATGGAAAGCAAAAATTTGGGTGGATATTTATGGACAATTTATCAGATAAAGGCCCTGTGTCTAAATGCATATAAGGAGCTTTGTCCAAGCTACAACAATACAAATAATTTCCCAATTGACAAATGTTTGAAACATTTGATTAGGCAGTTTTCCAATGAAGCAATCTCTTCTAACATGATGTTCCTTTTTTCTGCCATTGCCCACTAGCTAAACTCCACTGAAATTCTGATGAACAATTGACAGATATTCTCTGCCAGTTTATTTGAAAATCTACTGGGTAATTGGAGTGCTAACTTTATATTGAAAAATGATATTAATAGTGCAATGAAAGGTAACATAAGGTTTGTTTCTGTGAAACATTTGGGATGGGTCCATGATACTTTCACAAAGGCTCATAATGCAAAATGGTGGTCATAGATTTCAAACAGCTTGATATTTTTTCTTCAAGACCACAAAAGATCATAGCATCTTGACTGTGATTACACAGCTGATGAGGTATGATTGCAGGATAACAGAGGGGAAGGAGGGGACTGCTCTGATGCAGAATACAGAAAGCAAATTAGGTTGTATGCATGCTTCTAATCATTCCCTGACCAAGTTGTTTGTTTTTAAATGTCAAAAGAATTCTTATGGCAGTTTGGAAACCACTTGATGACAACTTGAGAAATTCCAAGAATACATTGTGCTTAGGAGTGGTAAGAATTTGATGAAATTGTTGCTTGAACACTGAAATGTCTATAGTCATGATTATGATCATTTCTAATTGCCATATAAATGAATCCATAATGATGCAAGTATGCAATGCTTATTATCCCAGAGGAAAATATATTTGTAACATGATTGTACAGTCAATTACTACTTAAGATGCCATGAAAGAATTTTTAATGCAAAATCCTGGACCAATGTCATGACACCCATGGCAATTTTGAACCATGAAATGAGAACCACTGCACTACATCATGTTTCCTCACCTTCATAAAGTACATCATAAAATAACACTTCAATATTTTAAGACTTCTTCCATGTGGTATTCTTCCCTAAACTGTTTTTTTTTTCAAAGTTATATCTACTTCTTCATATAAAATGTCTGGTATTTCTTTAAGAATTCAGCATAATAAACTACCCATGAGAAGTGTCTGAAAACATTTTTCAAGATAAGCTTTGAGACAACAAAATGTTGTCATGCATTTTAAAGATAAAGGTGCTCAATTACTTCCCTACATGAAAGGAAAAACATCATTGCTTATGGACAGAAAGGTGGTCTCCAAGTTGGGAAGACTGTGTGAACCTGGACAGATCACTTAACCTCATAAATGCCTCAGATATCTCTCTAAGAGGATAAGTGGCAGAGCAGTTCTGTACCTTACACTGATTAAATCATAAGTTTCATTCAAAACATTGAGTATCACAAAAGGTTTCATAATTTGTTAGTGGTTTCATAGGATTCAAAGAGAAGCAGGATTTGAATAGAAGTATTCTGAACTCCAAGACCAATATTAGTCACAATATGCCATAGTCTGTTACAGCTTATGTTGTTGTCATCCAATCATATCCAACTCTGTTCCTACCAATGCTGTCCTCGGGGTTTTCTTAACAAAGATACTAGAGTGATTTGCCATTTTTTTCTCCAGTTGATTGAGGCAAATAGAGATTAAGGACATGTCCAGGTTCACACAGCCAACTTAAGTGTCCGATGCCAGTGATTCAGGTCATCCTGACTCCAGGCACAATGCTCTACCTAAGCCACCCAACTGCCTAAGTTCTATGTAGCTACAGAGAAATAGTCATAATAGAATGTGCAAAGTAAGACATAGTAAGAAGAATTGGATCACTGTCATATAAAATTGCAGCCCAATCGGCACATTGGTGGCACTGGCCATGGGACAACACTGTAGAGAGAAGTGACAGCATATATGGTCCTTAAACAGGTACAAATTATTTGCAAGGATAATTTAGTTAAAATAGAGAAGCAGCATAAAATAGAGCACAGAGAATTGGCCTCAAAGGCACAAACTACTGGATTCAAATCTGCTTTTAATAATCCTAAATCACAACATCCCTTTCTCAGGCAATTTTCTAAGATAATACATTTCAAAGAATATGACAATCTGTTAAGTTCCTTATTCCATATACCTATCACCTTATTAATTAAAGTAGAAAGTTATTAGATTGTAAGCTTTTTCCTCCCAGTTGTCAAGGCCCCATCTTAGTTTCTCCCCACCCTGGCCTTATTCATCCAACAGTGGTTTCCCCAGCAGCAACCCCAGGGACTGAGGTTCAGCCCTCAGGTCACGGATGATTATGAGGTAAAGCTTCTTTCCAAGATCTCTCTGACCCATCTCTCTTTAAAAAGAGACTTGAAGGAACATTGCATACACTAAGAACATTTTGATCATTGTTGTTGAATTTCCCCCAAACGTTAAAATTGGTCATTATAACCCTATTTGTTCCCACCCATTTTCTAAATGCATAAAACTGAACCTATTCAAGTCTAGTCTACAATAAACTATAAAATCTATTTCTAAACATGGAACGATCATGAAATAAAATTGTTTTTAGAACAATCAGAATGAATTGTTCAGAAAATCTCCTGATAATTGAACTTGGTCTGTGTGAACCTCCAATTAAGAACAACAATAGCTAGCAACACTGGTTTCACTTCTAGACTACAGAGAGCAGCCAACCACCCACCTTTAAGAGAAGTAATTATAAACATTTTTAATTAGTTTAAACTACAAACACACCCACCTCTACTCCTGGAAGAATTCCAAAACTCTGTTAATGAATGAATCATAGAACTTTAGAACTAAAGGGGACTTCTGTTGGAATCTTTAAAAAGTGTTAAGCCATTAGAGTTGATAGAGACTTTAATTATCTAATTTATCATGGTTCAATATGATTGATTTGATCTTAGAAGGAGATATTTTGGGCCAGAACTTGAAACAAGGTACTAAGTACAACTGATAGAAATGATGCTTGTGTTCACACCATTAGAGAGCTCATAGAAGCAAGAAATATTTAAGTACTCATTGTAGTTCACATGTTTTGGAGATTTCAGGGTTTAGAAAGAGATATCAGAATTCACACCTCCCTTGAAGTTCTTAGGGCCAGAGAGCATGCTGGAAGATATCCCATAATCCCATTCTCGGAGAAGTAGCATAAATACAGCTCCAGTGGGCCACTCGAGAGTTATTTGGGAACATTCCCAGGGGTCAGAGAGGAGCACTCTGCGAGGAAGCCCACAAGGCTTATCTTTGAGGCAAGAGAGATTCATTGTATCTTCTATCCTGGTGCTGACTGGAGTCGGAAGGACAAACCTTTGGATTTGGAGACACTCTGGCCAAGCTCTTGGAACCAAGCAGAGAGATAGGCCTCTGAGCTAACCGGGCTATATTGAAGGACACAATAAAAGATCTGAACTTTTATCAGCTGGCTGTGATTTTGGAGTAATTATTTACTTATAACTGAAACTAAGGCTGCCTCCAGAAAACCTCCCCGAGAAACCTGCTTTTTCCCATAGAGAATCCTATTATTATATTTTAAAGAAGAAAAAAACCCCAACAGACTTCAAAGTTTATATTCAACTCCAAACTTACTTTTGAACTACTGAGGAAAATGAGTATTAGAACATTAGGTGACATGACCTCAGATCATATGAATGTTGGTATTTAAGGTTTAGAATTATAATCAAGTGGATTTTTTTCACATTTCCAAACTAGTTCTTGCTTATCTTATTTTCTCCCCCTTACCCTTCTATAGCTGTATCAAATACAGCAGCCACGATTGTGCAAGTGAAAAATAAAAGGATCAGTCTTGATGTTCCTTTTGGTTTCATTTCCAACTACCCACCAAATATATGCATATAAATATATCTGTCTGGAACTATTATATTACTGTATTCCTTCTCAAGCATACTTGCCTTAAATGAATGAAATTGTGCACAAAAGAATTATGCCTAAGAATATGACCTATTTAAAGCAGCTGAGGTGTCATTATGCTAATTATGATTAGATTTTTTTTTTTTTTTAAATACTAGCATAACACCTTGATGAGCTGTCTGGTTCTTCAGAGTATGCTAATCTTAGAATTTTCCAGGGTTTCCAGACAAGTCCGCAGGAAAGTCCCACACTTTTACATATTACACATGGAAGGATTTTTTTGTGGTCAGCCTATAAGACAATGCAGTAGGTGATATAAAGGAAATCACATTTTCATCCCTCTTCCTAATATTATTGATTTTGTCTGGTAATGACTAAAAAGTACTAGGCATATAAAAAACATGTTTTGGAAAAGGAAATAGTCCAAAAGGGATCTAGAGTCAATGAAGGACACCAGCAATGTATATATCTCCAAAATATTCAGCACCCTCCTCTGTAGGACCTCAGACAAAAGACTCGAACAGAGTTAGAACTCTTCACACACTCACTGGAGCCTCAGCAGGAACCAGAGAGACTTATACCTCCTGGACTGTTTCCTAGTCAGGAGTTGGGATTTGAGTTCCAGGAGACTAAGTGAAACTCAGTGGCCTGGGAACACTAGGCCCAATAGTGCTGCTGAAACCCTGCCCTGGGCAAGAAGGAACCAGCACCAGGTAAGTGCAGAAATGGGGCAGGGATACTGCTGGCTGTGGTCACTTGCAGGAAGGTGGAGCTCATGGTTTGGGGTGCCTAATCAGAATGAAAAGCAGAAGGAAAGCTTGAGGCATCATCTCCCTACCCCATGATTTGAGACACTTTCACTAATATCTTATTTAAAAAAAAATGAACCAACAAAAAAGAAAGAATCTCACCATAGAAAATTACTATGGGAACAGGGAAGATCATGGTTCATCTTCAGAAAAAAAAAAAAAAGCTTCTACTCCAAAGAATAACATGAAATGGCTCCCTGCCCAGAAAGAGTTTATAGAAAAACCCCCTCAAAAGAAGTCAAAAATCAGATGAGACATTGAGGAAAAACTAAAGAAAATTAAAACCACCCTAGAAAAACAAGAAGATTATGAAAAAAGAATAAACCAACTAGAAAAAAGAGGTACAGAGTCTCAAAGATGAAAATAATTCTTTGAAAATTAGAATTGGGCAAGGGGAAGCCAGTGAAATTATGAGACCAAAAAATAACAAAACTTATAAAGAATGAGAAAGTAGAACAGAATGTGAAACATCTCATAAAACAAAAGATCTGGAGAACAGGTCAAGAAGAGAAAATATTAGAATAATTGGACTGCTAAAAAGTGGTGAATAAAAAAGAGAACCTTGACACAATAATGCAGGAAATAATCCAAGAAAAATGTCCTAGAGTGATAGGACATGAGGGAAAAGTAGAAATAGAAAAAATCCACTAATCACTACTTCAAAAGAATCATTTGTGGAAAACACACAGGAATATTATTGCTAAATTTCAAAATCCTCAGATCAAAGAGAAAATTTTGCAAGAAACAAGAAAAAAATTTCAAATTTGCTGGAGCTATGATTAGATATATAGATTTTTTTACATATATATATATGCATACATAAATATGTATATATGCATAAATATATGCTTTCTTAACTATAGCCTGCTTGAGATGGGGGCAGGATGAAAGGGAAAAAAATAAAGGATAAAAGGCACGCAACAGAGAACAAAAAACAGTTTACAAGGAAGTCAAGAAATGATGTATAATCATAAATGTAATTTTTTCTACTAATATAGTTACTTTCTTGAACTGATACATTGTTGTTTGACTCTTCCTTGATGATCTGCTGGGCACATGATAATGCTCTCTTTTGTTTTGAATTCCTTTTTTGTATTCCTTTTTTCTTATTCTGTTTTTTTAAACAAAACACTTTAAAAGATGTGTATATATATATATATATATATGCATACTTATACATATATACGTATATTTAGATATATATTATTAACTAGGCAAAATCATCTATATATACATGTATGTATATAGATAGATAGAGAGAGAGAGAGAGAGAGATTTTGCCTAGTTAATAAGTATCTCAAGCCAGATTTGAATCCAGAAAAATGAGTTTTTCTGACTTGAGACCCAGCACTCTATTAGTACACTGCACTACCTAGCTGCCTGCAACAACAGCTACATATACATAGGTGTGTTTACATATTTATGTAAATATATGTATTTGTATATATTTAAACACACATAACATTTTATATAATAATCCTAATATGATATGATATTTTATATAAGTATAATATATAAACTTATGTGTTTATTCCTATACTTATAAATGCATTCATTTTTTTTTCTGAGACAGCATCAATGTCCAGTGATGCAGTTATAATAAAGAGTAAGAAACTTTTTCATGAACACATCAAAAAGGAAGAATGAGTACCACTGACATAATAGAGTATGGGATCTGAAATCAGGAAGACCTGCGTTCAAGGCCTAAAAAATAATTTATTAGCTGTTCAATCTTGGACAAGTCACAGACAGTGTCATCTCAGTTTCCTTATAAAAAGGAAATAATAATACTATACAGGATTGTTGTGAGGATCAAATTAGATAATGTATTTTGTATAAATGCTGGATATCATCATTTT
Source organism: Sarcophilus harrisii (assembly GCF_902635505.1). Taxonomy (NCBI): domain Eukaryota; kingdom Metazoa; phylum Chordata; class Mammalia; order Dasyuromorphia; family Dasyuridae; genus Sarcophilus; species Sarcophilus harrisii. Next base: position 495,680,985 of record NC_045426.1, on the reverse strand, counting down.
TTTATTGACTGGAATCAAGTCATTTAATGCAGGAAAATTTTAAAATGCTGACGGAACTAAAGTTTCTGAATTAACACCATAGATTTCCTATGACTTGACATTCAACTTATAAAAGGTAGCTTGGGAAAAAAAGCACTAGTTATTGTTTCTTCAAGCTATTCAGGACCTTTGAGGCATAATATAGTTGGAAAGCAGATTTTGATATACTCACTGAAGAATCATTTTCCATAACACAGATATATAGTTAGATAAAAAAAACCTTATTCTGAGAATGTCTTTAGCCTATAGCAAAGAAAATATTTATTTTTTTCTCATTTTGTTGTTAACACAGAATGTGATGCAGTGGTAATTAGAGTCCTAAGTTTGAAGTCAAGAGAGTTGAGTTTAAATTCTGATTCTTAGGCTTACCTAATTATGTGACTATGGGTCAGTTACTTTCCAGGTATGTAAGTGAAGTTTTTGTTTTTTTTTTTTTTTTTGTGTGTGTGTGTGTGTGTGTGTGTGTGTGTGTGTGTGTGTATGTGTGTGTGTTTTGGTTTTGTTTTTAACAAGTGAACTCTAAGAACTCCTTTATTCTCCCTGATTTTTGTCAGGGGAATTATTGTTATGCAAATGAGGCAGAGAATTGGATAGTAGATGGAGAGTTGTCTGTGCAGTTAGAAGACCTGGGGTTCCCATCCACAGACCCCAGCCCCATCACCTATATACCATGGATTATTGGCAACAATAATTGCCAAATTAATATTACTAATCTATAGTTTAAACCAAGTTAATCAAATGTTTAAAAAGTCTGAGGAACTCTATGTTGCTGCTTTTGTTATATTTTTAAAGAGTATTTTGGGGCGAACTTCACAACCTGATTTCAACATATATTTCCAGACATATTTTATATTACATCCTCTCCCCCCACAGACAATTTGTATTCCAATACCTGGCTATTTGTCACACTCCCAATATATGAGACATTTTCCATCCTAAGCAGTGTTTCTATCCCTATTTTGATCATCCTGTTTTCTACAAAATAGCTTAAAATACCTGTGCTTGTTGTCACCACTCTTCCCCAGGCACATTCCATTCTGAACTTTAAAGGTACTACAACTTCTTTATTTATTCTCATTTACCTGTTATTTTTTGCATACTTTCAGCCAGAGCTGTCAAATAAATCACCAGAGAGAATGCAGCTTGCAAGACAACACTAGGTTCAGTTAAAGAAGATTAAAATATATTAGAAAATATTGAAAAATACAACTAAATATAGACAAATAAACATTTTAAATGAAATCAATATAAAACAGTCAGGAATTCTTATTTGTAGATTACTGGTCTCTTTTTCTATTTGAGTTTGACATCACTGATCTCATTTTTTAAAATATCTAAGTCTAAATTCTTTGTACATCTACCTTGATTTTTTGAACAATTCCCCTTTTTCTTCTCATTGGAAATCATGTTCTTTTGTCTTCAAGATTTCATTCTTGAAAGATTACTTTCCTCTAAAGCATGATTTCCTCTAGAGGAGTTAAGACTGTGAAATTCTAATGCTTTGTCTGAACTCTTTGCCAGGTATTTTCCTGAACTCTTGGGTACAAATAAGGCTATAATCAGCTTCCCTTGCTGGTATCACAAAATCAAAGACTGAGCAAGGTGTTACTTTGCTGCTCCAATTTTCAGCACGTCTTTTTAAAAATACTTTTATTGATTTTTTTTATTTTGATATCACCCTAACATATCATATATTTTTCTCCTTCCTCCTCCCCCAAAGCTATCCCCATATGAGAAATAGTACTTTTTTTTAAAGAAGAAAAAGTCTTCTCCAGTGATAAATATATTGACAAGATTCAAAAACATGTGCAATGTGTAAGATCTGTGAATCTTCCACCTCCAGGAAGGAGCTCTCATATCTCATCATTAAAATCACACTTGATCCTACTTTGCTACACTTATTTTTTTTCTTTTGATTCTTTGGTGTATCATTGTTTTTTGTTTTTTTTAATTTACATTCTTTTAGTTATTTTGTAACTACAACAGGCAGGAGGTAGTTAGATGGCCCACTGACTAGAACACTGAGTCTGAAATCAAGAAGATCTGAGTTTAAATCCAGTCTCAGGCACTTATTACCTGTGTGGCCCTGGGCAAGCCACTTCATATCTATTTGCCTTAAGACACTAGAGCAGGAAATGGCAAACTCATTTACTTTGCCAAGAAAACCCCAAATTAGCATGCTATGGTTCACACGGTCACAAAGAGTTAGACACTATTGATCTACAAGTTACTATGTATATTGTTTTCAATCTGTATCAGTTCATATAGATATTCCCATGCTTTTCTGTATTCATCACACATCAGTTCTTATAGACAGTTGAATTTCATTATATTTAAGTACCACTATTTGTTTAGTCATTGCCCAATTGATGAGCATCTACTTTGCTTCATTTGTTAGCTATCATAAAAATAATGCTATAAATATTTTGGAATATACGGAGTATATTTGGAATATATGGAAGTCTTTCTCCTTATTGAAGTCTTCCTTCAGGTATAAGCCCAGTATTAGAATCTCTGTTTCGAGATGTATGGACTTTACAATCACTTTTCAGAATTCCAAATTGCTTTCCAAAATAACTGTATCATTTCACAGATCTACCTACAAAGTATTAATGTGACTATCTTTCCACAACCCCACTAACATTAACTATTGTTATTTTTTTTTTCATTTTGGGCAATTTACAGAAAGTGAGGTAAAATTTGAGACTTGTTTTGATTTTCATTTCTCTTATTAGTGATTTTGAACATTTGTTTTTAAAATATGATTGTGAATAATTTGTATTCTTTTGAGAATTATTTGTTCAAATCATCTATCTATCTACTGTGGAGTGTTTCCATCATTTCTGTAGATAAAAAATTCTTTTTGGTAAAAGATTTAACTCTAGGCCAAACATCCTCTCAGACCCCTTACCTTTCAAAGGACAAAAATGCTATTAATACAAGGTAGAAATTTGTTAGCTATTTTCCACTTGGCATTAAAGAGAGCTCCAATAGACAAAAAGAAAAATGAATTTTCTCATCAATGCTATAACATGCCTATATTCCCAACTTCAGATCTTCTTCTTAAACTCCGCATCTATTTCCTTTTTCAATCAAAGCAGACCACAATACACTCCAACAGCAATACCACTTCTGCATTTCTGTTTCTTTCCAACTGAGTGCAATCCACTCAAGGCAGAGGCTGGTGATTTATTTTTGTTTATGTGTTTGTAGTGCCTAAGAAATAATATAGTATAATAGGTCAAAAAGTGGGCTTTATCATCAGGAAAACTAATTCTAGACCTATTTCAGATACATGATAGGAACTAGGCAAATCACTTCTCCTTTCTGTAAGTCAGTCTTAAATTGCTGTAATGATTCTAACCTGCACTAAAATAAAGATTATCTTCATTCAGAGGTTCATTCTAAAATGAAATCATAGGTACAGACCCTAAATCCTATCATTAGTGCCCAGCACCACAACTTTGGAAGTCAGGAAAGTTGCTGAGAGGTTAGAAAGGGGTACAGAGATGTGTTTTCTTTACTATAAGAAACTCCATTTACCAATATAGATCAATAGCTGTTCTGAAATTTATAATCTTAGTTTCTTAGGGTATTACAAGATTAAGAGACTTGCCCAGGATCAGAGATGGAAATTGATTACAATTCTCTTTTTACTCTTAGGACAGCTCCTAATGCTTATCTGCTCTCACTTTGATCCAGTTATTTCCTTTTGAATAAAAAATGCTTTTGGCTATCATCAAGGCCATGAACTTCATCCCTCTAATTTTAGTTCAAGTGACATTCCCAAAGTCAAATAGATAATAAGCATCAGAAACAGGATGTAAACCTACAATCTATGACTCTTGAGTTAATATTCTGTTTACTATGCCATACTTTCTTTGAAGACATGGGTCCTATTGCTTAAAAACTCAGTGATACATAAGTGACTTCATTTGGTTTCCTATGTAGGGATTTCTCGTTCATCTTACTTATTGCTCATACATTGCATACTTGTGTGTGATATCTGAGACCATGGGTTGTATTACTGATCTCTTACTTTTTTTCTCTTGCTAGTCACTGTTTTTATTAGTGTAATCACTTTGTGTGGTATCTGTTTGTTATAATACATAAGAAATTTCTTTTCTCTCCTAACTTCTTCCCTAATTCCTTCTGGAAGTATCCTTTTTGTCCAGAGAAATGGAAGATAATCATTATGTTTGACAAGTCCTGAGAGATAGTCCCTTATGTCTTGGTTATGTGCCTTGAGAAGGAACTAGATCCCCATCTTAATTGATTTCTGATATCAGGTAATCAGAAAGCAAATTAAGGCCCCACAAGAAGCAACCCCCAAAAGCTATTGCTAAATCTTTCTCCTGTGGTTCATATCACCATTCCTTGGAGGACACACAACTTCATCATCCTTAAAGGGTTACAGTTGTCTTCTTAATAGACGGAGAACCTCCTATCCTATTACTTAGCTATGTACATTTTTTCTCTCCTGCCTATTCAGATCCTTTATACTTCTTGCTTTTTTTACATAAATATCTTCTTATTTTAAAAGAATTTAATTGTTAGAAAAAATACATATGATAAAACTAACAACAAGAATGAATATAAATCATATTTCATCTATTTTTGCGGTCCTTTCAGATAGCTTTTCCTCCTGAGTATATTATTGGATTTAGTTACAGTAATTATTTTATATGGGTATAGTCACTATATATACTATTCCAAATGTACTTTCTTCAGTATTTGTCACATCGTATTTGTCTTTAGATTGATTTTAATTTTTTCATCTTCGTCATACCTTGTGGTACAATAATATTCTATTTTGTTGAAGCATCATAGTACACTAGTTGTTTCCACATTTTTAATATAACAAAGTCTCCATAAATATTTTATATAGATTTATTTTTCTTTTTAATAATATTGTTATGAGTAGAATATAAACCTCACAGCTGTATCATTGTATTGAAGATTTAATAACTCTAACTGTACATTACTAAATTACTTTCTAAAACCTTAAAATAATTCACAAACATAATCACAGAGTAATAAGGCATCTGTTTCCTCATAGCTATATTTTAGCTTTGTCAATTTGATTAAGTGTTATGTTGTACCTCACGGTTGTATTGATTTGCATTTCTCTGACTAGAGACTTTCAACTGCTTTCAGGGTATTACTTCTGTTTTCTTTGAGAGGAAAAAAAGTTATAAGAATAGAAAAAAATGGCCAATAGGGATTTTTTTAAAATGTAGTGAGAGTTAAGAGAGCACTTCATTTATTTCAGTACTCCTGAAAAATATAAAATACTAAAAGAATTGATTATTGATAGGACTGAACCACTATTACTATGTTTTGGACATTGTGGAAAAACAGAAGGTGTATAATAGAACTAAAAATGCAAGTGTCTTAATTTTCAAAGACAGCAAGAAGACAGAATTTGGAAATTGCAGGTCAATTAAAAAATCTAAAATTATTATTAAAGAGATAGTTTCCAACTTTTAGAAGGGGAGACTACAATTTTCCTTTTACAAAATCCAGCTCTCTTGCATTAAGAACAGGTTATACTAGGTTAGACTTCATTTCTTTATTTGACAAGATTTTCAATTGTTTAATCAAGGTCATGTCATATTTACATTACACCTGGATTTCAACATATCATTTAATAAATTTTCTCTGAAAATCTTTTTAAAAAAGGAAAAAAAAGATGTAGTCCCAATAAATTTATTACTATTCAGATATTCAGAACTAGTTGAATGACTACTATCAATTAAACAATTAGTGAGTCATTAATGATTTGATGAAAACTTGGAGAGAAATTTTTAGTGGAGTATATTAGGTATTTATCCTTGACCTAGTGCTATTCAACTTTCTTTTAATCAATAACTTTAATTAAGGCGCAGATCAAATTTTTGGACGCAGTTCTTTAGCTTTTACAGTGAAGTCACAGAATGGACTGAAACCTCATTTCTGTGACATGGATTCAAGGAAACTATAGTACATTAATCTGACTTTCTATTAATACTAGAATAGTGTCATCTAATCTACTGACATTTTTTGAGGTCATATTGAATATCTCCAAAATTCCTCAACCTCAATAGGTCACTGCTTGCTGAATTTTCTAAAATATTTTTTTTTCTTTTTTGTGCAAAATCAGACAGTAAGTATGTATTAAGTACATACCATCAACTCTTGATGTCATGTCACCTCCTTGATGTCACAGTCTTTTTAAAGAACTAAGAACAAATAACAACAACTATATATCAGGTGCTTTGTGTAGTATAAAGGATACAAAGAAAGACAAAAAGCAAAAGCAAAAACCTGCCTCTGATTTTAAGGATTTCAGTTTTATGATAGAGACAAAACAGTGTACAAACCGCTATATATAAATAAGATATAAAAAGGATAAATGGGAGAAGTCTCAAAGGGAGAAGATGTGGAAGATCAGGAAAGGATTCCTCTGAAAGGGGAGATTTTAACTAGCAATCGGAGAAAGCCAGGGAAGCAAGAAATGTATGAATCCCAGGCTTATAGAAGAGACAGAGAAATTACCTACAGTCACCAGATAGTGTCTTATTCCAGAAACAACAAGGAGGCCAGTATAATTGAATTTCAGAGCACCTTAAGTGGCAGAGGAGAAGATACTGTTAGATCTACTTTTTAAAAAGATAATTTTGAAAGGGGAGATAAAAAGAGGGAAACTATGTCCCACAAAGAGGCAAAGGAAACCTAACATATCTGAGGGAATTTAAAGAGGGGGAGGAAGATTGTGTGAATCTTACTGTCATCAGTGTTGGCTCAAAGAGAAAATAAATGACATATTTGTTTTACAAAGAATCTTCTCTCACCTCATTAAAAAGTGGCAAAAGAAAAGGGAAAAGGAAAAGAGTAATAAAGGGAAAGAGAAGATCAATGAATTGGGCTTGCAACTTAAAAAGCTAGAAAAACAGCAAATTAAAAATCCACAATCAAACAGTAAATTTGAAATTCTAAAATTAAAAGGAGAAATTAATAATATTGAAAGTAAAAAAAAAAACTATTGAATTAATAAGTAAAACTAAGAGTTGGTTTTATGAAAAAAAACAATAAAATAGATAAACCTTTCATAAATCTGATTAGAAAAAGGAAAGAAGAAAATCAAATTGTTAGTCTTAAAAAGGAAAAGGGAGAACTTTCTACCTAAGAGGAAATTAGAGCAATAATAAGGAGTTACTTTGCCCAACTTTATGCCAATGAATTTAATAACCTAAGTGAAATGGATGACTACCTCCAAAAATATAGGCTTTCCAGATTAGCAGAGGAGGAAGTAAATTGCTTAAATAGTCCCATCTCAGGAAAAGAAATAAAACAAGCTATTAATCAACTCCCTAAGAAAAAATCCTAGGACCAGATGGATTTACATGTGAATTCTACCAAATAGTTAAAGAACAATTAGACCCAATGATATAAAAACTATTTGAAAAAATAAGGAATGAAGGATTCCTACCAATTTCCTTTTGTTGACATAGACATGGTAGTGATACCTAAACCAGGTAGGTTGAAAACAGAGAAAGAAAATTATAGACCAATCACTCTAATGAATATTGATGCTAAAATCTTAAATAAGATATTAGCAAAAAGACTACAGAAAATCATACCTAGGATAATTCAGCATGATCAAGTAGGATTTATACCAGGAATGCAGAGCTGGTTCAATATTAGGAAAAATATTAGTATAATTGACCATATCAATAACCAAATTAACAAAAACCATATGATCATTCCAATAGATGGAGAAAAAGCATTTAATAAAATCCAACATCCATTCCTATTAAAACTACTTGAGAGTATAGGAATAAATGGACTTTTCCTTAAAATAATCAGTAGCATCTATTTAAAACCATCAGTAAGCATCATATGTAAGGGGGATAAACTGCAACCATTCCCAATAAGATCTGGAGTGAAACAAGGTTGCCCACTATCACCATTACTATTCAATATGGTATTAGAAATGCTAACTTCCGCAATAAGAATAAGAGTTGAATAAAAGATTAAAGGAATTAGATTAGGTAATGAGGAAACCAAATTATCACTCTTTACCGATGATATGATGGCATACTTAGAGAACCTTAGAGATTCTACTAAAAAGCTATTAGAAATAATCCACACCTTTAGCAAAGTTGCAGGATACAAAATAAACCCAAATAAGGCATCAGCATTCTTATATATTACTAACAAAATCCAACAGTTAGAGTTACAAAGAGAAATTCCATTTAAAGTAACTACCAATAGTATAAAATATTTGAGAATCTATCTGCCAAGGGAAAATTAGGAACTATATGAGCAAAACTACAAAATATTTTCCACACAAATAAAGTCAGATCTAACCAATTGGAAAAAAATATTAAGTTCTCTTGGATAGTCTGAGCGATTATAATAAAGATGACAATACTACCTAAAATAATTTATTTATTTAGTGCTATACCAGACTCCCAAAAAACTATTTTAGTGACCTAGAAAAAAATAACTACAAAGTTCATATAGAAAAACAAAAGGTCAAGAATTTCAAGGGAACTAATGAAAAAAAAAATTAAATGAATGTGGCCTAGCTGTACCTGATCTAAAATTATATTATAAAGCAGTGGTTACGAAAACCATTTGGTATTGGCTAAGAAATAGACTAGTTGATCAGTGAAATAGGTTAGCTTCATAGCACAAAATAGTCAATAACTTAAATAATCTAGTGTTTGACAAATACCTCAGTTTTTGGGATAAGAACTCACTATTTGACAAAAACTGCTGGAAAAATTGGAAATTAATATTGCAAAAATGAGGTATTGACCCACACTAAACACCATACATCAAGATAAGGTCAAAATGGGTTCATGACCTAGGCATAAAGAATGGGATTATAAATAAATTAGAAGAACATAGGATAGTTTATCTTTCATACCTGTGGAAGAGGAAGGAATTTATGACCAAAGAAGAACTAGAGATCATTACTGATCACAAAATAGAAATTTTTGATTATATCAAATTGAAAAGTTTTTGTACAAACAAAGCTAAAGCAGACAGGAGTAGAACGGAAGCAATAAACTGGTAAAACATTTTTACAGTGAAAGATTCTGATAAAGACCTCATTTCCAAAATATAGAGAGAATTGACTCTAATTTATAAGAAATCAAGCCATTCTCCAATTGATAAATGGTCAAAGGATAGGAACAGACAATTTTCAGAAGAAATTGAAACTCTTTCTAGTCAAATGAAAAGATTCTCCAAGTTATCATTAATCAGAGAAATGCAAATTAAGACAATTCTGAGATACCACTACATACCTGTCAGATTGTCTAGGATGACAGGGAAAGATAATTCTGAATGTTAGAGGGGATGTGGGAAAACTGAGACACTGATACATTGTTGGTGGAATTGTGAATACATCCAGCCATTCTGGAGAGTGATTTGGAACTATGCTTAAAAAGTTATCAAACTGTTCATACCCTTTGACCCAGCAGTATTACTACTGGGTTTATATCCCAAAGAGATCTTAAAGAAGGGAAAGGGACCTGTATGTACAAGAATGCTTGTGGCATCCCCCTTTGTAGTGGCTAGAAACTGGAAACTGAGTGGATGCCCATTAATTGGAGAATGGCTGAATAAATTGTGGTATATGAATATTATGGAATATTATGTTCTATAAGAAATGACCAACAGGATGATTTCAGAAAGACCTGGAGAGACTTACATGGACTGATGCTGAATGAAATGAGCAGGACCAGGAGATCATTATATACTTCAACAATACTATATGATGATCAATTCTGATGAATGTGACCCTCTTCAACAATGAGAGTTGTTCCAATAGAGCAGTAATGAATTGAACCAGCTACACCCAGTGAAAGAACTCTGGGAGATGACTATGAACCACTACAATGACTTCCCAATCCCTCTATATTTGTCCACCTGCATTTTTTATTTCCTTCCAAGGTTAATTGTATACTATTTCAAAGTCTGATTCTTTTTGTACACCAAAATAACTGCATGGACATGTATACATATATTGTATTTAACATATATTTTAACATATTTAACATGTATTGGTCAACCTACTATCTGGAGGAGGGGATGGAGGGAAGGAGGGGAAAAATTGGAACTAAAGGTTTTGCAATTTTCAATGCTGAAAAATTACCCATGCATATATATTTTAAATAAAAACCTATAATAAAAAATTGTAAAGATAATTTTGACAATGAAGCATATTGGAATGGGAAGATTTGTGGCCAGGAGATCAATTGGAATAATGTTTGCTTGCATTAGGGTCATGAAAGTGTCAGAATAGAAAAAGGGGTGTACAAGAGAGAGATTATGAAGGTGGAATAAAAAGGAATTAACAACAAATTTAATATGGAAGAGGTGAAAGAGTGAGGAGTAAAGAATGACAGATAACTTGTGAGCCTGGATAATTGTGTGACATACAGAAAGATTGTGAGGCATCATTTCTGGGTAAAAATCATTCATTAATTATTCTAGTGAGTAAGTAATAAAAGGATAGTCATTTAGCCATCATCCCTAAACCAAAGACCTCTCATGGAGCCTACTCAATGCAGAATGCACTTGGAAGAGTAGATGTCCTAAGAGTAGAAATCAACTCTGATTGATTATTCAGTAATTAATATTATTATGAGAGGTTGGCTTATTCTAATGGAGGGTTATGACTCTGATACCTCAGTCTTGGTCAAAGAGACTTATCTACACCTAAACCATCCCATCTAGAGCAATATGAATAAAAGGGGGAATCCATGTCCCCTTGTACTTGTTCTGACTAAAACACAATGGGCTGGAATCCAACAATTCATCTCAATTGGAATTTCTTCATCTTTTGAACATCTCTAAGTTTTCTAGTTTGGTCAGTTTCATTCGAAATTTCATCTCATTAGCAGCTCTGCACTTTAAAGACTGTTTAAATAGCCCATAGAGGTTGATTTCTAAATGAGAAAAAGGCAAGGCAAAATCCTTGATGCTAATTTGATAATTGGCTGTTAACATGATAGGAAAAAAATCATTTCTCTCAACTTGAAGAAGAATGAAGCTCTAAACAGTAATGAGGAAATTAGGTGGAGAAAAAGTTTTGTGAGGAAAGAAAATTTATTTAGTTTTGGAGATGCTGATTTTAAGATATCTATGAGACAACTAGTTTAAAATGCAAGGCAGTTGGAGATAAAACTCTTTATTTTAGTATCATCAAGTCACTTTCAGGAAGTTATCTAGGCTGCCCACTGATATCACTTTCCTTTTCTGTTTGGTGCTGGTATCTTCTCCTCTTGGTATTTTCTCACTGGACTATTTTGAAAATCAAGTAAAAGAATATACAATGTTTTGCAAAACAAAGTATCATATATGTATGTATATATATATGAATATGCATATATGTATGTATGTATATATATATATATATATATCCTACTATTATCATTAGTGTTATCATGCTGCCTTCCCAATTATAAAGAGTAAAAGTTTTCTCAGATGATTTGACAGGTCCTGTACAATGTGTCAATATTTTCAGCCTATTCTGCTATAATTATAAAGATAGAAAATCAATTTGCAAAGTTCATGAGAGCATCATAAAATGATATGTGTTTATAAAAGTCTGCATTTTTATTTTTCAAAGGAGAACTGGTCCCTTTGGGGAAAGGTATAATAACTACTTCATATTTCTGAATTTTTCCTTAAGCTATAGAAATATAAATAGAATTTATTCACTCTTGATGCAACTACACAAATTATCTAAATCAATTTAGAAAACATAGATATGAAAGAAAAAAAATAACAACTATATTTGGGCTGAATTTGTTTTATGGCTTCGATGCCAATTCTTGATTTAGCTCATTGTAACTCCATGCCTAAAGTAAACTATTCTTCAGCTCTATTCCATTCTCAAGTTCTTAAATACTTTTACATTCATGAGTTATTTATAAATGAATCCCTAAAATAAAATTGCATTTGTAGTTTTCCAATCCTTTATATGTATATGGCTATATGTATGCACACATGTGCAAAAACTATAAAAGGCACTGTGTAATAAAGAAGGCCTTGGAAGACTGGATGGATTCAAGTTCTGACTTTGGTACATACTGCTTTGTTATTTCTTTTAATCATTCAATACCTTAGTCAACTCCATAAAGGGTTAAACTACAAGAAGCGGCTAAGCTCCATTGACAGCACTGATGGAAAGTTTTCACTTGGGGAGACCCCTACACAGATGAAATATTAGATTGCTTCCTCTTCAACCCATCCCCCATCCCCCACAAATCTACACTGCATATCAAACAAATATGCTGGCAGTGACTCCATGTTTTTTTTTTTTCTTTTTCAAAGAAAAACCATTACTTAAGGCTTATACATCTACTCTTAAGTATTTGTATACCACCCCTCCCCCCCACAAGCTTATCATACTCACAAAGTTTAAGGTATACACTTAAGGGGAAGAATTATCAAAGAGCTTACAGTAATGCAGAGGACAGGCTGCTAAAATGGTCATCATGCTCTCACCTCCTACCTCTATCAATCATAAGTCATCTTCAGCCAAAGTGTTGTATACACATGAGGTCAGTCAAGCAAAAAGCATTTATTAAGTATATACTATGTGCCAGGCACTAAACTATGTGGATACAAGGAAAAGTAAAAACATAGATAATAAAGTTAAAGAGAAAAGAGGCATCAGAAACCATTTAATTCAACTCCCTCATTTTAAATACAATTTTATTTGATTTCAATTCTAAATTTCTCCCCCTCCCATCCACTGAGAAGGCAAGAAATACAAAAGGCATTACAGATATGAAGTCGCTCAGCATAAATTTTTGTATTAGTCCTGTCCTGAGGGGTTACCGAAGAAAAAGAAAGAAAATGTGATTCAGTCTACATTCTGAGTCCATTATTTCCCTATCTAGAATTGTATTGCACTTTTCATCATGAATCTTTTGGAATTGTGGTGAGTAATTATGTTAATTAGTTACAAAGTCCTTCAGACTTTGTATTTTTATATATTTATAATATTATTATTACTATATATATTGTTCTGCTGGCTCTGCTTACTTCAATTCTCAACAACTTATATGTCTTTCCTAATCTTTCTGAAATAATACTCTTTATCATCTCTTATAACATTATTCCATTACATTCATATACCATAACTTGTTCAGCCATTCTTCAATTCATGGGCATTTGTTCTTTCTAATTCTTTAATGCCACAAATATAGGTGGTATAAGTTTTTTGTATATATGGGTCCTTTTCCTATTTCTTTGATCTTCTTCAGGCATAAACGTAATATTAGTAGTGATAAGTATAAGTATATGAATGTATAATTTAGCTTTGAGGGTATATTTCCAAATTACTCTAGAAAGTGGTTGAACCAATTGATAACTCCACCAAGAGTGCACTAGTATATCTTTTTTTCTGAACATTATATCATGTTTTCTATCATCTGAGCATATCTAATGGGTGTGAAGTAGTATCTCAGTTGTTTTAATTTTTATCTCTTAACATATTGATTTAGAACATTTTTATATAAGTATTAATATATTTGATTTCTTTCTCAGAAAACTATCTCTCCAAATCCCTGGACTATTTATTAGTTGGGGAATGGCTTTTATTCTTTTTTTTCTTTTTTCTTCTTTGTCTTCTTCTTCTCCTTCTTCTTTTGCTGAGGCAATTAAGGTTAAATGACTTGCCCAAGGTCACACAGCTAGAAAGTGTTAAGTGTCTGAGATCAGATTTGAATTCAAATAGTCAGGAAGACTTCAGGACTTGGTGCTCCACTGTGTCACCTAGCTTCCACTTGGACTTTATTCTTATAAATTTGGTTTAAATACATATTTCAAAATGAGATCTTTATAAGAGAAACTTGCTGCAAATATTTTTCCTATTTGTCTTCTAATTTTCACTGAATTGATTTTGTTTGTGCAAAATCTTTTGGAATTTGATGTAATAAAAAATAGTATAAGGTGTATATCAATGCCTAGTTTCTGCCAGACCACCTTAAAGTTTTCCCAAAAGTTTTTTTGTCAAATACTGAGCTCTTACACAAATAGTAGAGATCTTTAGATTAATCAAACACTAGGTTACTGTGCTCATTTTTTCCATTTGCTTTTTTGTGTAATTAATCTGTTTCATTGATGTACTATTTTATTTCTTATCCAATATCAAACTATTTTGATGATTAGAGTTATCTAAGAAAATCATGATATTATCTGCAAAATAATAATAAAAATAAATTTTAAAGAGATTTTGTTTCTTTACTGCTTATAAATATTCCTTTTATTCTCATATTTTTATAGTTTGCTTTTATAGTTCAATATTGAATAATAATAGTGATAATGAATATCTTTGTTTCTCCCCAAAAAAAGTTTTTTTTTTGGTTTATCCCCATTACAAAAAATTCTTGCTCTTGGTTTTTGTTAGAAACTACTTATCAAGGCTGAAATGGGTTCATGATCTAGACATAAAGAATGATTTTATAAACAAATTAGAAGAACATAAGTTACCTCTTAGATTTGTGGAAGAGGAAGGAATTTCTACCAAAGAAGGACTAGAGACCATTATTCATCATAAAATAGATAATTTTGATTATACTAAGTTAAAAAGGTTTTGTACAAACAAAACTAATGCAGACAAAGATTAGAAGAGAAGCAATAAACTGGGAAAACACTTTTACATTCAAAGGTTTTGATAAAAGCCTCATTTCCAAAATGTATATAGAACTGACTCAAATTTATAAGAAATCAAGTCAGTCTCCAATTGATAAATGGTCAAAAGATATGAAGAGACAATTTTTAGATGAAGAAATTGAAACTATTTCTAGTTTCTATATGAAACTATATGAAGAGGTGCTCAAATAATTATTGATCAATGAAATGCAAATTAAGACCTGAGATACCACTACACACCTCTCATTTTGGCGAAGATGACAGGAAAAGATAGTGACAATGTTGGAAGGGATGTGGAAAAACTGGGACACTGATACATTGTTGGTGGAACTGTGAATGGATACAACCATTCTGGAGAGCAGTTTGGAATTATGCTCAAAAAGTTATGAAACTGTGCATACCCTTTGATCCAGAAGTGTTTCTATTGGGCCTATATCCCAAAGAGATCTTAAAGGAGGGAAAGGGAGCCACATGTGCAAAAATATTTGTGACAGCCCTCTTGGTAGTGGCAAGAAACTGGAAACTGAGTGGGTACCCATCAATTGTAGAATGGCTTAATAAATGATGGTATATGAATGCTATGGAATACTATTGTTCTATTAAAAAACAAACAGTTGAATAATTTCAGAGAGGCCTGGAAAGACTTACAGGAACTGTTGCTAAGTGAAATGAGCAAAAGCAGGAGATCATTATACACAGCAACAACAAGACTATACAATGATCACTTCTGATGGACATGGCTTTCTTCAACAATGAGATAAATCAAATAAGTTCTAGTTGTTCAGTGATGTAGAGAAGCTATCTACACCCAGAGAGAGAACCATAGGAACAGAGTGTGGAGGACCACCTAGTATTCTCACTCTCTCTGTTGTTATTTGCTTGCATTTTGTTTTCTTTCTCAGTTTTTCTTTTTCTTCCTTCTTGATCTGATTTTTCTGGTGCAACAAGATAACTGTATAAATATGTATACATATATTGGATCTAACATGTATTTCAACATATTTAACATGTATTGGACTACTTGCCAGCTGGTGGGGGGGAAAGGGGGAAATTTGGAACAAAAGTTTTGCAAGGGTCAATGTTGGAAAAATTACATGTTTTGTAATGCATTTTTTTGTAAATAAAAAACTTTAATAATACTAAATAAATAGAAACTACTTATCATTTTAAGAAAAGCTTTATTTAGTGCTATGTTTTCTAGTCCCTCTAATCCCTTCCTTCTTTTAATCTCTTTCTCTCCAACTTTTCTTTTGAGAAAGATAGATTTGTGTAGCTAGCTTTGTATTTTTGTGTATTTTTCGCTTCTTAAACCACTTTGGATAAGAATGAGGTTCAGGCATTTCATGTTACCCTCTCATTTTCCCATCCGTTATAACTCTTCCTTGAATATGCCATTTATGTGAGATGATTTTCCTCCTTTTTCTTACTTTCCCCTTTCTCCTTTTGTATTCTTCCTTTTCTCCCTTCCATGCTTCTTTTGAGATCATCTCAACATAATTCTTTAATAGTCTATGTGAAGATAAAGTTCTGAAGGGTTGCATGCATATAAACATATATGCAGAAATATAAACAATTTAATTTTGTTTAGATCCTTCTGATTTCTGATTTATGTTTAATTTTTTGTGATTTTCTTGAGACTTTCATTGGATATCAAATTTTCTATTCAGCTCTGGTCTTTTCACCAGGAATGTTTAGAAATCCTTTATATCATTAAATGTTTGTTTTTGTGCATACCAATAAATGATGTAATACAGTTCATTGCCCTCTTTCTCTAAACTTTTTAAGAGTTCCTTACCTGGTATGAGGTTGCTCACCAGTGTGAAATTAAGTTTCCATAGACTGTTAGCCCACTGTGTGGTTCAAACATGATTGCTGATTCCCTCTTGGTTTTGGTCTGCTGCGTTGGTTTATTAGATAGCTTGTGAATAAAACTGGAGGTTAGAACTGACTTCCTACTCTACTACTGGATTCAGAGACAAACAGCTAAGTTTCAAGGAACAAGGAACTTATACTTTCTCCTCACAAGGAAGGTCTTTATTCCCTTATGACTGCTCCTCTGTGCCTTGGAACTATGACCTAGAACCGGATAATGGGAGTCTGGGCTACCACATGATACCCTCCTCACACTGCCAATATAGAAATTCTATGTGATAACATTATCCTTGAATACTTGGCTGATCCTCACCACAGCTTCCATGCTGCTATGCTATACTATTAGTTATCCCCAATCCCATGTCTTTGGGTCTTTTAATTTTCTTAAGCTTTCCTGATCTGGAAAAACAACTCTTTGTGAATTTTTCTTGGATTTAGCAAACAGAATTTTGCTTATTTGTTTTCTAAGTCATTATGGAGGAGCTAAGGCAAAAATTCTACTTCCTACTCTGCCATCTCAATTTCAATCTCCATGACTCCTCATTTTGCACGAAGAAATTGGGACCAAGGAAGCTTAAGCAACTTGAGTAGGTCACACAGGTGATAAGTGACGGGGCCAGGATTTGTATGTATGTTCTTGGTCTCTGAATCCTGTATTCCTTCTGCAATACATTGCATTTGGGCGCAACAAATATTTCTTGATGGAGAATGAGAAGCCAGGCAAGAAAGTGAGAGGTGATCTATCAGGTATGGTAGAGCAGTTATTTTTTGTGTCCATAGGAAATGGAATGAAAAGGCCTCAAGGAAAAGCAGAAGACATGGTTTCCATTCATACCGCTACTCCTAAAACCTTGTTGAATTTATAGTTAAATGTTTTTTGGCCTGTTCTCTACTTTCTCTCAAAGCAGAATGAAATGAGCAGAATCAGAACAATTTATACTATCACAATATTATACTAAAAAATAGTTTTTCAAAGATTGATCAGTGCAATAACTAACCATGGTTCCAGAGGACTGATGAAGAATGGTACTCAGCTCCTAACAGAGAGCTGATAGGCTAAAGAATACAGAATGAATCATATATTTTTTGGACACAGATATATTTTCGAACATGGTTAATATTCCTTCTCTTTTTTTCCTCTCTTTTCCTCATGACATCTTCTTGTTCTTATTGTTATTCTTCTCCTCCTCCTATTTCTCTTTTTTTACTTTCCTCCTCCTTTCCCTCCTCCTCCTCCTTCACTTTTCTTTCTTCTTTCTTCTCCTTGCCTTTTTCCTTTCCCTTCTTCTTTCTTCTTCTTCTGAAAAATAGGAAATCTGTAATAAGCAATTTGAAATATGAAAGTCTGTGGTGAAGTGCTTGCTCCCTACTCCTCAGAAGAGGCAATGTAGTCTCATGAACACTTGAAGTCCAGAAAGCCTGGCTTTGAATCCTATCCTTGATAATTATTAGTTGTAAAATCCTAGGCAAATCACTTCACCTTTATTAGCCTCAATTCCCTCTTCTGGAAAAAAGCAAGACCATCACTTCCTTCCTGGTTTGGTTTACTTCAAGGGAAGTAAAGTACATAAAATGCTTTCTAAATCTTAATATTCTATGTAAGTAACAGGTATTCTCATGTGAATCACAGACATTCCTGCTCATTCTGTGTGAAAGCCATTCATGTTCTCTTATGGGTTATCATAGATCTAGAAATGAAAAGCTAAATACTTTATTTTATAGATGAAGACACTGAGGCCCCCCAAAATCAAGCAATAATACTGATGCCATCAACTAGCAAGTGGCATAGATCAACTATTCTTTTGATTTTCAATAAGTCATCCCATTGCCTATTATAAATCTTAGACTATCAATCTTTAAAATAATAACACATTCACCTTTCTACAATCAATGACCAAATATTTACTAAGTGCCTATTTTGTACCAGCAACTATGCTAGATATTAAGGATATAAGAACAGAAATTTTAAAACTCTACCCATCATTAATTTATATTCAATTGAATGGGATGTTTAGAAAGTTAAAACTTACTAAAAAAATCTATATCAAGGATTCTTAGTCAAAAGTGTGCAAACTTACATTTTTAATTATTTTAAGAATTGTATTTCAATATGGAAATTTTTTGTGATGTAACTTTATGCATCTTAAAAATATTATTCTGAGAAGGGATCCAGAGATGTCACCAGAATATCACAGGAGTTTATAATGAAAAAGGTTAAAGATCCTTGATGATAAAGACTTTGCTTAGTTATAGCTATTAACTTAAGAAATTAAAAAATATATATATTTGAAATTTGCATGTAGAAATTTTACTTCTCTTTCAGTTGCCAAAATTGCATGCTTAGAAAAATATTTGACATGGATGTTATAAATACATTTTAAAAAGCAAGTTTTAACACAAAAATGTTAATGTAGTAGCTTAGAATTTGAGGGAGCTTACAGAACAGTTCACCTACACATGTTCTTGGAAGACTACCCAGTTATTTTTTTTCCTCTGGGTAAAATTAGAAATCCTCAGAAAAAGGAAGCTAAGAAAAGTCTTACAGTCATATTACACAAATAGATTTTTCCTCAACTCATGCTCTATGCAAATTCCCCAAACTCTTTGGCTTTCAACAGAAGCCTGATAGAGTAAAGATAGCTGATGCTCATAAATGACTGAATAGCATATGAAGAGAAAAAGAAAACTTAATAATTGGAAGATCCACTCTATATACTAGCCCTCTCAAAGAGCCCCATTAAGCATATTTCTGATCTGAAAGAATTCTCCACTGTGCCTTCATTTCTGCAGAAAAAAATGAAAAGGGCAAAAGCATTTTTAATCCCAAGAATGACATGGCTGTAATATGTGACTTCCCCACAGTGACCATTAACTTAATGATGTCATGGACAAGGCTGATTAATAGCCCCATTATCCAAAAGGCTTATCTATATAAAAGAAGGTCATCTTAGAACTACATGACTTACTGCCATAGCCTGGGTGAAAAGGAACATCACTGAACACCATCACAGCATTCCAAGTCTTCCACAAGGGAAACGGGGCACCATTTTTCTTAAGTGGTGGCGTATTTCTAGTAGCAGCAGGGTGATTTTCCTGGTATGAGTCACAAAGCAGATGAGTCATCTGTATAATAAATGAAACAACTTTATTTCATTCAGCTTCTATTCATTTCATTATAGCAAGAGAAAGTGAAGGAAGATTTCTGTTCCCTGTTAGGATTTCCCAAAATGATCAGTCACTGACGGCATGCATGTCCCCTTTATAGCTTTATGAGAATATGAAACTACAGTTTGTATTGGCAGCAACTCAGTCAGACACCTTATTGCCAAGCACATTGACTGCAGCAATAATTTACCTCTTCCAAATGTTTCATTTGACAACAAAACCAAGAAATACATTCTTCCCAGCTAGAGATTTCCAGGGTGGAGTTGCTGACATGATCCTTGATATTAGCCTCTCTTGGAAGCACTTGTTTTGTTTGCTTCCTCTATAATTCTGGGTAGAATACTGGAATGTGGACAAGGGATTCTCAGGTGACCTCCATCTTTTTTTTCTTGTCAGTCTGAGAATTAGCTAAATTGCTTATCTAAACACAATGTAGTCAAGGTGACTAAACTAATTAAATGTGTAAAAAGTGCCTTGCTAATGTTAACAGAAACTTTGAAAGTTGGAGAAATTCAAAAACAGCCACTTGGCCAACTAGAATTTATCATATGATTACTATGTCATAGTCACTGTGCTGAGCTTTAGGTATACAAAGGAAAGCAAAAGAATCCTTTTTCTTTAGGAGCTCATAGTCTAAGGGAGATGACAACATGGAGAATACAATGCATAAAGAGAATGAATATTGATTAAATTGGAAATAATCTTAGATTTATTAGAGGAAATAATAATCTTATAGAAGGTGAGGCTTTAAGATTTGAAGGAATCTTTGGAAACTGGGAGTTACAGGTGAAGAAAGAGTTGCAAGCATGGGGAAATTCTCAAAAGTATGAAGTTGGAATGTTATGTGTAAGTAAAAGCAAGGAAACTGATGTCATGGATTGCAGACTAAGTAGAGATATATAAGGTCCAAGAGAACTGGAAAGGTAAGGAGTCAGGTTATAGAGGGCTTTAAAAGTCAAACAGGATATTATATTTGATTCTGAAAATAATAAAGAGCCATAGGAGTTGATTAATGGGGGAGAATAAATGGGTGACATAGTCAGATTTGGGCTTTAGAAATTTCATTTGACATTTGAGTAGAGGATGAATTGGAGGGGCAGTCTTGAGGTAAGAAAACTAACAATAAGCTCTTCAAATAATCCATGTATGGTGGGGGCTTGCAATAGATTTGTGGTATCAAAAGAGAAAAGGGAATTAAATAAGAGATATTATGAAAGTAAAAATGACAGGATTTAGCAACTGATTCAACATAGAGGTGTATGTGGGAGGGGGAAGGGTCGAAGTTAACACCTAGATTGCAAATCTTGGTAAATGGAAGGATAGTGTTGAACTTGATGGTAAAAGAAAATATGAGAAGCGAGGGCTTAGGAAAGAATAGTGGATTCAGTTTTGAACTTGTTGATTTAAGATTTATATAAGATATCTAATTTGAAATGACCAATATGCAGTTAGAGATATAAGTATGAAGGTTAGGAGAAAGGCTGGAGCTGGATAAGGAGAACTGAGAATTATCAGCAAAGAAATATATTAAACAGATGAATTCACTAAGAAAAATAGGGTAGAGAGAGAAGAAAAGAGAGAAAAGGAGAGAGCCTTGGGCAGACACTCATGATTAATGGTCATGATCTGAATAAAGATCCTGCAAAAGAAATGTAAGAGTGGTGAAATGAGGAGGAAACCAAGAGGACAGTCTTATAAAAAACCTAGAGAGAAGAGAATGTTAAAGAGA
Organism: Sarcophilus harrisii; assembly: GCF_902635505.1. Lineage (NCBI taxonomy): Eukaryota > Metazoa > Chordata > Mammalia > Dasyuromorphia > Dasyuridae > Sarcophilus > Sarcophilus harrisii. Next base: position 495,659,516 of record NC_045426.1, on the reverse strand, counting down.
AAAGTATGACTTACAATGTTAAGAACTTCAAGAAGGTCAAGAAGAGAACTGAGAAAAGCTCATTATATTTGTCAACTTACAAAGTACTTCACATGAAGTCAGGAAAGTAAGTGTGGTGAAATGAGAAAGCTTTGGTATCAAAAATTGGGCATGCATTGGGCAATAAGACCATGGTAATTAGAACTGGATAGAAATTCAGAAATCATTGTCTGTTACTCTCACTTTTCTTTTGATGAAATTAAATAATGACTTCTCTGTGGGAGGAAAAAGTAACAGCACCACACATCCTTTAAAAGAGCATAACATTTTCTTAGGAGAAATAAAACCCAAGACAAGAAGGGGATAAAATTATCAGAAAATGATTCCAGGATTAAAGGGCCTATAAGACAACATAAATAATGATGGCACAGAATAGACAAAAGTCACTGAATTGAAATATGAGTTTTTCCTCAGTGGAATGTAGGCTCCTTGAGGGCAAAAACAATTTCATTTTGTCTTTGTATTCCTAACATATAGTATACTGAATTATTGAATGTTTATTGAATTGAACTGAACTAAATTCAGCCTAGTAAGAGGGTAATTGACTGTTTTCATTGTTTCATAGACGGTAAACTAAACCATTTGCATTTTTTAAAATTTTGAATGAGAAAACCCATGGCCTATTGTCCGGTATATGGTCTACCTGGTATCTTTCTAACCTGGGCATGAATTGCTAGGGTGGCAGAGAAGAGGCAAAAAATGAACTATTTGTGAAATCTGGTCATATTGTTTGATAGTTGATAATTATTAGTGAGCTTTATCCATGCACTTGAGATAGATAACACTTTGAAAGTTAAATCAGAGTTTTGTAATCATACACAGAACTAAGAAAGAGGATCAAATTATAGGTTAGAGTTTCATGGAATATGAGAAGAAATATTCACCAAGTTCACAATTTATGTACAAAAATCCAAGTTAATTCCTAAGATATCATGAAAACATTAACTGCTTAATAATTTTTTGTTAAATGTATGAATCTTTTAAGTAATTCAACATTATGAATTCATTAAATCTACTATAATCATTCATTCAAGCTACTATAATGTAATGTGACAATAAAAAAAGGTAAATGTCCATGTATGTTTAAAGGAATACTTTCTCTTTCAAAGTAATAACTCTAGAAGGTTATATACCTATTTAAACATTGTTGTCACTATTTAAAACTACTCTAGAATTACCCTCAGAATCTAAGGAATATTTTTTAAATACCCTCAAATAATTTATTACCAAACAGGAGAGAGAGAACATTATGAAAAGTACAATGAATTATTTTGGTTACATTAAATTAAAAAGTTTTTTGGAAAAGCTAAATCAAAGAAAGTAAGGTTAGATGGGAAACAGCAAGTTGGGAAACTATTTTTATAACCAGTGTTCCTGATAAAGGTACTCATTTGTAAAATATATAGAGAACTGAATCAAATTTATAAAAAAATATAAGTTACTCCCCAATTGATAATTGGTCAAAGGATATGAACAGGCAGTTTTCAATGAAAAAATTAAAACCATCTATAGTTATATGGAAAAAATGGGGTTCCTCCAATAGAATAGTTTTGCTATTTCTTCCTGTAACTGACTTAAAAAAAAGTGACTTGCTCAGTGTCACACAACTAGGAAATATTAAGGGTCTGAGGCTGGATTTGAATGCAGGTCCTCCTGACTTCAGGGCCAGCACTCTATACACTGTGTCATCTAGCAGCTCCTCAAAAATATATTTCTTATTCTGCATATTATTCCATTATCTCTTTGCCATAATGTAGGCAGAATTCTATTTCAATCAGTCCTCTAGAATCATTTGTTGATCATTTAGTTAACCAGAATTGTTTTTAAATTTTGTTATTTTTATAATATAATATTATAGAATAAATTAGTTATTTTCATTTTCACTTCCCTCCATTAGTTTATATGTTTTTTCATGTTTTGAAATGATCTTTTTTTTTTAAATTTAATAGCCTTTTATTTACAAGTTATATGCACGGGTAACTTTACAGCATTAACAATTGCCAAACCTCTTGTTCCAATTTTTCACCTCTTACCCCCCCACCCCCTCCCCCAGATGGCAGGATGACCAGTAGATGTTAAGTACATTAAAATATAAATTAGATACACAATAAGTATACATGACCAAAACGTTATTTTGCTGTACAAAAAGAATCAGACTCTGAAATATTGTACAATTAGCTTGTGAAGGAAATCAAAAATGCATGTGGGCATAAATATAGTGATTGGGAATTCAATGTAATGGTTTTTAGTCATCTCCCAGAGTTCTTTCTCTGGGCATAGCTGGTTCAGTTCATTACTGCTCCATTGGAAATGATTTGGTTGATCTCGTTGCTGAGGATGGCCAGGTCCATCAGAACTGGTCATCATATAGTATTGTTGTTGAAGTATATAATGATCTCCTGGTCCTGCTCATTGTTTTGAAATGATCTTGACAATATCAAAGGACACTAATGTTTAGAAGACTAGTTCTGCAAAATTTGAGTAGTAGTTTGAACAAACATTTCTGAAAAAGGACTCTGTTTCCTCTGTCAAAATAATAATAATTTAGATAATATTATGACATAGAGATAATCTTTTCTTACTTTCACACTATTTCTGTAGGTACTTCTAAAATTCCCCTCAAACATTCAGTTAATCTGTCCTTTCTAAACTAAACAAAGTGAATCTCATTACTTGCTTTTCTTCTTTTCTTTGGTGATGTGCTCACCTTCCTTTCAAAGGCCTAGATCCTGGATCAGAGAAAAGGAAGTCATCTTGCTTGGAGAGCCAAAAACATAGGTACATTGCAGATTGGAAAGTGCCTTGTTAATAGTTCCATTGAAATCATTCCCAACAATACTGCCAAGGAAACCATACCCAGCAAACAAAATGCACAGTTTGAAGGACCTCAGAGAGTTATGGATATAGGGTTGGGAAAACATGAAACCAGTTTTGCACATATGCCAGTTGTGGTTCCTCATTATTGTGGGTAGAAGCTGTATTAGGCCATTCATACAGGCTGTTTTGGTGTAAAAGTCTTCCCCCACAGTTTCTCATATTCCTTCCCTCATTTAGAGTTTTGTACTCCTGTGTTTTATATTAGTCAGTGCTTTTGGCACTTTTGTTCCTGAGTCTACAAATGTCCTTGAGGCAGCCCCTACAGTATGAATCTAACTGTGGGTAGCAAGATAGAATTTGAGAGCTGTACAAAGTTAATATTCTAGAGGTCAGTGACTATTGACTGAGGTAATTAAGGTCCTGGATTAAGCTGATTAGCCTTTCATAAAAGAGGATAGCAATTTGAATATCTATCAGAAATCTCAGAGAAGCTTAAGCACTTTGGCCACATAATGTGAAGACAGAGCTGGAAAAAGATTCAAGTTGGAAAAGATTGAAGGCAAAAGCAAAAGGAAACACCAGAGGATGAGATCAATAATGTTAAATCAACAATGAGCATGAACTTGTACAGACTTTGAGAAATAAGGGAGTCTAGAAGGGGCAGGTATGTTATGGTCAATGGGATCATGAAGAGGCAGACATAACTCAAAAAAAAATGAGCAAAAGAAATGTTAACTTCTATGTTAAACTCTAATAACTTCAGAAGTACAAAAGCTAACAACTTATAAAAAAATTTGAAAGACTAATTATAACATTTTAAATATTTCATATTAACATTAAATATGACCACCATGTGCTATGCATTGCTCTATTTAAACCATTTAAAAGTTTTAGGAGCTGTTGTCTAATGACTGAAAGAATTATGTTTGTAGTCCTACCCTTAAGGTCATCCAAAGAATGAGGTATTGATACATAGAAGATCTTTTTGATAATCAATTAGTGGGAGAAAGTATCATTTATAAAATGTTTTGTAAATAGTATTTTATGTTTTCTAAATACATACAAAAGTAGTTTTCAATATTTGATTTTTTAAAATTTTGAGTTCGAAATATTTTCTTCCTCCCTTCCTTCTACCCCACTCCAAAAGACAGCAAGAATTTTGCTTTAGGTTATAAATGTGAAATCATGTAAGCATATTTCCACAGTAATCATGTTATAAAAGAAGAAACAGAACAAAAAGGAAAACCTACAAGAACAACAAAGTGAAAATAGTATGCTTCAATCTACATTCAGACTTTATAATTCTTTCTCAGAATATAAATAGTTGTCCATCAGGAATTTTTATTTTTTAATTAGGATCAATTTATTGCTAAGAAGAGCTAAGTCCATCATAGTTGATCATCACACAATCTTGCTCTTGCTGTGCATGTTTTTTTGATGCTGCTCACTTCACTCTGCATTAGCTTATGCAAGTATTTTGGGTTTTCCTGAAATCTGTCTGCTCATCATTTCTTTTTTTTTTTAATAATTATAACTTTTTATTGACAGTACATATGCATGGGTAATTTTTTACAACATTATCCCTTGCACTCACTTCTGTTCCAATTTTTCCCTTCCCTTTCTCCATTCCCTCCGCTAGATGGCAAGCAGTTTTACACATGTTAAATATGTTATAGTATATCCTAGAAACAATATATGTGTGCAGAACCAAACATTCTCTTGTTGCACAGAAAGAATTGTATTTAGAAGGTAAAAATAACCTGGGAAGAAAAACAAAAATACAAGCAGTTTACAATCATTTCCCAGTGTTCCTTCTCTGGGTATACCTGCTTCTGTCCATCATTGATCAACTGGAACTGCGTTAGATCTTCTCTTTGTTGAAGATATACACTTCCATCAGAATACATCTTCATACAGTATTGTTGTTGAAGTATATAATGATTTCCTGGTTCTGCTCATTTCACTCAGCATTAGTTCATGTAAGTCTCTCCAAGCCTCTCTGTATTCCTCCTGCTGATCATTTCTTACAGAACAATAATATTCTATGACATTCATATAGCACAATTTACCCAACCACACACAGAACAATTCCATTACATTCACATACCACAATTTGTTCTGGCATTCCCCAATTAATGGACATTCCCTCAATTTCCAATTACTTGTCACCACAAAAGGAGCTGCTATTTTTGTATATGTGGGTCCTTTTCCCCTTTTTTGTTCTCTTTAAGATGTATATGCAGCAATAATATTGCTGGATCAAAGAGAATGAATAGTTTGGTTGCCATTTGGGTATGATTGTAATTTGCTCTCCAGAATGATTGAACCAGTTTACAACTCTATCAAAAGTACATGAGGGTCCCACTTTTCTCATTATTTATCATTTCCTTTTTATGTCATATTAGCCAGTCTGATAGATGTGAGATGGTACCTCAGATTTATTTTAATTTGTATTTCTCTAATCACTAGTGATTTAGAGAATTTTTTCATAATTATATATCTTTAATTGCTTCATCTGACAAGTACCTATTCATATCTTTTGACTATCAATTGGGAAATGGCTTTCATTCTTAAAAGTTTAACTCAATTCTCTATTTTGGTAATGAGGCCTTTATCAGAAATACTAGCTATGAAAATTGTTTCCCATCTTTCTGCTTCCCTTTTAATCTTGGTTGCATTGGTTTTGTTTGTGCAAAACCTTTTTAATTCAATGTAATTAAAATGATCATTTTTGCATTTCATAATTTTTTCTTTTGCTTGGTCATAAATTCCTCCCTTCTCCATAGATCTGACTGAAAAACTATTCTTTGGTCTCCTGATTTGCTTATGCTATCACTCTGTATGTCTAAGTTATCCATTTAGGCTTTATTTAGTTATATAGTGTGAGATGTTTTATAAATAGTTCCTGCCATATTATTTCCAAGTCTTCCCAGCAGTTTTTGTCAAATAGTGAGTTTTTAATCCCAGAAGCCAGAGTCTTTGAGTTTATCAAACAATACATTATTATGGACATTGATCACTATTTCTTATATACCTAATTTTCTGATCCATTATTCTGTTATCTAGTAGCCAAAGAGTTTGGATGATTGCTGCTTTATAATAGTTTTACATATAGTAGGGCTAGGCTACCTTTTTTTTTTACTTTTTTTTCATTAATTCCCTTCTTATTCTTGATCTTTTACTCTTCCACATGAATTTAGTTATTATTTTTTTCTATTTCTATTAAAAATTGGTAGTTTGGAATGTTACTGAATAAATTAATTTAAGTAGAATTATAATTTTTATTATATTACATTGTCCTAACAATAAGCAAATAATATTTTCCAATTGTTAAATCCAACTTTATGTGAAAAGTATTTTGTAATTGCAGTCATAAAATTTCTGAGTTTTTCTTTGCAAGTAGATGCCTAAATATTATATGATGTGTACAGTTATTTTAAATGGAATTTCTCTTTCTCCTGCTGCTGAGTTTTGTTGGTAATTTGTAGAAATTCTGATGATTTCTATGGGTTTAATTTATATCCTGAGAGTTTGCTACAGTTGTTAATTATTTCAAATAGTTTGTTAGCTGATGCTCTAGGGTTGTCTAAGTATACCATCATATCATCTACAAAGAGTGATGGTTTTGTTTCCTCATGGGGAACTTTAATTCCTTCTACTTCTTTTTTCATCTCATTGCTAAAACTCATGTTTCTAGTATTATACTGAATAACAGTGGTGATAATGGACATTCTTGTTTCACTCCTCATCTTATTGGAAAGGTTTCTTGCTTATCCCCATCTCAGATAATGCTACTTAGAGATTTTAAATAAATAATATTTAATATTTTAGGAAAATATCCATTTATTCCTATGTTCTCTACTGTTTTTAATAGGAATGGGTGCTATATTTTATCAAAAGCTTTTATTGTATATATCAAGACATCATATTATTTCTGTTAGCTTTATTATTGATATGGTCAATTTTGCTGATAGTTTTCTGAATATTGAATCGGCCCTGCATATCTGATATAACTCTTACCTGATCATAGTTTATTATTTTGTTCATAAACAGCTGTAATCTCTTTGCTAATGTGTTATTTACATTTTTGTATCAATATTCATTAAGGAAATAGGTATAATTTTCTTTCTCAATTTTGTCTGTTTTTGTTTTAGGGATGAGTACTATAAATGGATTGGGAAAGGTACTCTTTACCTATATTTCCAAATAATTTATATAGTATTGGAATTAATTTTTCTTTAATTGTGTGGTAGAATTCATTTGTAAATCTATCTAATCCTGAAGTTTTTTTTAGATTGTTCATTGATGGCTTCTTCAATTTCTTTATCTAAAATGAGCTTATTCAAGTATCTTATTTTCACTTCTGCTAATCTGGGCAGTTTATTTCTTGATAAATATTCATCCATTTCACTTAGGTTGTCAGATTTATTGGCATACAATTGTGCAAAATAATTCCTAATTATTGCTTTAATTTCCTCTTCATTGGTGAAGAATTCTTCCTTTTCATTTTTGATGATGGTAATTTGGTTTTCTTCTTTCTTTTTTCTAATCAAATGAATCAAGGCTTTATCTATTTTATTGGCCTTTTCAGAATATTAGATCTTAGTTTTATTTATTACTTCAATAGTTTTTTTTTTTTTTTCCTCCTAAAGGAAGAAGGGGAAAGGGATAGGGAAAGAGGGAGGTTAGTAGAAGGAAGAGCAGAAGTAGAAAGAAAAAGGAAGAAGAAAGGGGGAGGGGCTGAAAAAGTAGTTGAAAGCAAAACAGATAAGGAGGAAAAGAGGAGAAAGAAGGAAGAAAAGTATAATGGGAAAAAATAGATTGGGGGGAAATACGGAGTTGGTAATTTTAACTATAAATGTGAATGTGATGAACTCCCCCATAAAATGAAAGCAGATAGCAGATTCAATTAAAAACCAGAATCCTACAATATGTTGGTTACAAGAAGCAAATGTGAAGCAGAAAATTACATACAGAGTAAGGGTAAAAGTCTGGAGCAGAATCTATTATGCTTCAGCTGAAGTAAAAAACAACAACAACAACAAACAAACAAACAAACAAACAAAGGTAGTGATTTTGATTTCAGATCAAGCAAAAGCAAAAATAGATCTAACTAAAAGGGATTCAGAAGGAAACTACATTTTGTTAAAGGTTATTAATGGAACTGAGATTGGATGAAGTATTTCTCAGTATTGAGTCACATGATTCCCGTTCCCAGAACTGAGACCTTTTGCTCTCTGGAGAGATGAAGTTTGAACCTGGAGACACAGAAAATTGCAGGAAGTGGCATGACCTGTAGGAGGCAGCCAACTTTGGTGACCATTGGTCAAGGATGGTTATATCCTTTTAGTCTATCCAATGAGAAGGCTCAAGTATTTTACTTTTAAACCGTGGACAAGCAAGAAGCTGGCCAAATTCCAGGCGCGCACGGCAGAATTGGGATGGCTCCTAAGTGTATTTGGGCCTCTCCCTGCAGGGATTAAAAAATGCTTTCTCTTTGTACCTGATGATGTCTCTGATTAATTAATTGAGAAGGGGGTCTTGCACCTGACCTGTCCTATACAGTTACCATAAAGAAAGAATATCAATACTAAAATATGAACCAAGTAGCATGTCATACAAATTCTTAGAAGTTAAATGAATTGCAAGAAAAAAATGAAAAAAAAAAAAACTCTACACAATTGAGGGATCTTAACCATCCTATATCAGATATATAAGTCTAACCACAAAATAAACAAGAATGGAGTTAAGGAGGTAAAAAAATAGAAAAATTAGGTATGATAAACTGTTGGAAAAAATTGAATGAGGATAGATAAGAATATATATTTTTCACAGCAACATGTAGTACTTACACAAAAATTGACCATGTATCTAGGGAAGAAAAAAACACACTCAAATGCAGACTTGAATAAAATAGACAAAAAAAAGATCAATGAATTGGGCATGCAACCAAAAAAAAAAAAAAAAAAGAACAAATTTTAAAAAATACCTAATTTAAATTTCTGAAAATAAAATGGGAGATTGCTAAAATTCAAAGTAAGAAAACTATTAAATTAATAATCAAAACCAAGAATTGGTTTTATGAAAAAAACAACAAAATACATAAACCTTTTATTAATTTGATTAGAAAAAGGAAAAAAAAACACAAATTATCAGTCTCAAAAATGAAAAAAGCAAACAACACCAATGAAAAGGAAATTAAAGCAATAATTAGGAGGTATTTAGCTTAATTGTATGCTAATAAATCTGATAATCCAAGTGCAATGGATGTATATTTACAAAAATATAAACTGCTCAGCTTAACAGATGTAGAAATAAATTACTTAAATAATCCAATTTTAGAAAGACATTGAACATGTCACCAATGAAGTCCCTAAGAAAAAGTCTCCAGGCCAGCTGAATTTATAACTGAAGTATACCAAGCATTTAAGGAACAATTAATTCCAATACTTTATAAACTATCTACAAAAATAGGAAGGAATCCTACCATATTCCATCTATGACATAAGTTAGTGCTGATACCTAAAACAGGAAGGACCAAAACAGAGAGAGAAAATTGTAGACCAATTTCCCTAATGAATATTGATGCAAAAATCTTAAATAAAACATTATCAATTGTAAGACATTGTAATGTCTTATAATCATAATAATACACTATGACCAAGTAGAGTTTTTATCAAGAATGCATGACTGGTTCAATATCTGGGAAAATATCAGCATAATTGATCATATCATTAATCAAACTAAGAGAAATCATACAAATATCTTAATAGATTCAGAAAAAAAAGCATCTGATAAAGTCCAAAATTCATTCCTTTTAAAAACACTAGTGAGAATATAAATAAATATGGTTTCCCTTAAAATGGGAAGTACCATCTATCTAAAACCATCAGCAAGCATTATATGTAATGAGGATAAACTAGTAGCATTCCCAGAAAAATCAGGGGTGAAACAAGGTTATGCATTATCACCATTACAATTTAACATTGTACTAGAAATGTCAGTTTATTAATAAGAGAAGGAAAGAAATGGAAAGAATTGTAGTAGGTAATGAGGAAACAAAATTATTACTCTTTGCAGATGATATGATGGTGTAATTAAAGAATCAACTAAAAACTACTTGAAGCAATTAACAACTTTAGCAAAGTTGCGGAATATAAAATAAACCCACATAAATCATCAGCATTTCTATTTTACCAACAAAGTCCAGCAGCAAAAAGTAGAAAGAGAAATCTCATTTAAAATAGTAGCAATAATATAAAATATTTGGGAGTCCAAGACAAAGCCAAGTATTATATGAACACACTTACAAAACACTTTTCAAAGAAATAAAGTTAGACATAAACAATTAGAAGAACAGAGTATCAATTGTTCATGAGTAAGCCAATCTAATGTACTGGAAATTACAATTCTACTTAAATAATATAATAATAAATATAAATATATAAAAATAGTTGAAAATTATTTTGCATGTATTTGGAAAAAAACTATTATTCATTTTTATTTTTTTATTTTTAATAAAGCTTTTTTATTGTCAAAACATATCCATAGATAATCTTCAACATTCACCCTTGCAAAACCTTGTGTTCTAATTTTTCCCTCCTTTTTCCCACTCCTTCCCCTAGACAAGTAATCCAATATATATTAAACATGTAAAATTCTTCTATATATATTTCCACAATTATCATGCTGCACAAGAAAAATCAGATTAAGGGGGGGGGGCAGAATGAGAAAAAAAAACAAAATGCAAGCAAATAACAACAAAAAAGTGAAATTATTGCATTGTGATCCATACTCAATTCCTTCAGTCCCCTCTCTGGGTATAGATAGCTCTTTTCATCACAAGATCCTTGCAACAGGCTTGAATCACCTTATTGTTAAAAAGAGCCACATCTATCAGAATTGATCATTGTATAATCTTGCTGTTGCTGTTTACAATGTTCTCCTGGTTTTACTCACTTTATTTAACATCAGTTCATGTAAGTCTCTCCTGCTGATCATTTCTTATAGAGCAACAATATTCTACAACATCCATACACAATAACTTTTTCAGCCATTCTCCATCTGATGGGCATCCACTCAGTTTTCTTTGCTACTACAAAAAGGGCTGCTACAAACATTTTTGCACATATGGTCCAGTAAAGGCCCAGTACAAGCCCAATAGAGACATGGCTTGATGAAAGGTTATACACAGCCTGACAGCCCTTTGGGTAGAGTTCCATTTGCTCTCCAGAATGGTTGGATCAGTTCAGAACTCCACGAACAAAGTATTAGTATCCCAGTTTTCCCATATCTCCCTCAGCATTCATCATTATCTTTTGTATCACCTTAGCTAAACTGAGGGGTGTATAGTGGTACCACAGAGTTGTCTTATTTTCCATTTCTCTCATCAGTAATGATTTAGAGAATTTTTTTTCATATGACGATAAATGCCTTTAATTTTTTCATCTGAAAATTGTTTGTACAAAACCATATTAACTTACTATAATCAAAATTATCCATTTTGCATTACATAATGTACTTTCATTCTTCTTTGGCCACAAATTCCTTCCTTTTCTACAGATATGAGAAGTAGACTATCTTTTCTTCTTCTAATTTGCTAATAGTATCACTCTTTGTATTTAAATCATGAATCCATTTTGACGTTATCTTTGTGTAGGGTGTTAGGTTTGGGTCATACTTAGTTCCTGCCATACTAATTTCCAATTTTCCCAACAATTTTGTTCAAATAGTGAATTCTTATCCCAAAAATTTATCAAACATTAGATTATTATTTTCATTGATTATTCTGTCTTTTCAACCTAATCTATGCTATTGATCAACTACTCTATTTCTTAGTACAAAATGATTTGATGACTACTGCTTTATAATATAGTTTTAGGTCTAGTACTGATAGGCCTTTATTTGCATTTTTCCATTAATTCCCTTGAAATTCTTGACCTTTTGTTCTTTCAGATGAATTTCATTATAATTTTTTCTCGTTCTGTAAAACAATTTCTTGGGAGTTTGATGGATATGGAACTGAATAATTAGATTAATTTAAATAGTATTATAATTTGTATTATATTAGCTCAGCCTATCCTAGAGCACTTGATATTTTTTCAATTGATTGGATCTGAATTTATTTGTGTGTAAAGTGTTTTGTTATTGTGTTCATAAAGTTTCTGATTTTGCCTTGGCAAGTAATCTCCCGAATGTTTTATATTATCTACAGTTATTTTAAATGGAATTTCTTTTTGTATTTCTTTCTGCTGCACTTCATTAATAACATATAAAAATGCTGCTGATTTATGTGGATTTATTTTATATCCTGCAACTTTGCTAAAGCTGTTAATTGTTTTGAGTAGGTTTTTGGATGATTTTCTAGGATTCTCTAAATATATCATCATATGATATACTTTCCTCAATACCTAATCTAATTCCTTTAATTTCTTTTTCTTCTCCTATTACTGAAGCTAATATTTCTAATACAATATTGAATAATAATGGTGATAGTGAGCCACCTTAGTTCACCCCTGATGTTATTGGGAATGATTTCAGTTTATCGCCATTACATGTGATGCTTGCTGATGGTTTTAAATAGGTGCTACTGGTTATTTTAAGGAAGACTCAATTTATTTCTATACATTCTAGTGATATTAATATGAATGGCTGTTGGATTTTATTCAATGGTTTTTCTTCATCTATTGAGATAATTATGATTTTTGATATATAGTTATTGATATAGTCAATTATGATAATAGTTTTCCTAATATTGAGCCAGCCCTTCATTCTTGGTTTGAATTCTCCTTGGGCATGGTGCATTATCCTGAGAATAACTTGCTATAATCTCTTTGGTAATATTTTATTTAAGATTTTTGCATCAATATACATTAGGGAAATTGTTCTATAATTTTCTTTCTCTGTTTTGATCCTACCTGGTTTAGACCAGCACCACATCTGTGTCATAAGAGGAACTGGGTAGGACTCTTTCCAATTTTCCAAAAGTTTGCATGGTATTGGAATTAATTGTCCTTTAAATGTGTGGTAGAATTCACATGTAAATCCATCTGGTCCTAGAGATCTTTTTTAGAGAGTTGATTAATAGCTTACTCAATTTCTTTTTTCCAAAATGGGATTTTTAAACAATTCACTTCCTCCTCTGTTAATCTGGGAAATCTACAGTTTGTAAGTGTTATTTTATTTCACTTAGAGTATTAGATTTATTGGCACATGGTTGGGCAAAATATCTCAATAGTTATTTCTCTAATTTCTTTTTCATTGGTGGAAAGTTCACTCTTTTCATTTTTGATACTTTCTTCTTTCCTTTTTTGAATCAAATTAATTATACTTTATTTTGTTGGTTTTTTCATAAAACCAACTCTTAGTTTTGCTTATTAATTCAATAGTTTTCTTACTTTCAATTTCATTAATTCCCCATTTTATTTTCAGACTTTTGAATTTTGCATTTAACTGTGGGAATTTAATTTGTTCTTTTTCTTGGGTTTTTAGTTGCATGCCCAATTCATAGTTGTGATAGAGAAAAATTAAGGTTCTCCGAATTATATAGTTTTGTTCTTTATTTCTTCTTGCAACTCACTTAACTTCTCAGAATTTGTATACTATATCATTTGGTGCATATCTGTTTAGTATTGATATTGCTTCATTATCTATTATAAACCTTTAGTAAAATTGATTATCTCTTTTAATTAGATTTATTTTTGGTTTTGCTTGATCTGAGATCAGGATTGCTATCCCTGCTTTTTTTTTTTTTTTTTTTAACTTCATTTGAAGCATAATAGATTCTGCTTCAACCTTTTACCTTTACTCAGTATATATAACTCTGCTTTAAATGTGTTTCTTGTAAACAATATATTGTAGGATTCTTGTTTTTAATCCATTCTTCTCTCTGCTTTCATTTTATGATAGAATTCATTCCAGTTGTATTCATCGTTAAATTTACTAACTTTGCCTTTTCCACAGTCTTATTTTCCTCAAGTTCTACTTTTCTCTTTCCTTTCCCCTGTTCCCTCCACCCCAGTATTTTGCCTCTGGCCACCACCTCCCTCAAATAGTTCTCTGCTTTTATAGCCTCATGACCCTTTCTTATCCTTTTCCCCTTCTACTTCTGTTCTCCTTTCTATTAGCTTCCCCCTTCTCTTCGCCATTCCTCTCCTACTTTGCCATGAGAAAAGTTCAGCTAAATATGTCTGATATTTTTCTTTGAGTTAAATCCAATAACAGCACGGTTTCCACAATCCTCATCCCCCTCCCTTCTTTCCTTCAAATATAGTTGTCCTTTTTTGACTCTTCATGTGATCTAATTTACCCCATTTTATCTCTATTTTCTCTTCTTCCAGTACAATTCACTTTCCATCTTTAGTTTCTTTTTTATAACTTCACAATAAAGTCAAATTATACCTACAACCTCTAAGTATATTCATAACAGAGATACAGTTTTCAAGAGTTAAACAAATCATCTTCCCCTATAGGGATGTAAACTTTTTAACTTTTAAAAGAAACAGCTACTTTTTTCTTTCCTTTTTACCTTTATTGAATTCTGTATTGGAAGATCAAATTTTTTTATTCAGCTCTGGTCTTTTCATCAAAAAAAAAAAAAATGAAATGCACCTGTTTTATATACTGTCCAACTTTTCTCCTGAAAGATAATGCTTAATTTCACTGGATAGTTGGTTCTTGGCAGCAATCCAACTTCCTTTGCCCTTCAGAACAGTATATCTTGGATCCTTCAAAGTGGAAGCTGCTAGATTTTGGGTAATCCTGATTGTTGTTGCTTCTCGATATTTGAATTGAATCTTTCTGGCTGTTTGCAATATTTTTCCTTGTTCTGACCATTCTGGAATTTAGCTGTAATATTCCTAGAAGTTGTTATTTTGGGGTGTCTTTCAGGAGGTGATCAGTGGATTTTTTCAATGGTTATTTTACCCTTTGCTTCTAGGATATGAGGGCAATTTTCCTTGATGATTACCTAAATGCTTTCTCAGCTATTTTTTTCCATCATGGATTTTAGGAAGTCCAATAATTCTTGGATTTGTGCCCCCAGATCTATTTTCTAGCTCAGTTGGTTTCCAATGAGGTATTTTATATTTTCTTCTATTTTCTTCTCACTCTCTCTCTCTCTCTCTCTCTCTCTTGCTTTTATTTGGTTGATTATTGATGTTTCATTGATTCATTCATTTCAATTTGTTAAATTCCAATTTTTAGTTATTTTTTTTATTCAGTTAAGTTTTTCATCTCCATTTGCATTTGGCCAATTGAACTTTTAAATGAGTTGCTTTGTTTTTTTTTTTTTCATCTCATAAATTCTGTTTTTCAAAAAGTTGATTTCTTTTGTTCATTTCATCAAATATATTTTGTATGTGCTTATTCCATGCCATCAAATCTATTATGTGAGGAGTTATGTGCTTTTTTTTCATTTCTCTAAATCTATTTTTAAGTTGTTTTCTTCAGATAATTTCTTTGTTTCCTTTTGCACACTCTATTGCAAGATTCTCATTTCCTTTCCCCATTGTTCTTCTCTCTTTTAAGATCCTTTTTGAATTCTTCCAAGAGAACCTTGTGAGATGTAGAACAACTTGTATCAACCCTTGGGGCTTCATCTGGAGATGATTTGCCTTTAGTGGCCTCAAGGTTTGAGGTCCGTTCTTCTCTATCTCCATAAGAGCTATCTATGGCCAGTGTTCTTTTTGTTGCCATCTTGGCTCCACCACTCCAAAAGCTATTATTTACAAAAGAAAAAAATTAGCTCAGTTCCTGGCTTCTTGGAAGTTTCAATTTCTTTGTTTTCTTTTCCTTCCTTCTCACTTTTTATAATTACATAAATGTCAGCTTCTTAATATACTTTTTTTGCATTTTTACATTCATTTTGTATCTTGTGCTTCAGATTTATGAAAACCTATCTTTTTCATGTTTTATCAAAGATATCAAAAAGTTTAAACATATCGGTTTTTAAAAGATTTTATAGAGATGAAAAAGAGACATGGGTTAATAGTTGTATTATCTCAATTGGCTTTGGGGGATAATAATGTTATCTATAATTTTTATTTTGTTTTATAAGGTTCTCTTCCATGAAAACACTTGAAAGTTTAAATGTCTTAAAATTATATTTTAATTTTAAAATTAATTTTTTTTATTTTGCATTTTATTTTCCGGCAGCATGAATTTCCTCTCTGTATACTTGGTCTGATCCTATTAGTTTTCATGATTTTACTTTTTTTTAAACTCTCATTTTAATCTCCTCATGGTACACACCCATCAAGTATTAAAGCATTAGAGTTCAAATGTAATTATTGCATTGATATCAATAAGAAAAGACTTAAGAATATTGCCAAACCTGTTTATTTTGTAGTACTCCTCATTTTCCTTTTTATTTTGTTTTAAAATGTTCAAAAAATGAACTTAGTTGAGTATGATATCAAATATTTTATAGGAATGTTTCCTCTCAATTACATTTAAATTTTTTGTGTGAGGTAATTCTGCTAATAATGTTACCATCCTATCTCATATGATTTTGAAAATGAGAATGCATATGCAATAAATTGGTGTTAATCTCAGTGGTCCATGACTTTATATTTGACAATAAAATTGAGTGTTTGCTAGTTAAGGTAGTTTCATTTGAAGGATATTCCTGTGACTTTCATAGAATGTCTTTGTGATATACTCTCCTGAGGCTATCATTACACTGAAAATACTAAGTTTCAGAGTGTATGTTTTTATTTTAGTGGAAAACATTGGATTCTTTAGAGCTAAAAGTGCTCTTCAAAACCTTTTAGTCAATTGACTCATTTTAGAGTTGGGTCAATGGAAGTTAGAGATTAAATGAATTAACATCACAATAGAACCAACAAGAAACACTATGTAGTACTGTGTTGTTCTGAGTTTTTTCTTTATTTGTTAAGATCATTAAAGAATTAATTCATGTTATGATGAACAGCTTCCTTATGATGAATCTCTTCATACATATTTAAGTGTATCCTCAGAGATCCTTAGAGAAAAGACATAATCTGTCATTGATATACTTTAAGCCTTTAAATTCAGAACCTCTTGCTTTTGTCCAACTTCATGATCTTCAAAAACTTATGATCACTTTTCCTTCACAAGAAGCCATCATAGCAGGAAGTTTGTAATGTATCTCAATCTAGTAATCCTTTCAAAAACATAATTAAGTGAATCTGGCATTACCTATCCTTCAAAGTAAAAAAAAATAATGCTGAAAAAGTAATATGTTTTACATGGTCCCAATGTCCAATGAGTATAATATTACTTGCCTTTTCAATGGGTGGGTGAGAGATAAGAAGGAAGAAGTGAATGTTGGAACTCAAAATTTAAAAGATGAATATTGTTTAGACCTATTCTTAACGAATATATAGGATCTTTGAGTTGTCCTATCTGGTCATATTAAATATCTATTTAATTATTTTATAATTTTATCAGATGGATATCGTATTCAATAGTCTATTTGAAGGATTTTAATTCAATGATTTAGAAATCAGCATATTTTCTTGTTTCTAGTGTTTCAGCATATCATCACATTCATATTATCCACCATCCTTGAGTATGACTGAAAAATTCCATAATCATGTTTCCAAAGTCTTTAATTATTCTAAGAAATGATTTGTTATGCATCTACAGTTAAAGTGGCTAAGTAAAAATAGGGATTTTCCTGAGATCTCCCAAAGTCAACTACAAATAATACTATAAAGTTAATTCTCAAATGGCAGAACTCATAAAAAGTAAAAATGGGCAAGTGGAAGGTAATAACTCCAGGAGATATCAAGAAAGAGTAAAACAAAATGAAAAGAATAGAAAAATAGAAGAAAAAGAATACAATCATTCAAGAGATCAAAAGGCATTTGCCAAAATTAGGGGCTAACAAGTACTCTTAATAAAAACACCAGAACTGAAAAGAAAATTTGACGTTCAAATACAAGACTCAAGAGAAGTATAAAAAAGAGAAATATGAAAGAGAAATATTAAGGGATTTCTTTTAATTAAATTATTTACATTACTATAAAATGATACCTGTGACTCCTAAGAATTTCCTCAGCTGGGCACATGTGTGAATTCACAATGATTGAATCATATGAACAATTAAAGTAATTAAGGGATGAGAAAGAATTGTGTTGGGAGAAGAGGAAAGGGATAGGTACATTATCTCACAAAAAATAACCACAAAATATGTTTTGCAGTAGAGAGGAAATGTGAAGTTGGTAGATATACATCAACCTTATTCTAAGGTTTGAATTATATCAAAGAGAGAATAATATATACCATCAATAATATATCATACAAGTAAATATGAGGGGATTGGAGAGGGGAAAGGCATGTGGGGGTCAAAAAATTTGAAATTCATGAAATTTCCATCAGTTGGGAATGGCTGAGCAAATGGCGGCATATGAAAGTAATATAAGAAGTTGGATTATAAGCAATGATGTGCTAACAGATTTCAGAAAAAAACTGGAATATGATTAAAAAGAATAATAGAATTTTAGAAAAGTTAAACATGATAGATTTCTGGAGAAAACTAAAGGGTAAAAGAAAGAAATAGACCTTGTTTTCTCAATGTTACAGGACACCTATACAAAAAGTAACCATGTATTGAAGCATAGAAACTTCACAGCAAAGTATAGAACAGTCAAAATATTAAACTCATCCTTTTCAGATCATGATGCAATAAAAATTAAGTATAATAAAGTGTCATAGGATGATAGACTAAGAATTAATTAAAAACTAAATAATCTAATCCTAAAGAATGAGTTGGTAACGCAATAGACAATTTCATCCAAAAAAATTTGAGACAACATGCCAAAATTCATGGGAAACAGCCAAAATAGTACTCAAGGGATAATGTATATAGCTAAATGCTTGTATCAGTCAAATAGAGAAATTCAATATTAAAAAGCTATCAGCATAATTGACCATATCAATAATAAGAACAACACAAATTGTATGTTATCTCAACTGACACAGGAAAAGCTTTCAACAAAACACAAAGGTCATTGCTATTAATTTAAAAGAAAAACTATGGGAAAGCATTGGAATAAGTTGAGCTTTCTTAAAATAATAAGTAGTATCTATCTAAGACAATCAGCAATCGTCTGTAATTGAAATAAAATATAAGCCTTCCCAAAAATATCACGGATAAAGCAAGGATGACAATTATTACCACAACAATTCAATATTGTATTAGAAATGGTAGCTATAGCAATAAGAAAAGAGAAAGAAATGGAAATAATTAGAATAAACAATGAGAAAACAAACTTCAACTCTGGCTGATTATTTCAGATTATACTTGGAGAATCAACTAAAAAACTATTTGAAAAAATTAACTTCAGTAAATTCAATCCCCCCACCAATGTGACTGTCCTCCTCCCTCAGATATGAAGGTGTCATGTCCCAACTCTTATGTTTCTAGGTGTCTTTTTTGTCTGTGTCAAATAATGACTTCTCAGGAACATGAGGACTATGGATCTTGACTTCTTTGAAGAATATGGATAGATAAATAAACAACCTTTAAAAAACAATTTTCTTTCCTGGTTACTTTTTTCTGCTTTTATTTATTCTTGTATTAGAAGATCAAATTTTCTGCTCAGGTCTATTCTTTTCATCAGAAATGATTGCAAATCCCCTATTTTATTGAATGTTCATTTTTTTTCTTTGAAAGACAATGCTCAATTTTTGTAGGTGGTTAAATCTTGGTTGTAGTCTAAGCTCCTTTAACTTCCACTAGATCATATTCCAGGCCTTCCAATCCTTCAATGTGAATTGATCATCTTTAATGATACTTTAATGATTACTTAGATAATCCTAATTGTGACTCTTTGATATTTGAATTGTTTCTTTCTGGATGCTTACAGATTAGCATTAATATAATAATATCTACAATTTTCCTCAGAGTTTTCATTTTGGGATCTTTCAGGAAGTGATCAATAGAATATTTCAATGACTCTTCTATTCTCTGGTTCTAGGATATCAAGGCAGTTTTCCTTTATTATTTCTTGAAAAATCTGTCCAAAATCTTTTTTTTTTTTTGATTATAGTTTTCAGGTAATCCAATAATTCTTAAGTTACCTTTCCTGGATAAGTTTTCCAGTTTGATCATTTTTTCAAGTAGTTTATAATTTCTTCTATTTTTTTTTTTTTGGTTTAAATGATTCTTGACATCTGATTGAGTAATTCATTTCTATTTGTCCAACTCTAATTTTTAATGAACTATTTTCTTGTTAGCTTTTTCACTTCCATTTTTATTTGGCCAATTATAACTTTAAAGGAATTATTTTGTTCAGTGGATTTGTTTAATATTTCCAATTATATATTTTTTATGTAATAGCCTTTTATTTACAAGATATATGCATGGGTACCTTTACAGCATTAACAATTGCCAAACCTCTTGTTCCATTTTTTCACCTCTCACCCCTACCCCCTCCCCCAGATGGCAGGATGACCAGTAGATGTTAAGTACATTAAAATATAAATTAGATACACAATAAGTATACATGACCAAAACGTTATTTTGCTGTACAAAAAGAATCAGACTCTGAAATATTGTACAATTAGCTTGTTAAGGAAATCAAAAGTGCATGTGGGCATAAATATAGGGATTGGGAATTCAATGTAATGGTTTTTTAGTCATCTCCCAGAGTTCTTTTTCTGGGCATAGCTGGTTCAGTTCATTACTGCTCCATTGGAAATGATTTGGTTGATCTCGTTGCTGAGGATGGCCTGGTCCATCAGAACTGGTCATCATATAGTATTGTTATTGAAGTATATAATGATCTCCTGGTCCTGCTCATTTCACTCAGCATCAGTTCATGTAAGTTTCTCCAGGCCTTCCTGAAATCCTCCTGCTGGTCATTTTTTACCGAACAATAATATTCCATAATAGTCATATACCACAATTTATTCAGCCATTCTCTAATTGATGGGCATCACAATCAGTTTCCAGCTTCTGGCCACTACAAAGAGGGCTGCCACAAACACTCTTGTACATACAGGTCCCTTTCCCTTCTTTAAGATTTCTTTGGGATATAAGCCCAGTAGTAACACTGCTGGATCAAAGGGTATGCACAGTTTGAGAATTTTTAAAGCATAGTTCCAAATTGCTTTCCAGAATGCCTGGATATATTCACAATTCCATCAGCAATGTATCAGTGTCCCTGTTTTCCCACATCCCCTCAAACATTCCACATTATCTTTCCCTGTCATTCTAGCCAGTCTGACAGGTGTGTAGTGGTATCTCAGAGTTGTCTTAATTTGCATTTCTCTGATTAATAATGACTTGGAGCATCTTTTCATATGGCTAGAAATAGTTTAAATTTCTTCATCTGAGAATTGTCTGTTCCTATCCTTTGACCATTTATCAATTGGAGAATTACTTGATTTCTTATAAATTAGAGTCAATTCTCTATATATTTTGGAAATGAGGCCTTTATCATAACTTTTGACTGTAAAAATGTTTTCCCAGTTTATTGCTTCCCTTCTAATCTTGTCTGCATTAGTTTTGTTTGTACAAAAACTTTTCAATTTGATATAATCAAAATTTTCTATTTTGTGATCAATAATGATCTCTAGTTCTTCTTTGGTCATAAATTCCTTGCTCTTCCACAGGTCTGAGAGGAAAACTATCTTGTACTCTTCCAATTTATTTATAATTTCATTCTTTATGCCTAGGTCATGAACCCATTTTGACTTTATCTTTGTGTATGGTGTTAAGTGTGGGTCAAGGCCTAGTTTCTGTCATACTAATTTCCAATTTTCCCAGCAATTTTTATTCAAATAGTGAGTTCTTATCCCAAAAACTGGGGGTTTTAGGTCCATCAAATACTAGATTTTTAAAGGTATTGGCTGTTTTGTCCTTTGAACCTAACCTATCCATTGATCAACTAGTCTATTTCTTAGCCAATACCAAATGGTTTTGGTAACCACTGCTTTATAATATAATTTTAGATCTGGTACAGCTAGGCCACCTACATTTGATTTTTTTTTCATTAATTCCCTTGAAATTCTTGACCTTTTGTTTTTCCATATGAACTTTTTGTTATTTTTTTCTAGGTCATTAAAAGTTTTTTGGGAGGCTGATTGATACTGCACTAAATAAATAGATTAGATAGTATTGTCATCTTTATTATATTTGCTCACCCTATCCAAGAGCATTTAATATTTTTCCAGTTTCTTAGATCAGATTTAATTTGTGTGGAAAGTGTTTTGTAGTTTTGCTATAAAATTTCTGATTTTCCCTTGGCAGATAAATACCTAAATATTTTATACTATCAGTAGTTACTTTAAATGGAATTTCTCTTTGTAACTCTAACTGTTGGATTTTGTTAGTGATATATAAGAATGCTGATGACTTATGTGAGTTTATTTTGTATCCTGCAATTTTGCTAAAGATGTGGATTATTTCTAATAATTTTTTAGGAGAATCTCTGGGGTTCTCTAAGTATATCATCATATCATCAGCAAAGAGTGATAATTTGGATTCCTCATTGCCTACTCTAATTCCTTTAATCTTTTTTTCAACTCTTATTGCAGAAGCTAGCATTTCTAATACAATATTGCATTGTTATAGTGGGCAACCTTGTTTCACTCCAGATCTTATTGGGAATGGTTGCAGTTTGTCCCCATTACATATGATGCTTACTGATGGTTTTAAATAGATGCTGCTGATTATTTTAAGGAAAAGTCCATTTATTCCTATACTCTCAAGTATTTTTAATAGGAATGGATGTTGGATTTTATCAAATGCTTTTTCTGCATCTATTGAGTAGATCATATGGTTTTTATTAATTTGGTTATTAATATGGCCAGTTATACTGATAGTTTTCCTAATATTGAACCAGCCCTGCATTTCTCATCCTACTTGATCATGGTGTATTATCCTGGGGATGATTTTCTGTAGTCTTTTTGCTAATATCTTATTTAAGATTTTAGCATCAATATTCATTAGGGAGATTGGTCTATAATTTTCTTTCTGTGTTTTCAACCTACCTGGTTTAGGTATCAGTACCATGTCTGTGTCATAAAAGGAATTTGGTAGGACTCCTTCATTCTCTATTTTATCAAATAATTTATATAGCATTGGGGCCAATTGTTCTTTAAATGTTTGGTAGAATTCACATGTAAATCCATCTGGTTCTGGGTATTTTTTCTTAGGGAGTTGATTAATAGCTAGTTCTAATTCTTTTTCTGAAATGGAACTATTTAAGCAATTTACTTCCTCCTCTGTTAATCTGGGAAGCCTATATTTTTGGAGGTAGTCATCAATTTCACTTAGGTTTTCAAATTTATTGGCATAAAGTTGGGCAAAGTAACCCCTTATTATTTCTTTAATTTCCTCTTCATTGGTGGAAAGTTCTCCCATTTCATTTTCATTCATTTGAGACTACTAATTTGATTTTCCTCTCTCCTTTTTCTAATCAGATTGACCAAAGATTTATCAATTTTATTAGTTTTTCATAAAATCAACTCTCAGTTTTATTTATTAGTTCAATAGTTTTTTTTTTTTTTTACTTTCAATATTATTAATTTCTCCTTTTAATTTTAGAATGTCAAGCTTAGTAATTGATTGGGGTTTTTTAATTTGGTCTTTTTCTTGCTTTTTAAGTTGCAAGCCCAATTCATTGATCTTCTCTTTCTCTATTTTATTCAAGTAAGCCTCTAAAGATATAAAATTTCCCCTTATTACCGCTTTGGCTGCATCCCACAGAATTTGGTATAATGTCTCATTGTTGTCATTATCTTGAGTGAAATTATTAATTGTGTCTGTAATTTGCTGTTTCACCCAATCATTCTTTAAGATGAGATTATTTAGTTTCCAATTACTTTTTGGTCTATTTACCCCTAACTTTTTGTTGAACGTAGTTTTTACTGAATCATGATCTGAAAAGAATGCATTTACTATTTCTGCCTTCCTGCATTTAATTTTGAGGTCTTTATGTCCTAAAATATGGTCAATTTTTGTATAGGTACCATGAACTGCTGAGAAGAAAGCATATTCCTTTCTGACACCATTCAGTTTTCTCCAAAGACATACCTAATTTTTCTAATATTCTAATTTTTTCTAATATTCTTTCATTTTTATCTTATTTGTTTTGTGGTTTGATTTATCTAATTCTGAGAGTGCAAGATTGAGACCTCCCACTATTATAGTTTTGCTGTCTATTTCTTCTTGCAACTCTCTTAACTTCTCCTTTAGGAAGTTAGATGCTATACCACTTGGTGCATATATGTTTAATATTAATATTGCTTCATTGTCTATAGCACCCTTTAGCAAGATATAGTTTCCTTTCTTATCTCTTTTAATTAGATTAATTTTTGCTTTTGCTTGATCTGAGATAAAGATAGCTACTCCTGCTTTTATGGTTTCACCTGAAGCATAATAGATTCTTCTCCAGCCTTTTACCTTTACTCTGTATATATCTCCCTGTTTTAAATGTGTTTCCTGTAAACCACATATTGTAGGGTTCTGCAATTTATGGGACAGTTCATCCCATTCACATTTACGGTTAAAATTACTAATTCTGTATTTCCTGCCATCATAATATCCCCAGATTGTGCTTTTCTTTTTCTTCCCCCCGTCCCCCGCCTTACTCCCTTCCCTAGTATTAAATTTATGGGCCCCAGTTGTGTCACACAGCTCTCCCTCTTTAGGATCCCTCCTTTCTCCCTTTGAATCCTTTCCCCTTTCTTGTACCCTTCCCTTATTACTCTTTTTCCTTTCCCCTTTTACTCTCCCACATTTTAATGTGATGAGAGAAGATTATCTGTAAAATAAATATGTTATTTTCTCTTTGAGCCACCTCTGATGAGAGTAAGATTCACACAATGTTCCTCTCCCTCTCTAAGTTCCCTCAGATATGATAGGTTTCCGTTGCCTCATCGTGGGATGTAGTTTCCCTCTTTTTATCTCCCCTTTCCCCTTTTTTTGACACTATCCCCTTTCCATTTCTACTTCCCTTTTTATGTTATACCAGTAAAATAAAATTATACATGTGATTTTTTTGTATATCCACAATAGAAATACAGTTCTCTAGAGTTGCTTTTACCTTTTTCTGCTTCTCTTGGTTCCTATGGTTGCAGATCAACCAGTTTTTGTTTAACTCTGGCTTTTTCCTTAGAAACAAATGGAATTCCTCTGTTTCATTAAATGTCCATCTTCTTCCATGGGAAAAAATGCTCAGCTTAGCTGGATAGTTTATTCTTGGCTGCATTCCAAGTTCTTTTGCCTTTTGGAATATCAGATTCCAGGCCCTTTGATTGTTTAATGTTGAAGCAGTCAGATCTTGAGTGACCCTTAGTGTGGCACCTCGGTATTTGAATTGTTTTTTACTGGCAGCTCATAATATTTTTTCTTTAGTCTTATAGTTCTGAAATTTGGCCACAATATTCCTTGGAGTTTTTATTTTAGGGTCTTTTTTTCAGAAAGTATTTGATGAATTCTTTCAATGCTTATTTTACCTTCTGGTTCTATTACTTCTGGGCAGTTCTCTTTGATGATTTCTTGTAAAATAGTATCTAGGCTCTTTTTTTCATCATAATTTTCAGGTAGTCCAATGATCCTCAGGTTATCTCTCCTTGATCTATTTTCCAGGTCTGTTGTTTTTTCCAAGTAAATATTTGATATTTTTTCTAATGTCTCATTTTTTTTTTTTTTTGGTTTTGCTTGATTGATTCTTGATGTCTCAATGAATCAGTCATTTCTATTTGTTCAGTTCTGATTTTTAGTGAGTTATTTTCTTCATTAGATTTTTTCACTTCTTTTTCTATATGTCCAATTGAGTTTTTAAATGAGTTGTTTTGCTCTATGGAATTTTTTTCCATTTCACTAATTTTTTTAGTGAGTTATTTTATTTTTCCAATTCACAAATCCTACTTTTTGGGAATTCTTAACCTTTTCCAATTCATAAATTCTGTTTCCCTGCACTTCTTGGGAGTTTTTTACCTTTTCCAATTCATACTTCAGGAAGTTGTTGCTCTCTTGCATAGCTTCTCTTTCCTTTCCCCATTTTTCTTTTAGTTCTCTTTTAAGGTTTTTAATAGTCTCTTCTGGGAGAGCCTTTTGTGTTGGGGACCAACAATTGTCTGAAGACTGTCTGCTATTAGTCTACTCAGGGTTGAAAAGCTCCTCCTTTTCTATATATCCCACTGTGCGGGTTAGTGACTGTCCTGGTGCTAGACGCTGAGCAGCGAAAGTTTTACTACTCCAAGTCACAGCCCGCCCTGCAATTGTGGGTACTAATGGCTGAGCAGTGACGGGAAGTGTCTCTGTCCCAGAAAGCACAGTCGTGCTGTCAAAGTTCGATTGCCCCAGGCCGAGCCCCCCACTGTGCAGATTAGAGGCTGCCCTGGGCTGTGCCCTCCTGCCATGCAGATTTGTAACTGCCCCTGGAGATTGTGGCTGCAGGGCTGTGTTACGGGTCTGCCTGAGTCACCTCTGGTTTTGAGTGTTTATAGCCAGATCTTGTTAGGTTCTGGCGGTTTTTAGAGAGTACCCCCTGTTTTTGGCTTTAATTTCTCTGCTGGTTTACTGCTTTATAATTAAGGCAGAGCAGTTAGCCCGGAGAGTCATCTCTAGCTGCAGAGGTCACCTCTGTCCCTGATCTGCTCCCAGATGCTAGTCTCTCCCTGCCTGCGCTGGTCTTTCCTAGCTCCTCAGGACAAACCTTCCTGATGATCTTCCAGATTATCTTTGGCTGGTGAGTTGTTGTATTTATAATCTTCATGGGTTTTACCAGTCAAGCGCTATTTTTGAGGCTGAATTTAATGTTGATCATGAGGGCATGAGAGGAGCTTAGAAAGTCACATGTGTTTTCTCCACTCAGTGGAGTGTTGGCTCCACTCAGAATTCTCTTACATAGCTCTTATTTCTTCTCTCCATTTTCTTCTGACTCCCTCTTAAAATATTTTTGATATTTTCCAAGAGTACCTTTTGAGTTTGAGAGCATTCATATCCCATTATAAAGTTTTATATATAGGCATTTCGTTATTACTGTTCTCTTCTGGATTTGTGTTCTGATCTTCCATTGTCATATTAACTTTCTAAAATCAGTGTTCTTTTTGATTTTTTGTTTATTTTAAAAAGTTGAGCTCTGCTCTTAGGGCACAGGGGAATTTGTTCTAAGTTTGTTTGTTTGTTTTTTCAGGAGGACAAGGATTTCTTATGTCTTTTCTATGCTGGGATCAGTGGTGCTGCCAGCTTTCCCACTGTGCAGGTTTGACTTGGCCTAGTCCTGCCTATTATGCCAGGGTTCAGGGATTCATAATGTGAATCCTTCTGTGGTTGGGTTGGAGATCTCATTGCTGACCTGTTAAGCCAAAGGTCCTTTGAACCAGAACAGAGGGTTTAACACTGCTATACTTTAGCTAAGAGCTTCTCACTAGATTCCCTCTATAGCCTCTTCAATGGGCTACATTTCCTCCTGTCCAAGTGAAATAGACTATTCCTAAAGTCCTTTCAAAATATTTTAAGCTGGGAATTTTTTTCAAACATTTGTGGGTTCTGTCACTCCAAAAGTCATTCAGAAGCTTGATCTAACATTGATTCTGAGGGAAATTGGGGAAAACTCAGGAAGTTGTGAATTAATATTTACTTTAAAATGCCTATATATTGTTATTTTGTAGACATGAGTCTCATCTAACATGTCACATTAAAATTTCAAATTTTGTTTATTTCAAGTTTTGTTTATCATTATTCTCTGTAAATTGGTAAAAATATGTAGTAAGACAAAAATAACATTTCAGACTACTCAGTCTTTTCTTCAGATATTTAATAGGTATGTGAAAGACTTATGTTAAATTTTCTATTATCATATATGCATTTCTCTTCCCTTTAACACATTTCCCCCTCTTAAATTTCAGCTTAAATTCCATGAAATCATCTTAGTGACTCATGATGTACTCTGATTTTTTGACAGGATCCCAGTATCTCATAAAACCAAAAGGAAGGAAAGCAAAGCTTATGCTTGATTTAACTTACCAAAACTTATTTTATGATAGGTTTTCCTCTTGGGAAGAAGGAAGATCATAGCTGTCACCTACCTTCCACTTGTGTTTTAGAGGTATAGCTACGGTCTAGTTCGCTGAGGCTCATAATCTCCTTATATCAGATATCCCAATTCTGTTCCATTGAGACATTACCTTATTTAAAAATCTATCTTCCTATTGTTCTGTTAGTAAAATATTTCCTAAACACATTTACTTCCCTTTAAAACATGGAATATATTGATTAATAAAAGAAGCATTTTTCTCAATTGGGAATTGTGATTTAATGTGACCTAAAAAGGACTAATATAAAATAATTACAAAAAATGATGATTTCCAACCCTGAGGTCACAGCACAACTTCAATAATAAATTTAGTTTGAAAATCTTGGTTATGTTTTGAGTCTCTTAGTAATACCCCTGTATATAGGATAAACATCAATATAAAATATATCCATGAAACCTTTGGAGATCCATTGTCCCAAGTTAATAACATCTTCTCTGATTCAATTTCCTCACTTTGTAGATAAGGAAAATGGCTTATAGTTTATAGGCAATATGCCCAAGGTCACACAAAGTAGTAAGTAGCAGAATCAAGGTTTGAATTTGTCTTTTGTCTCCAAACCCTTCACTCTCTACTCATGCTGACAGACAGAATGAGGCTGCACATGTGCACAAAAGTAGCCCCCTTTGAAAGGAATTACTACATGCCAGTCACTGCAAATATTCTCCCTTTCACTTCCCACATCCTGTCCACACTAATTATTGATTCCTCCATGCTTTGGACCTTGGCCTAAGTTCTCTCTTGAGGCCTCTAGAATTTCCTTTGTCAGCAACCCCCACATTCATCCTAAATTCAACCTTTCCCTGACAGCATTTAGCAACTCTAGTCCTGATTCTTGATCACAGAACACTACTGTTCTGGCCATTCAACAATGGTTAAGAACAACTTGTATTTAGATTCTATTTATTATGGGAAACGTCCATTAATTGACTTGCATAATGACAGGTGCTTTTCTAACATGAAATACTTAATTTTATATTATCTGTGCTAAAATAGGAAAGTAGTGATGTGAAAATAATTAATCTGAAAATAACTATTTGACTGTATCAAATAAGGGGGTTTGTGGGTTTAGACTCTTCTTACTAATTACAATTTATTACTCGGACTTTTACCTAGATCTTTTAAAAAGGCTACCATATCCTAATCAGTCTCTTTTCCTGAAGTCTTCCCAATCTAGTTCATCTTTCCCATTTCTGATGAAGTTATTTTCCTTAATCAAAGGTCTGACCATTCCAGTTCTCTACCTAGTAAACTCTACTAGTTTCCTGGTGTCTTTATCCTATAACAAAAATTATTCTTCTAGTTTTAAAAATCTTATGCAAACTGGCCCCAACCTATTTTTGCAGCTTCATCGTACATTTCTTCCTCTCCCACACTTTGAAATCAAGCCAAAATGGCCTTCTTTTCATTTTTCACATGTAACAAGCCATCTGCTATCATGATGCTTTTTGTACTGGCCACTTCCCATACCCAGAAAGTTCTCTCTTGTCATTCATACCACATGATGGCTTGTTTAAAAAATCAGTTCAAGTACCAACTTTGGGTTTTCCTGATCTATGAAACTGCTAGGGTTCTTAGACTACTTTGCCTTTATTGGCATTAATTTGCTTTATATATATTTTGTATTTACTTAGAGAATATATAATTTCACCCATTACAATGGTAGCTCCATTTGGCTAGCAAAGAAATGGAAAGAATGTGGATGCCCATTGATTGGGAAATACCAGAAGGAGTATTCCTGAAGATATATGTAAAAGCATTTAACACAGTAATTGTCACATAGTGGGCTATAATAAATGTTTATTCAACAGCCAAACCAATTGTGATAAATATATATAATGGAATATTATAAGAAACAACCAATATGATGAAAAAAAAAGAAAAGATATGCAAACTGATGCAACATAAAGTAAGTAGAATGAAGAAATGATATACTATGGTTTATAACAATGCAAATAGAAAAAAAGTAGTTAAAAATTAAAACTAAAAGATACAATTTTATGATAACCAAATGAACCTCCCTAGTCTCTCAAAATCTATGAATGCTTCCCCAACTCCTTTGCAGAAATAGGAAGTGATGAGATAGGATAGTATCTATAAGGCAGACTTTCTTTTACACATGTTTGGTTTTGCAGAACACTTTTAATCTTCTTTTTTTTGGTACTTTATTATAAGGGAAGGAGTAAAGAAAGAGATACACTGGGAATTGTTAAAGTTATGTAAAAACAAAATATATTGGTATAAATGTATTTTTAACAAAAATGAAAGTATCTTGAGAGGAAAAACTAATTAATTTTTGATATTCATGTCTTCAGTTCCTAGCACAATGCTTTGTATGAAATATGTAACACAACCCTGAGAGGTAGGAGCTATTATTATCTAATTTTACTGATGAGGAAACCAAGGAAGGCCTAGAATTTAAGTGATTTGCCCGATGTCACAGAACCAGCAAGTATCTGAGACAGCATTTGAATTCATCTTCTTACTTTCAGTGCAAGCTCTCTATCTACTATGCCACTTAAGTACCTAAGCACCTTAATCATTTGTAAGGTGCTTAATAAATTCCATCTTAATTGATTGATCTAATTTATTCAGTAACTTTTTAAAAATTATGAGCCATTCATCCTCTATTTTGTACAATTATATATGCATATCTTTCCACTAAGCTTTGACAAAAGATATGCTCCAAAGATTGAAGGTTAAAGATATTTATATATTAAAATCCAAATGTAGCACTGTACTACCAGTGACTGTCCCTCCCTCTAGTTATATACTTGGGTCATTTCCATTTTATACATATCCTCTTGGGCACTTTTGGTGCAAGAGCCATCAATAGCAACATGCTATGGATATTTACAGTCATCTCATTTCTCGCTATTGTCCTTTGTGTCACCTAAAATTTTGATTTCCCTTTTCCCTGATTCTCGAACACATGAATAATACTGGAATTAAAAAATAAAAATCTGTGAAGTCAGGGAGCATATAGTAATTGTTAGATTATCTTCCGTAGCTTCCAAAATGTAATCCATTCTGATTTTTTCTCCCTATTCAAGTTCTCATCCAAATTTATTGTTTAGAAGACCTCTACATTGCTTAGTGGATCTAGCACTGGACCTGAAGTCAGGGAAGTCTGAGTTCAAATCCAGTCTCCAACACTTACTAGCTATTTGATTCTGAGCAAGTCACCTTGTCTCTATTTACCTTAATTCACCGAAGAAGGAAATGACAAATTACTTATATATCGTTGTCAACAAAACCCCGTGGACAATACTGGTGTGTTATGACCCACAGGTTCAAGAAGAGTAGGGAACAATTGAATAACTAACATTGTTCATCTCTAAATTTTAAGATATTAGAATAACCCAACTGTTTGCCAACCAGTAGTATATCATAATCTGTTCTTTTCCTTTTTTTTTTTTTTTTTTTTTTTTGCAATTGGGGTTAAGTGACTTGCCCAGGGTCACACAGCTAGGAGGTAATTAAGTGTCTGAAACCAGATTTGAACTCAAGTCCTTCTGACTTCAGGGCTGGTGTTCTATTTACTATACCATCTAGCTGTCCCTGAATGACTTGTATTCTTAAAAATTTGACACAATTTTTATATGTTTTAAAAATGAGAGTTTTATCAAAAACACTGATTTTTTTCCCACCTTTGTACTTCCTTTTTTATCTTGTTTTTGTTAGTTTTGTTTGTGCAAAATCTTTTTAATTTATTGTAATCAAAGTTGTCCATTTTCCCTTGTATACCATTTTCTAGTTCTTCTTTGGTCATAAATTCCTCCCTTCTCCAAAGATCTCATAGGTAAATTATCCCTTGCTCTCCTAATTTGTTAATGTATCATCCTTTATGCCCAAATCATATACCCACTTTGACCTCATTTTATTATCCTGACTTCAAGACTGGTTCTCTATCCACTACACCACCTAGCTGTCCTGATCCACTCTATTTTTTAGCCAGCAACAAATGGTTTTGATGACTGCTGCTTTATAATATAGTTTTACATTTGGTACTGCTAAGCCATTATCCTTTGTATTTTTTTTTCCATTAATTCCTTTGATATTCTTGACCTTTTGTATTTCCAAATGAGTTTTATTTATTTTTTTTGGTTCTGTGAAATAGTTTTTTTGCACTTTGGTATAGCACTGAAAAAGTAGACCAATGTAGACAGAATTGTCATTTTTATTATATTAGCTCAACCTACCCATGAGCAATTGATATATTTCCAATTGTTTCAATCTAACTTTATTTGTGTGAGAAGAAGAAAATCCCTAGTCTTAAAGAAGTCGTTTTTTTCATGGGAAAAACAACACAGAAGATTTCAGCTACAAATCAGAAAGGAATGCTAGCAAATCCTTAAGGGGACATAAAACCATATTGCTCTCCTATGTTGAATTATTTGAGAAATCCAAAAATCAGGGGGACTTCTACAGTATGTAAGTTCCTGGGCAAAATTTTTGAATTCGTTCTAGGGGCAATATTTACCAAGATTTTTACTGATAAGAACTTTTTTCTACTTTTTTTGGTAGCTATGCCTGTTCATAAGCCAGGGATTATAGTAGCATGTGAAGAAAAAAATTGTCAGATTTCTTCTCCATAAGGTTAAATTCCCTGGAAATCTCTTCAGTAAATAGGCTTGAAAGAAAGCCAATAGTCTGGCTGTATGGCAGGAACTCTTATTCTCAGGTTTTTTGCCCTCTGGCTTCTGGGCTATCTCTATCAAGATCTGATGGGAGGTAATAATTGATGTGACAGCAGTGTTTTGACTCATGTGACCCATGCTGCCTCCTTTCTCTCTGTAACTTGTTGTCTTTGCAAGACTGGATTTCCTGACCCAAAATTATTAGTCAGTACATTTCCTTTTTATTTAGTTGGCACTTTTGAATGAATAACTCATTTAAAAGTATGAGATTAGAACGATTGTAATTAAATAGTGTTTTCTTAGCTTTATTCCCTCTTCTAATTCATCATTAATTTTGCTCACTCTAACTAGTCAATGATGTACCTATACCAATGTAACTCAATCTGAAATTTCTCTCAGTTCAGGAACCTGTTGTTTCGCAAAGATGAAGCAAATTAATTTCATTTTTAAACTGTATAGAATTCATTGCATTCAAACTTTGTTCTATGTATTAAACAAGTAGACATGGCATACAGAAATGAAGCTTTTGAATAATGTTTTTAAATTCTCTCTATATTTTAAATATCTATATACACACACACATATATATATATACACATATATTTCAGGTATTCAGCAAATTGTGTTTTAATCTGTGATTTTTCACTTTATTGAACTGTTTAAAATACATTCACATTTTAAAGTGCTATTTGTTAAGCTTTTATTTTCTGTCTTTTATTTCCTTTGTATTTATTTTACTCTCTTTTTTAAATCAGTATTTTGTCCCAAGGAATATTATTTCTTTTATACTAATTTGATGCTACCCATTCTAATAGGTTGTCCCACCATTCACATTTACAAAGTATTTACCTGTTCCTTTCTTTGGTTCTGATTCTCTGTCTGTCTCATTTTGATTCTTTTTCTTTACCTCTCTCTGCCTCTGTCTCTCTGATTATTTTTCTCTCTTTGTTTCTCTCTCTCTCTCTCTCTCTCTCTCTCTCTCTCTCACACACACACACACACACACACACACACATACACACACACACACACACACACACACAACACTTTGGACAGGTCATTTATTCTCTATCAGTTTCAGTTGTCTTATTTATATAATAAAGACAAAAATAGAGCCTACCTCACAAAGATATCTTGAATAGTAAATATATAAAACATTTTGTAAACTTTAAAGTACTTTATAAGTATTAGCTATTTACCTGTATATTATATTTAATATGTATATGTGCATGCATGTATGTGTGTGTATTCCTCTTTTGACCCTATTTCCATGCTTAGTCAAAGGACTGATTCATAATCTTCCCCAGTCTTCCCCAGTTACCTTCTAATCTCTTGTTTTTTGTAATATTTTGGTACATTCCTTTCCTCATAAATTTTCCTCTGCTTACTCTTCTCCATTATTTATCTTTTTATCTGATCTTACTTTGAATTATACTTGTTTTTTATTTATGTTCACTGTGGTTATTAAAATAGAACTTTACTATCATACTGATACAAAATTGAGCCCTCTCTAATGGGATAGAAGTCCCCAATAAAATCCCCAAAATAGAAACTAAGTTTGGCACATATCCACACCACATAGAATGATTCCACCTATGGAAGATTTGCTCAGGACTTGCCCCTGGGAAAGAGGTGAACAGGTGCATGTGTTAATATTTTCTATTGTCAGCACATGTTTGGAAGCAGCTTCTTTCCATTGACTGTATAGCCAGAACCAAGTATTTAAGTTTACCTGACTAAACACAGATGATTTTTTTTTCCTCCGAGTTCACTCATCATCAATAACATCCTGTAGTAAGTACAGGAAGGGCCTGAAACTACCTCTCCATTTTCTTAAGTCATATGGCCCCAAGAAATGAGCTTGAAGATTTGGTCTCTTTCATTTGTACTGTTCAATTCCAATTTCAAAAAGTAAATTCCCTGACCTTGGAGAACAAGTAATGGGAATCTTGGAGGACAAGATTTTAGACTAGATATTATAATCAATGCATTAATAAGCCTTCAAAATCCAAAATCCCAGATGTTAGCTCAATGTGATCTTGAGTTTGATGGGACTAATGCTGTTTAGGAACTAAACTAAATTGTGGATCTAATCCCCTTCCATTCTCCAAAATCCCCAAGGTATAGGCGGGGATTATGCTCCCTGAGGTCTTATATATGAAGGAGGAGGGACCATTAGTATATTATTGCTATATTTCTGAAGAAAATATTTCCTTGTAAAAGCTAATCTGGAGAAGAGGATTCTGGGAAGATGATAGAGTAAGTCAATTAATTTCAAGCTTTCCAGATTCCCCCCACAAACAGAACAAATTTACACCTCAAGACAAACATAGACTGATGAAAAATCAACAAAATTTAAGACAGAAAAGGGGTCCTCCTGGCACAACCTAAGAAAATCTTAAGAAAAGAGATTAATCTATGTAAAGTGCAAACAGTTCCAAACTCTCTCAACAGAAACAACAAGTGGGGACTCCTGGGACTATCTGGGTTTGGCTGGAGCCTCAGCAGGAACAGAAACTTTCACCTCCTTGAGTGCTGGCTGAATCAGGGAGTCTGAGTCTGGACTCAGAAGAATGAAAATGAACCTCAGCTGACTAAGAACACCTAGCCCAGCTGTGCTGCACAGATGCAACATGAGTGTGTAACCAGTGGGGCCGCACTTGCTGGAGGGTTGAGCTTTTCATTTGGCATTCCAAGTCAGAAGGGAAAGCAGAAGTGAAGTTAGAGGCACCATTCCCTCATCCCACAATTAGAGGTGCTTACACTAATATTTCTCACTTTAAAAAAAAAAATGAATTGGCAAAGAACAGGGAAGCCTGGGACTGTTTTCAGAGGAGGACACTGAAGTAAAAAAAAGCCTTTTTTGCCCCAGTGAAAAATGTTAAATAACTCCCCAGCGAGAATTTATAAAACTCAAAAAATGTAAAAATCAAATGAGAGACACTGATGAAAATAAAAATAAAAATAACAACTATCCTAGAAAAACAAGAAGATTGTGGGGAGAAAAGTTAACCAACTAGAAAATGAGTTACAGAGTCTTAAAAGATGAAAATAACTTCTTGAAATTTAAATGGGCAAGGGGACCCAACAAATAACAAAATAGCATATAAATAATGAAAAAGTGGAACAGAATGTGAAACATCTTATAACATAAAATGACAGATGTATAGAACAGATCAATAAGAGAAAATGTAAGATTATTTGGACTACTGAAAGCTAGGACCAAAAAAACAAAAAACAAAACTTTGACACTATAATGCAAAAGATAATCCATGAAAATTGTGCTAGAGTGTTAGAACATGAGGGGAAAATAGAAATAGAAAAAATTCACCGATCACCACCTCAAAGAGATTCTTTATAGAAAACACATATGAATATTATTTCCAAATTCAAAACCCCCAGATCAGAGAGAAAAATTTCCAAGAAACAAGAATAAAACAATTCAAATATGCTGGGGCTATGATTAGAATCATACAGGATTTATCAGCAGCCACAATAAAAGACCCCAGGTCCTAGAATCATTTATACTGGCAAACAAAAGAACTAGAACTGTGGCCAAAAATATCACATTCAGCAAAATTATCCATAATATTGAATGAAGAAAAAGGACATTTAACAAACTTATAGATTTTCAGGACTTCCTTTCAATCAAACCTAAACTCAAAAGAAATTAACATATAAGAGCCAATATCCAAGATTAATTTCAAGGAACTTAACATGGACAAATTATTTATGTTTTTTTTTTTTACAAAAAAAAATGTATGCCATATGTTTAGTATCAGTAAATGGGTAGTTCAAAAGAAAGATTTATAGAATAGAATTAATTATAATATATTATTATAATATAATTATTAATAGAATTAAATAAAATATAGAATAGAGGCATTAGACATGGGAGGAGGGCTCATAGTTCTGAAAATCTACTCATATCAGAAATGGGTTAAATAGGCATCACTACATATATACCATGAAGGATATAGCACCATCCAAAATCTACAAAGACATAAAGGGGGGACGGATGAGCAGAGGGATGAAACAAAGGATAAAGGAAGAAGACAAAGAGGGATTCATGGGCAGGAGGAGATAAAGTAATAGCAAGGCAAGTTAAGGAGCCAAATTAAAGCAGAATAGTGAACAGGAATAGGGAAGAAGAGATATATACAAACATTACAACAATCATTAGTAGTAGAATTCACTAAGAAAAAAGTACAGCTAGTAATCTTAGAAAAAGTCAAACTTGAAGATTTAATAAATAGAGATATCTATATTATATGTCAGTTATAGTAATATTGTTTTAGATGCATGTTTATTTATATCTAGGTAAATATGTGTGTATATATGCATGTTGCTTTAGGTTGCATGTAGATAGATATATGTATATGTGTCTGTGAATGAGTGTGAATGTATATGTATGTGTGTGGACAGGGGCATACTGTTTGTGTTTGTGTGTGTGTATGTGTACATGTTTGTGTAAATATATCTGTGCTTAACTATAGCATGCTTGGGTGAGGTGGGAAGAATAAGGGGGGAAAAGAATAAAGTAAAAAAAAAAATACTGCATGGCAGAGAACAAAAAGCAACTTACAAGAAAGCAAAGAAAAAATGGACACTCATGAATATAATTTCTTCAACCATTATATGTCCTTTCTTGAACTGGAAATTTATTGTTATATATTTTGAATCCTCCCTGATGATCTCTGGGCACATTATAATGTTATTTTATTTTGTTGTGTTTCCTTTTTTCTGTCTTTTTTTTCTATTCTGTTTTCTTTTAAATAAAAAAAAAATAAAAGCTAATTTGACAAATTGTTAAATGAGGTATGGTACTCAGATTGGAGAAATATAGAAATATATTTGATAGAAGCTCTAGCCACTGGCAGAGAACAGAGATTCATCAACCCCCTCAGATTTTGGAGTAATGTAATGTAACACAATGTAACATACCTGGCTTCAGAGTGGAGCCACAGTAAATATTGTTATACATTATTAGATTTTTATCCCATCCTTCCTATTTTCTGCTTTGTTTCACTTTTTAAAGTAATAAATCATGAAGAAAACAATACTGAGCAAAAATAGTATTATGTGAAAGGAGACACTCTATAATGTATGTCATTATGCCCAAAATGAGATTTTAATCATTCTTCTTCCTGTCTACCACCTACCTTATCATGACCAATTCATCCATCAGAAAGCATTTATTAAAGATCCACTAAGCATTCAGCCTTATGCAAGGCTTGGTGGGCACAAAAATGATAAATTAATTAATCCTTACTTCCACATACCTTAAAATCTAATGCAGAAAAAAGTAGTATGTCAATACATACAGATTTAATGTAAAAAAATATAGAGATAAACCCAAAGTGCATACATAAAAGGTTATTTGGGAGAGTGGACATTTAAAATGGGAATAATCAGAAAAGAATTGAAGAAAGTAGTTCTTGCACTTTGTCTTAAAAGAAGAAAGGAACCTTCGAAGAGGAAATGTGGAGGGAGTGCATTTCATCATACAGGATATTGAAAGCAAAAATGTGGGTGTAGAAGACAGAGTATTGTGTGTAACAGAGAGCTATTGTGCTTGGATCATCATGGAGGAGGGTATGTAACAAGCAATAAGGCTATAGAATTATACCAGAAGCCAGTTGAAAATATTCAAAAACTAAAAGATGAGTTTATATTTTATCCTAGAAGCAAAAGACTGTCACTAGAGACTACATGGAGATGTGGATGGGGGAAATTTGAATAAGGGAAAACCATCAGAAGTCTGTTGAAATAAATAGGGCAAAATTCAGTCTGTCAACAAGAACTTATTAAGCACTATGTTCCAGACACTTTGTTAAGTATTGTGGATAAAAAGAAAGGCAGAAAGAACCCAGGAGCACACATTCTAATGATGAGAGAATATATATTATAATATTTATATAATATATAATAATAATATATTATATTATATGTAAAATATAATAATGTATAAATTCTGCAGTATGAATGAAAGTTGTTGTTCATTCTCCATTTTAAAGAGGACCAAGACATCACAGGTGATATCTTGACTTGCATATTAACTGCATTTAAATGAGACAGAATTCCACAAAATCATCAGCCTCACTCTTTATTCCAGTCACCAAAGTCTAGTGACAAAACAAAAATCAAAATGATTGGTGATCACTCTGGATGGAATGGATGACATTGGTGTTTTCAATGTATGACCAAGCTCTAAATGATCCACAATAGCTGTTTCAGTCATCTTCATAACTGTTGAAACAAATTATTTTAATCCACCCATTCTACAGAGGGAAGTTTTCATATGGTTGGGATAGCCACCCTCTTAAATCACTAATAGGTAATATCCGAGGAAAGGGACTAGTAATGGGGATATGGGGAAGGAGTTGGACTGAAAAAGGCCTCCTGCAGAAGTTGATATTTGATATGAATCTTATATGAAGCCAGGGAAATCAAAAAGAACAGATGTGGTGAAAGAGCATTTAAGTCATAGGAGAAGTGACTGCAAATGCATGAAATTGGGAGATGGAATACTATAAAACAGCAAGTAGGACATTGTAATTAGTTCATAAAGTTCATGGATAGAAGAGCAAATTAATTTTGAAAAATACGAAAGTACATTGTAAAGGTTTTTTGTCAAACTAAGGATATTATATTTGGTCCTGAAGGCAATAAGAAGCTTGTTTGTGTGTGTGATAAAAAGAAACAGACAGACATATATGTATAAACCTGGGAGCCTAGAAGGATGATGTTATAGTATATGAGGTAGCAGCAAATATCACATTCTCCCAGCCCAGTTCTATGCCTTCCATCACTAATATGGGTGCTGGCTTCTACTGGGGATTCATACATCCCCTCATTTAGGATAAAATATAGTTCTGAGAGATTCTACTTATTCTCAGAGATGGTTGTTTTCTGACATGTACTTTTTCCACAAATAAATCCTACTATAAAGTCCATATCTCTTATCAGGGACATCTCTTTTCCCACCTCCCAGTATGGATTCTTTAGTAGCACCCTTTCCTCTTCCCTTCCTAAAAATACTCCCACTTTCTCCCTCCCTTTAAGTCTCTCCTATCCATTTCTTTTATTCTATTTTTCCATTGCCCAACTCTTGTAGAGAAACTAATACACATACATACAATATGTATGTAATATGAGTGTATATGTATTTGCATGTGTACATATGTATGTGAATATGTGTGTATAATTTTTTTATTAATCATTGATGAGTTTTGTGTAGCTGAATTTTCATCTCCTCTCTATTACCCCCAATTCTCCCTAATGAAATTGCTACTTATTATGTTATCTCTTACACAAGAACTATTTACTTCTAGAACATCAAAGAATATGTTCTGATACAAATTTTAAGACTTCAGGGCCACCTCATATTTCTTTTACTCCAATATAAAAATCAGTGTTTTTTTTATCCTAAGTATCTATAAACTGAGGCTAGTAGAATAGCAGTCAGTTAGTACCTTACTTATTCTTTACATATTTTTATTTGTACTCATCATTTTTCCTGTTATAAGCTCTCTGAAAGTATGAGTTGTTTCATTAATTAAGCAGATAGCCTCAATGGCTAGCAAAGTATCTAGAACATACTAAGCACTTAATGAATACTTGTTGATTGATTCATCGAATATGTTTTATCTTAAAGTTATCTGTGCCTGTGAGCAAATGGAAATGTTATTCACTCATATAAGTCTGAATTTTACCTCTGTTGCATTTCATAGCAAGGGCTTGAATTCAATCAACATTTGTATTCTCTGAAATATGTAAAAATTGATGACACTTTTGAAGAAAAAGGGAGATTAAAATAAAAAAAATCCCCAGAATGATGAAACTTCAGCCAATTTTATTTACAAATGTTTCTTCTATAAATATTAGCCACCACTTAGCCTTGAGCCAAATATACACAATAGAATTCAAGCTATCCAGTCCCCATATATCTGGATTCCAAATGCATTTAAATAATCCTCACTACATGTTCATCTGTCTCAGCTGAAGGCATGAGCAAGATGACTTAATATTCCATTTCTTAGTTTGGAATGAGAAGACAAAGAAAGATAGAATGGAAAATTAACAGGAGATATTTCAGAAGTATAATATAGGAAAATAAAATATGGAATGAATTTAAAAAAAAAAAGGAGAAAAGAAAATGAATGGAAGAGAAAAGTGGGCAATAGAAAATATCCAATCATAACTCTGCATCTTACAAATAGATCATTCCTAACACTAATATTGACCTTACAGATAATCCAAAATATGTTGATAAATTAATGATTAATCTATTCAAGGAAGCTTGAGAGAATACCAATCTAATCCCAGTGTGACATCTGGATCCTTTGAAAAGATACTCTACTGGGCAAAGAGGGTTAAAACAAGACCATAAATTTAATTGTGGATATAATGAAGTCCAGGGTTCAGCACAATGGAGACATGAAGCAGGATTCAGGAAGCAGGGTATAGGCAAAGGCCACAAATCAGGCTTCACATAGGATGGATTTGATGTGATATGGACCTACCAAGCTCTTTTAATCTATACATTTTTTGTAAAGGTCATTCTTAAAGATGGGATTCACATCAGGAAAGTCTAACATGATATGTTAGAAATAGGCCCAGGAAGTTGGCTATGATGATCAGAGTATGGTTTTTATCTACTTCATCCTCACTCTTATACCTCCATCCTGATGAGGGAACTAAATACAGATAACTTAGTAAAACCCATCATAATTTGAAAGAATCAATGATAAATCATGCTATTTACTTTTTCACAGAGAGATATATAACCAGGATATAAAATTACAACTATTTAGAGTTGCAATTTGTTTTGTTTGACAATTTATACATGTTTTACAGAAGATTTTTTTGTTGTTTTTTTTGGAAGGGATTTGTTTGTTTGTTTTTTGTTTCTTTTGTTTTTTACTTTTTTCCCAGTGGACTAGGTAGCAGGAAGACAGAGTTGGCTTGTGTTAATTTTAAAAAATGAGTTTAATTTTTTAAAAAGATGTTACTTGTGGACCAAAAAGACCCTAATATAAAAAGGAAGTTACTTAAAAGATATGGGGATAGAGAAGAAGAATGTGGAGGAGCACAAAGGGGAAGGAAGGATACAGAGATCAAGAAGAGATGGACTAGTATTTGGTCCATATAAGTTCTGTATTGATATTACTTCAACGGCAATGGTCATTTTATCAAAATATTGTTATTTTGTTTATATATTTTAATTACATTTATTTTAGTCATTACTCTGAGATCATAATTGCTACCCCTGATTTTTTGTGCATGAGGTGAAGCATAATAAATTCTATTCTAATCCTCCACTTTAACTTGTCTGTATTTCTTACTTTTAAATGTGTTTTTTGAAAAGAGCATATTAGGTTCTGATTTTAATTCATTCTGTTATCAATTTCCATTAAAATAGAAAAAGAGCAGGCTAAAAGATAAAATTAAAAGTCCCTAATTAAATATTAAATTGGAAATTTTAAAAATTAAATATGAGATTAATAAAACTGAGAGAAAACCTACTGAATTAATAAATAAAACTAGAAGCTGCTTTTTTGAAAAAAATACAAATAAAATAAACATTTGGTTAATTTGATATTACAAAAACAGAAAACCAAATTACTAGTTTTAAAAATGAAAAGGTGTGGAGGGCCACAGATAGTGGGGAAACTCTGGGCAGTGTAAAAGATCCTTCAACCCAGAGGGAACCTGCTGACAATATCTGTTTTGTCTCCTTACCTCCCTTTGGTGTTCTCACCCTTCCTGAGAAGTCAAGGAGGGTGCCTTGACCTTACCCAGAGTTCCCCCACTATCTGCGGCCCTCTACAAAAAGGGTGAATATGTCATTAGTGAAGATGAAATTAAAGTCATTGTAATGAGGTGTTTTTTCTTGCCTAATCATATGCCAATACATTTAACAATTTAAGTGAAATAGAAGAATATTTACAAAAATTTAAATTGCCTAGAAGAAGAGAAGAAAATTAGAAAGAAAATAATGAAGGACATGAAAGTAATAGAAAGTAATACATGGATTCTTACTGCCATGTTATATTTAAAAATAATTAAGGTAAGGACTCCTGATGAAATATTTATGGGGCCAGAAATATGAAGTAGGTCTCATTCAAGTTCTGCTGAACATTCACTATGCAACAACCAAAATAAAACTACTTGACCCCTCGGAGCCTTGTTTTCGCTCTCTATATGCTATAAAAATACTTGCTGCTGCCTACTTCATGCTAAGGTTTTGCCAATGAATTTATGTTTTAAAATACTTGGAGATTTGCAGGACATATGCTCCAGCTAAAGAAAGAACAACTTATGTTTCCTCTTATCATCAAACCTTTATGGCAATGTGATCTTCTTCCTCTGTCCCTACCTTGCTAATGTAAGCTGATTAGGTCTACATTGAGAGGAAATCAAGATCATCTTTGAAAGCCAAGCAAAAGGATCCAGTAAGTAACCTGTAATTTGCGATGTGAAAATCATCCTGATTATCCTTGTCTTCAACTCTATCTGAAGTTACTTCCCTTAGAATTATCCCTTTAACTAGATAACCAAAAGCAAGAGTGTTGACTACCAAAATCTAATGCTAAAATGCAGGTTACTTTAAAAGGGAAAAGAGGGCTATGTGCCACTGACATATATTACTCTAACCCTATCAAAACTAGAAGCCTAGCTATACTATTCCTGATATCCCTAGTCCTGATAACTGATAATCCAATCTCTTCTAAAAGACTATCATTATGAGAAAATTCATTTCCTCACCATAAGGACTTCAATGTTTATTTCTTTATAGGATTTCCAAAGCATTATTCCTTGGGGACAAGTTGGGACTGGACCTGTGATTTCATTTGTATAGGGAAGTCCCAAATGAGGAAAATCTCTCTGAAATGCAGGTTGGAAATTTCTATAAATATAGAGATATATAGAGATAAATACACCAATGAATTTTAAGAGACTTCCCCAGGGTTATGTAGTACTATGTGGCAGGATCTTCCTAGTTTCAGTTTCCCTCAATTCCTTGATTTATTGATGGAATTTTTTTTCTTTTTCATTTTTTCTTAATAATAACTTTATTTTTTTTTCAATTACATGTAAACATAGTTTTCAACAACCATTTCTCTAAGATTTTGAGTTCCAATTTTTTTTTATCCCTCCTTCCATTATCTCCCCTATCCCTGAGAGCAAGTCTTGTTATAGGTTAATATGTCTAATATAAGTTAAATATGTGAAATCCTTTTAAACATATTTCTACATTTGTCATGTTGTGCAAGAATAATCAGATCAAAAAGGAAAAAAGGACAAGAAAGAAAAAAACAAACAAAAAGGTGAAAATAGTAGACTTTGATCTTCATAAAATCTCCATGGTTGAATGCAGAATCTCCCTCTGAATGCAGAAGTCATTTTCCAACCCAAGTCTGTTGGAATTGTCTTGATTCACCACATTCCTGAGAAGACCTAAATCTATCATAGTTGATCATCACATA
Organism: Sarcophilus harrisii; assembly: GCF_902635505.1. NCBI lineage: Eukaryota > Metazoa > Chordata > Mammalia > Dasyuromorphia > Dasyuridae > Sarcophilus > Sarcophilus harrisii. The sequence continues at coordinate 495,615,487 of NC_045426.1, read as the reverse complement.
ATCTTGCTGTTACTGTGTACAGTGTTCTCCTGGTTCTGCTCACTTCACTCAGTTTTAGTTAATGTGAGTCTTTCCAAGTTTTTCTGAAATCAGCCTGCTCATTCTTTCTTTTTTGTTTTTCTTCAGTATTATTTAATTTTTCCAAATGCATTTTTGTTTAAAAATTATGTATTTATTTAACATTTTCCCAGTTATATTTAAGATCATTTTACATATTTTTTAAACTTTTGAGTTCCAGATTCTCTACCTTATCCTCTCCCTACTCTCTTTAAGAAACCACAGGTGAAGTTATGAAACCATTTCTATGAAAATCATGTTGTGAAAGAAAACATAGATCTCCCACCCTAATAAAAAATAAACCCTCAAAGAGGAAGAGGGAGAGGGAAGAGGGATAAGGTAGAGATAAAGAGAAAGACTCAATCTGTATTCAAACACAGTTTCTTCTCTGGGTGTAGAGTGAATTTTTCATCATAAGTCTTTCAAAGTAGTCATGTATCACTGTACTGCAGAGAAGAGCAAAGTCATTTATAAGTTGATCATCCCAGAACTGCAATTACTTTGTACACAGTACATTTCACTTTTTTTGAGTTCATGGAGTTCATGGAGGACTTTCTTATTTTTTTTCCCTAAGAGCATTCTGCTCATCACTTCTAGTAGAACAACAATATAGCAGAACAGTCATATACCACAATTTATTCAGCCATTCCCCTCAATTTCCAATTCTTTACCCTAAGAAGAGAGCTGCTACAAATATTTTTACACATATAGTTCCTCCTCCCCCACCCTTTTTAAAACTTCTTTTGGTATTCAAGCTTAATAATAATATTTTTAGATCAAAAGATATGCATAAATTTATAGTCCTTTGGGGGCAGGTCATATCTCATATCTTTTGATCATTTATCAATTAGGGTATGGCTCTTCTTTTATTTATTTGTTTGTTTGTTTGTTTACTTTGTTATTTATTGCAAATTTCTTTTCCCTCCATGTTTGAGAAATAAGACTTAATCAGAGAAATTTGCTTCAAAATTCTTTTTAAAATTACTATTGCTGACTGTATTTCCCTCCATTTATTCTATTCTTTCACTCCTTTCACTCTGCCTAACCTCAAAAGTGTTTTGGTACTGATCACTCCCTTTCCAAATATCCCCTCTCTTTTTTCATGCTCCCCTCTTTCCATATCTCAATCCTAATGTCACACACCTTTTCTGCTGAGCTTCCAAATTGCATATGGCTGGAAAATGTTCTATTTTGTCTTTGGGTGTGTTCTATTGCTTTAAAATTTATTTAGTCACAATTTTAAAATTTTTTAAATGGTTTTGAGGAGAGGTTGGATGAAATCGTGCCTTTACTCTGCCTTTTTGGCTTTTGACTCTGCCTTTTCTCCAAATACATGTAAAGATAGTTTTAAACAATCATTTTGGTAAGATTTTAGATTCTAATTATTTTTCTCTTTCTTCTTACTTCCCCCATCCCCAAGACAGTAATCAATCTGATATCAGTTATACATATACAATGCATTTTTAAAATCTTCATATTTATTGTATTTTGCAAGAAAAATAAAACTAAAAGTGGAAAAAAAACAAACAAAAAAGGTTACAATCGTAGGTTTTCCTCCATATTCAGTCTCAAAATTTTTCATCAGATGGAATTTTCCATCCCATGACTATTGGAATTGTCTTGGATCATTGCTTATAAGAGCTAAATCTGTCACAATTGATCATCCCATAATCTTGCTGTTCCTGTATACAATGTTCTGGGTTCTGCTAACTCCATTTGGCCTCTGTTCATGTAAGTCTTTCGTTTTTCTGAAATCAGTTTACTCATATTTCTTATAGAATAATAATTCTAATAATAATAATTCCATTACATTCATATACCATTACATTCATATACCATTGCTTATTCAGACATTCCCCAATTGATGGGTATTCAGTCAATTTCCAATTCCTTGCTGCCACAGAAATATCTGTTACAGTTTTGCATATGTGTATTCTTTTTTTTTTTTTTAATTTTAACAGTATTTTATTTCCCCAAAATACATGCAATGATAATTTTTTTCTCTTTTTTTTTTCTCTCTTTTTTTTTTTTTTTTTTATTTAATAGCCTTTTATTTACAGGATATATACATGGGTAACTTTACAGCATTAACAATTGCCAAACCTCTTGTTCCAATTTTTCACCTCTTACCCTCCCACCCCCTCCCCTAAATGGCAGGATGACCAGTAGATGTTAAATATATTAAAATATAACTTAGATACACAATAAGTATACATGACCAAGACATTATTTTGCTGTACAAAAAGAATCAGACTCTGAATTATTGTACAATTAGCTTGTGAAGGAAATCAAAAATGCATGTGTGCATAAATATAGGGATTGGGAATTCAATGTAATGGTTTTTAGTCATCTCCCAGAGTTCTTTTTCTGGGCATAGCTAGTTCAGTTCATTACTGCTCCATTAGAAATGATTTGGTTGATCTCGTTGCTGAGGATGGCCTGATCCATCAGAACTGGTCATCATCTAGTATTGTTGTTGAAGTATATAATGATCTCCTGGTCCTGCTCATTTCCTCAGCATCAGTTCGTGTAAGTCTCTCAGGCCTTTCTGAAATCATCCTGTTGGTCATTTCTTACAGAACGTATTCCATAATTTCATATACCACAATTTATTCAGCCATTCTCCAACTGATGGACATCCATTCAGTTTCAGTTTCTACCACTACAAAAGGGCTGCCACAAACATTCGTGCACATACAGGTCCCTTTCCTTCTTTATAATCTCTTTGGGATATAAGCCCGTAGTACCTGCTGGATCAAAGGGTATGCACAGTTTGATAACTTTTGAGCATAGTTCAAACTACTCTCCAAAATGGTTGGATTCGTTCACAACTCCACCAACAATGAATCAATGTCCCAGTTTTTCCCACATCCCTCAACAATCATCATTATTTTTCCTGTCATCTTAGCCAATCTGACGGTGTGTGGAGTATCTTAGAGTTGTCTTAATTTGCATTTCTCTGATTAATAATGACTTGGAGCATCTTTTCATATGACTAGAAATAGTTTCAATTTCTTCATCTGAGAATTGTCTGTTCATATCCTTTGACCATTTTTCAATTGGAGAATGGCTTGATTTTTATAAATTAGAGTTAATTCTCTATATATTTTGGAAATGAGGCCTTTATCAGAACCTTTGACTGTAAAAATATTTTCCAGTTTATTGCTTCCTTCTAATCTTGTCTGCATTAGTTTTGTTTGTACAAAAACTTTTCAGTTTGTATAATCGAAATTTTCTATTTGTGATCAGTAATGATCTCTAGTTCTGCTTGGTCATAAAGACCTTCCTTCCACAGGTCTGAGGTAAACTATCCTGTTCCTCTAATTTATTAATGATTTCATTCTTTATGCCTAGGTCATGAACCCATTTTGACCTTATCTTGGTGTACGGCGTTAAGTATGGATCAATGCCTAGTTTCTGCCATATTAGTTTCCAATTTTCCCAGCAATTTTATCAAACAGTAGTTCTTATCCAAAAGCTGGGATCTTTGGGTTTGTCAGAAGACTAGGTTGCTATATTTGTTGACTGTTTGTCCTTGAACCTAATCTATTCCACTGATCAACTACTCTATTCCTTAGCCATACCAAATAGTTTTGGTAACTGCTGCTCTATAATATAATTTTAGATCTGGTACAGTAAGCCACCATCATTTGATTTTTTTTCATTAATTCCTTGAAATTCTTGACCTTTTGTTTTCCATAGAACTTTGTTGTTATTTTCTAGGTCATTAAAATAGTTTTTGGGAGTCGTTGGATAGCACTAAATAAATAGATTAGTTTAGGTAATATTGTCATCTTTATTATATTTGCTCGCCCTATCCAAGAGCATTTAATATTTTTCAATTGGTTAGATCAGACTTAATTTGTGTGAAAAGTGGTCTGTAATTTTGCTCATAAAGTTTCTGATTTTCCCTTGGCAGATAGATTCCTAAATATTTTATATTATCAGTAGTTACTTTAAATGGAATTTCTCTTTGTAACTCTGACTGTTGGATTTTGTTAGTGATATATAAGAATGCTGATGACTTATGTGGGTTTATTTATAACCAGCAACTTTGCTAAAGTTGTGGATTATTTCTAATAACTTTTGCTGAATGTCTAGGGTTCTCTAAGTATACCATCATGTCATCGGCAAAGAGTGATAATTTGGCTTCCTCATTGCCTATTCTTATTCCTTAATCTCTTTCTCAGCTCTTATTGCTATACCTGGCGTTTGTAATACAATATTAAATAGTAACGGTGATAGTGGCAACCTTGTTTCACTCCAGATCTTATTGGAATGGTTGCAGTTTGTCTCCATTACATATGATGCTTACTGATGGTTTTAAATAGATGCTGCTGATTATTTTAAGGAAAAGTCCATTTATTCCTATACTCAAGTGTTTTAATAGGAATGGATGTTGGATTTTATCAAATGCTTTTCTGCATCTATTGAGATGATCATATGGTTTTGTTAATTTGGTTATTAACATGGCCAATTATATTGATAGTTTTCCTAATATTGAACCAGCCTGCATTCCTGGTATAAATCCTACTTGATCAAAGTGTATTATCTTGGAGATGATTTTCTGTAGTCTTTTGCTAATATCTTATTTAAGATTTTAGCATCAATATTCATTAGGGAGATTGGTCTATAATTTTCTTTCTCTGTTTTCAGCCTACCTGGTTTAGGTATCAGTACCATGTCTGTGTCATAGAAGGAATTTGGTAGGACTCCTTCATTCCCTATTTTATCAAATAATTTATATAGCATTGGAAAATTGTTCTTTAAATGTTTGGTAAAATTCACATGTAAATCCATCTGGTCCTGGGGATTTTTTCTTAGGGAGTTGTTTAATTGCCTGTTCTATTTCTTTTTCTGAAATGGGACTATTCAACAATTTACTTCCTCCTCTGTTAGTCTAGGAAGTCTATATTTTTGGAGGTAGTCATCCATTTCACTTAGGTTATCAAATTTATTGGCATAAAGTTGAGCAAAATAATCCTTATTATTTCTCTAATTTCCTCTTCATTGGTGGAAAGTTCTCCCTTTTCATTTTAAGACTACTAATTTCATTTCCTCCCTCCTTTTTCTAATCAGATTTACCAAAGGCTTATCTATTTTATTGGCTTTTTCATAGAGACCAACTCTTAGTTTTATTAATTAGTTCAATAGATTTTTACTTTCAATTTTTAATTTCTCCTTTTAATTTTAGAATTTCCAATTTAGTATTTGATTGGGGTTTTTAATTTGGTCTTTTTTTTTTTTAGTTTGCAAGCCAATTCATTAATCTTTTCTTTCTCTGTTTTATTCAAGTAAGCCTCTAAGGATATAAAATTCCCTCTTATTACCACTTTGGCTGCATCCACAAATTTTGGTATGATGTCTCATCATTGTCATTATCTTAGTGAAATTATTAATTGTATCTATAATTTGCTGCTTCACCCAATCATTCTTTAAGATGAGATTGTTTAGTTTCAATTACTTTTGGTTATTTCCCCTAATTTTTTGTTGAATGTAGTTTTATTGCATCATGATCTGAAAAGAAAGCATTTACTATTTCTGCTTTCTTGCATTTAATTTGAGGTCCTTATGTCCTAATATATGGTCAATTTTGAATAGGTTCCATGAACTGCTGAGAAGAAAGTATATTCCCTTCTATCTCCATTCAATTTTCTCCAAAGATCCAACATACCTAATTTTTCTAATATTCTATTTACTTCTTTAATTTCTTTCTTATTTGTTTTGTGGTTTGGTTTGTCTAATTCTAAGAGTGCAAGGTCAGAGATCTCCTACTATTACAGTTTTGTTGTCTATTTCTTCTGTAACTCTCTAACTTCTCCTTTAGGAAGCTGGTGCCATACCACTTGGTGCATATATGTTTAATATTGATATTGCTTCGTTGTTTATGCTACCCTTTAGCAGGATGTAGTTTCCTTCCTTATCTCTTTTAGATAGATCAATTTTTACTTTTGTGATCTGAGATAAGGATGGCTACCCCTGCTTTTTGACTTCACCTGATGCATAATAGTTTTGCTCCAGCCTTTTACCTTTACTCTATATGTATCCCCTGCTTTAAATGTGTTTCTTGTAAACAACATATTGTAGGGTTCTGACTTTTGATCCAGTCTGCTATCTGCCTCCTCTTATGGGGAGTTCATCCCATTCACATTTACGGTTAGAATTACTAAATCTGTATTTCCTGCCATCCTAATAACTAGATTGTGCTTTACTTGTTCTTGCCTCCCCAACCCTCTTCCCCTTTTAAACTTATGTACCCTCTTGTATCACGATACTTATCCTCTTTATAATCCCTCCCTCCCCCCTTTGAGTCTTTCCCCCTTCCTTCCCTTATTACTCTTTTTCTTTTCCCTTTTCCTCTCCCCGTTTTTAATGAGGCGAGAGAGAATTTTCTCTAAAACAAATGTCAATTATTTTTCTTTGAGCCAACTCTGATGAGTAAAGATTCACACAATGTTCCTCCCTCTCTAAATTCCCTCAGATATGATAAGTTTCCTTAGCCTCTTTGTGGGAATGGTTTCCCTTTTTATCCCTCCTTCCCACCTTATTCTGCCATCATCCTTTCCATATCTACTTCCCTTTTTTATGTTATATCAATTTACAATCAAATTTTACATGTATTTTTTGTATATCCACAACAGAAATACAATTCTCAAAGTTATTTTACCTTTTCTGTATCTCTTGAGTTCTATTCTTGGAGATCAAATTTTTTGTTTTAATTCTGGTTTTTCTTCAGAAACAAATGGAATTCATTTGTTTCATTAAATGTCCATCTTCTTCCTGAAGAAAATGCTCAGCTTAGCTGGGTAGTTTATTCTTGCTGCATCCCAAGTTCTTGTGCCTTTCAGAATATCATATTCAGGCCCTTCTTTCCTTTAATGTAGGGCAGCCAGATCTTGGGTGATCCTTATTGTGGCACCTCGGTATTTAAATGGTTTTTTTGGCTGCTTGTAAAATTTTTTCCTTAATCTGATAGTTCTGAAATTTTGCCACAATATTCCTTAGGGTTTTATTTTGGGTTTCTTTCAGAAGGTGTTCGATGAATTCTTTCAATGCCTATTTTACCTTCTGATTCTATACATCTGGCAGTTCTCTTTGATTATTTCTTGTAAAATAGTATCTAGGCCTCTTTTTTTCATCATAGTTTTAGGAAGTCCAATAATCCTCAGATTATCCTCCTAGATCTATTTTCCAAGTCTGTCGTTTACTTAGTAGATAATTCATGGTTTTCCAGTTTGTCATTTTTTGTTTTTGCTTGACTGAATCTTGCTGTCTCAATGCATCATTAGTTTCAATTTGTTCAGTTCTAATTTTTAAAAATTATTTTCTTCATTAGCTTTTTACTTCTTTCTGTATATGTCCAATTTGAGTTTTTGAATGTATTGTTTTTGGTCGTGGAATTTTTTTCCATTTCACTAATTTTTTTTAGTGAATTATTTTCTTTTCAATTCACAGATCCTACTTTCTTGCGTGTTCTTTGTCTTTTCCAATTCACGGATCCTACTTTCTAGTGAGATTCTTTATTTTTCAATTCACAATTCTTACTTTCCTGTGATTTTTTTATTTTTCCAATTCACAATTTGCACTTCCTGGAATTTTTAACTTTTCAATTCGTATTTGGAAGTTGTTGTTTCTTGTAAGGCTTCTCTTTCCTTTCCCATTTATCTTCTAACTCTCTTTTGAGACTTTAATGGTCTCTTCTATGAGACATTATGTAAAGGAGGACAGTCTGATGCATTTTGCTGTTTGAGTTCTTCAGGTTTGCTGACCTGCTCTTTTTCTGCATAGAAGCTGTTGATCGTTCTTTTCATCTTTTATTCATGTTTTAAAGCCTTTAGGGTAGGTCTCTAGGCAGGGGTTACCAGCTTCCTCTGCAGAGCAGGGAAGATGTAAACCGATTTCCGGCTCCAAGGTATGGGAGTGCTCTGAGTGAGAGTTTTCCCTTCCCCCAACAGGAAGTGGATTCAGCACTGGCGGAGCTATCAAACGGCTTAGTAGGGCTGAGTGGATTAGCGATTGCTTTGGGCTAGAGACTAAGTGGTGAAAGTGTCACTGCCCCAGGCCGGAGCCTCTTGTGGGACTGTGAGTATTAGCAGCTGAGTGCAGACCTCAGACCGCAGACCCCCGAACTCTGCCCCAGTGTCTCTATTGCAAATCAGCCTGGAAGCTCTATGGCCCAGCCGAAGCTCCCCTGTGCAGATTGGAGGCTAACCGGCTGCGTCCTCCTGCCGTGCAGGATCACAACTGCCCAAGGAAAAGCCCGTACTGCGGGTTGGGGCTGCGCGCTTGTGCTGAGATCTGTGCTTTCACCCTCCGTTTGAGACTCTCCTCGGAACCTAATTTCTCTTCCCCGTCTGCACCGATCTCCCCCCTGGCCCCGGAACCAACCTTTTGGCAGAGACCAGATTTTCTTCGGCCGGTGAGTTGTTCTACTTCTTATCTTTACAATTGTAGCAGTCAAGACTATTTTTGAGGCTCGATATAATATTGATAAAGAGGGTAAGAGAAGAGCTTAGAAAGTCGCGTGTGTCTTCTCCGCCATCTTGGCTCCGCCCCCCGCATATGTGTATTCTTTCCCCTCATTGATGATGTCTTTGAAATAAAGATCAAGTAATGATACTGTTGAATCAAAGGATATTGTACTGGTTCACAACTTCTCTAACAATGCACTGGTTTTCACATAACCCCTACAAAATTTATTATTATTTTTGCATGTCATTAACTAACCTGATAGGTATAAGGTATAATAGTGTTGATAATGGATATCCTTGTTTCACCTCTGATCTTATTTGGAATTCTTCTAGTTTATCCCCATTACTTATAATGCTTACTGTTGTTTTTAGATAGATGCTAGTTATGATTTAAAGAAAATTATTTTGTTTTCTAGAATTTTTATTACAAATAGGTGCTGTATTTTGTCAAATGCTATTTCTGTATCTACTGAGATATGATTACTCTATGTAATTATTCATATGGTAGTTCATATATATATTGAACCAGTCCTACATTTCTAATGTAAATCCCATTTTGGCATAGTGTATAATCTTGGTGATATATTGCTGTAATCTCTTTGATAATATTTGACTTAAGATTTTTGGATCAATTTTTATCAGGGGAATTGATTCATAAAGTTTTTTCTCTGTTTTAGCTCTTTCTAGTTTAAATATCAGCACAATAATTGGATTGTGAAAGTATTCAGTAGGACTCCTTTTCTCCTGCTTTTCCAAATCATTTATATAGTATTGGAATTAATTATTATTTAAATGTTTGGTAGAGTTCACTTGTCTATCTGGTCCTGGCCTTAGGAAGTTCATTAAAGCCTTGTTCAATTTACTTTTTTTCTCTAAAATATGACTATTTAAGTATTTTTTCCTCATTTGTTAGTCTAGGCAATCTATATTTTTTGTAAATATTCATCCATTTCACTTAATTGTCTGGTTAAATAGCTACTAATTAGTTCTTTGGTTTCCTCTTCATTTGGTAGTAAGTTCAATCTTTTTTAATTTTGATATGTATCATATGTGCATTGGACACCTAGATAACACTTAGTAGGAATTGTTCCAAATAAATACAATACATGGTTAGTAGAAATACCATTTTATACAGAAAAAAATATTAAGGCCATCCACCTAAGACCAAGGGTCATCCAGAGATCCTCCAGAGAGCTAGTCCAGACATTACACATGAACACAATGATATTTAGTGTTTATATACTAATGTGTTCAATTTTTATAGGTTTTGATTAAGCTCAATGTATTCTTGCAGTTTTTCAATCTATCAGGATATTTCTTCCAAACTGTCACTAAGTTATAATATTAAGCTCAAACTAATTCCCAACTGACATGTGCTTTCCCATTTGTGTTCTACATTGCACCAAAGTAATTCCCTCAGTCCTCTTTGCCATCCTGTAATTGTTCCTCATTTGCAATGTTACCACATGACTGAAATGTTAAATATATTTGTGCTTTTCCAGTGCAAATATCAGTCTGTTTGAAAACCATGGTCACTAGTAACTGCATTGTAAGCCATCCTGAGACCATCATTGGACATCACAAATCTTCCATTGCAACTAATCTTATATAGTTTCTTACTGTAATATTAGGGTTATTTTCCAATTTAAATATATATTCATTTTAAAATGAATTAATTATCAATAGAGGTCAATCATTCAGTAGAATTTCTATGAGAGGACAGGCACCATGCAAGTGTTAAAAGAAAAGAAAGTCCACTGAAAGATATTTTTTCCTTACAAAGATTAATTTACATAAATGTATTTCTAAAAAGGGAGCAATATATGCTATTGAAATTTGCATACATTTATAATTTAATGCAGGGTTTTTAATTAGCCACTAGAAAAATAAATATTTTGTAATTATTCATTAATGTTTTTTTTATTTCCCTCTCTCACAAGAAAGCTTCTACAATTTTCAAACACATATATATGAGCAAGCATTTTTATATTATCTTTCTTTTAAATTTATATTTAAACTAGGGAGAAGCTAGGTAGCATGGAGCACTTGGCTTGGATTCTGGAAAACCTAAATTTAAATACAGCCTTAGACACTTAATAGCTGTGTGATTATTTGCCTTAGTTTCTACATATATAAAATGAAGGTAATAGCACCTATTTCCCAGGTTATTGTGAGGATCAAAGGAGATAATGTTTGTAAAACACTTAGCATAGTTCCTAGTGCAGAATGTGCTGTATAAATGTTACTTATTATTATGTACAGAAATGAATTTGAGGAAGAACCAGATTTAAGACTGTGATTATTTGCTAGTAAGCCAAAAATTGCTAAACTTTAGTTAAATAAAAAACCATTCTATATTAAAATGAATTTTATATGTGATTACTATATTTTCAAACTTTTTTCAAGATATAACATTTCATTTTAAATGATATTTATATTCAACAAAATGTATAAAATGAACAAAGTTGATAAGAAGTCTTGCCAATATTCTAAGGATATTAGATCTTGCTTCATTGCTTCTTTTAATTTTTATAGACTGTCCCACATAAAATAGTCGTGACTTTTTAATTAGATTTTTACAATCTTATATTTTTATTTCATATTTATAATGAAAATACTACTTCATATTTTATAATTGTAATCAAGGAAATCAATATAATCAATGTAATCAATGAAAAGTTTTTGATCTTGGGGAGCAAAAGTTAATATTATAGTTATCATAAGTAATTACTGAAAAGATCTAAAAATATTATGAACACATTAAATTGCTTTCTTGTTTCACAACACTTTTTAAAAATTGAAAAAAGTTAATGAAAAAAATTGTTAAGAAGCAATGATCTATTATAGTTCTTTATGAAAGCTAAGAGAAGTAAAGGGACATCCCTATTGTTACACAGCTAGTAGAGATAGTATCCAATCCCAGGACTTCTTACTTCAAATCTAGTGCCCTTTGTAATATAATCTACAACTTGGTATGGACATTCCTAGATATGAAATTATAAGATCTCATAATAAGAAAAGAGTTCAGAAGTCATCTAGATCTAAGCTCCCCAAAGCAAAATTTTAATCTATATTATCCCTACTAACCACAAATCCAGCCTTCCCTAGACAATCTCCAATATATAGAATTTCACTATTTCCAAAAGCACAGAATTCCATTTGGGAACAAGAATAATTGATAGAAAATTTCTCATATTATATCCAAAACTAATTTGCTTCAATTAACTAAATTTATCCAACATCTTATATGTTCCAGTTACTAAGCTTGGAGTCTGCTAGGTGTCATAGTGATTGGAACACCCAAGTTCAAATACTGCCTCTGCCACTTACTAATTATATTAATCTGAACAAGTCACTTAGCTTCTCATCTATAATGTCATCTGAAAAATGGGGATAATACCTACCTCACCTTGTTCAATTCATTTAAATAAATATTATTAAAGATATGTTTTTCCACTATATTCCACAAGCTGTGCTAAGCACTCCTGGGAGAAAGAAGATACTCCTGCTCTCAAGGAGGTTACAATATAATGGGGAAGACAATATATAAAAAGAAATAGAAAAGTGGTGAGGGAAGTAGAATAGCAGGAAATACTTATGAGGGAATATCTTCAAAACCAAGCAGAGATACTAATAGAGAATGCAGAGTTTGAACCCTTTATAAAAGTAGGCTTTGGGAGAAATTTACTGTTATACTCTCTAGTTCTCCAGAGGGGAGAGGTAACTGAGGGAAGTGGCAAGGTGTTGAGTATCAAAAAAAAATGATTTCATCACCTTGGAGATGAGATTCTAGGTAAACATCTTGTCCTGGGTAAGTCATGATGTTTCTATGCAGAACTGAAGAAATAAAATACAGAGATACCTATGTTGCTTTAAGGAGATGAGATAATGAGATATATGACATATAAATGTCATATGACAATGAGATAAATGACATATAGTGTTTCACAAGGTTCAAAGTGTTGTGAAACTTCTAGATAACATCACTACTGTTACTTTTTGCTGGCAACAGTGCAACAGTCTTGCTTTAAGAGTCTCACATTTTACTATGTATACAGACAGCTAAGTAGATGAAAAATAAATTTTAAAGGGGGAGAGCAAAAACAACTAAAAAGAATCAACAATGTCTTCTGAAAGAACATGCCCTATACACTAAGTTTTAAAGGAAATAAAAGAATACTAAGAAGAAAGATGAGGAGGAAATATATTCCAAGAATGTGATAAATGTATGCAAAGTCTCAAAAGGAGGGAAAGGAATATATGTTCAAAGCACTGTATAAAAGCCTGTCAGGGAGAAAATTGAATGTGCAATTAATAGTAATGCAAAACAATTATGGAAAGTGGCATTAAAGTCACAATATAAAAGACTTTAAGTGTCAGATTGAGGAATTCTATGTTTTGTCTGAAGTAACAGGAGACACTGAAGAATTTTAAGGAGAGGAATGTTGTCAGATCTGTGAATTATTAACAAGGTAATTTTGTCAATTTATTGAGAATGCTTTGGAGAGAAGTGAAATGCAAAGTATGGAGAATGGGATTATTTATGTCATAGAGCTATCTCAATCATCCAGTCAAAAAAAAAAAAAAAAAAGAATCTAAGAATGGTGGCCATATGAATGGTGTGGCAGGGCTGATGAGAGATAATCAGTAAGACTGGGAAATTTGTTGAATAAGGAGAGCAGGGAAGAAAAGAAAGTAAAGGTGACCCCGAAGTTGTGAATATAAGTGCTAAGGAAAGATGATGGTATACTAAAGAGAAAGAGGAAAATTTAGAGAATAGGTAAAATTTAGAGTTAAATATTTTGGATACTTTGAGTTTATAATATCAGTGAAATACCTAGGTGAATATTTCTATTAGGAAGCTAGTGATATAAGACAGGAGAAGAAGCTAGAAATGGCTATATTAGCTTTTAAAATAATTTTTAATAGAAAAAATCATTGAATCCATGGGAAGTGATCAGATCATTTTGATAGAATATAAAGAGAAAAGATTTAGGCTTGTTTTAGTTGAACAAAATAGCTATAATTTGGTGCAATTGGAAAGAAGTTGAAAAGAGTCAAATATAGGTTTAATGTTGGAAAAATTTTCCTCTAGAATTATCCCAAATTGGAATGTACTACTTTGGGAAGCTGATTGTTCCTTCTCCTCTGAAAGACTTCAAGAAGAGCCTGAATGGTCACTTATTAGGTTTGTTATTGTAAGGATTCTTTTATTGGACTGGCCAGAACATTCCTTTTCAATTAAAAAATTCTTTGATTCTAGGAAGTCTGATTCTTCTTTCAAATGATACTTTTCAAGTTAACAATTATTTCTCTTTTCCAGATGAAACATCTCAAATTCTTTAACAGATTTGTCTTGAACTCTTTGTTTTATACTATACTACATTTGTCTATAGTGTCTATACTTTATTTGTCTTGTACTATACTGGATCCTCTTTTCAGTTCCTTTCCTAAACCTTGGTTCCAAGGGAAAAAACATAACAAAAAAAGCTGAGGTCAAATCAGAGCAAAGAATAGTGAAATTATTACAATTCTTCCTGAAAGTAATGTCTCTCAGTTAAGTCCAATGGAACATTAATTGTTTTTTGGCTTCCAAATCACCCCATTGCCTCATACTAAACTTGAATTCCCTTAAAACTTCCAGAGCTTTTTTCTATTTAACCATGTCTTCTACATCTTGAACTTGTGAAGCTGATTATCTGAATTCAAATTTAAGGCTTTTTCATTTTCCTCCAATAAATTTCAAGTTTTTAAAATTAGTCCAATGCTTCAGCCTGTTAAAAACTTTTGGACTATGGATTCTGTTACCCAAGGTCTTAGCTTTGCCTCCAAGCTTTATTTCATCTACATATTTGATAAACATACTGTTTCTGACTATGTAAGTCATAGGTAAAAAATGTTTACTTAACATAAATAGCTTTATGGACTATTCTCCTAGAAACTTCCTTCAAAGCTAGCAATAAATAATTAGTCCCTACTGTTGGGTCTAATTATTCAGTTTCAAATATACCTAGCTATACCATTCTAAAGTCCTTATCTCTCCATCTTTTATCTATAAATAATATATCAATTTACAAGTCCTCCAGGAGAAATTCAACTCAGAACCTCATTTAAAGCTTATGGGGTGGCGGGGCAGCTAATTGGTGTTGAGGCAGCTAGATGGTGTGGTAGATAGAGAACCAGCCCTGAAGTCAGGAAGACTTGAATTCAAATCTGGCCTCAGACACTTAACACTTCCTGGCTGCATGACCCTGGGCAAGTCGGATTAGTTTATAGGGATGGGAAACAGAAAACTTGGGGGGGGAGGGGAAATTTACATTCAAGTGCTCTAATAAAGGCTTCATTTCTAAAATGTATAGAGAATTGATTTCAAATTTATAAGAATATAAGACATTCTCCAATTGATACATAGTTAAAGGATATAAGCAGACAATTTTCAGGCTAAGAAATTAAAGCCATTTCTAGTCATATGAAGAAAATTCTCTAAATCACTATTGATTAAAGAAATGCAAATTAAGACAATTCTAAGGTAATATTACACACCTCCCAGATGACTAAGATGACAGAAAAAGATAGTGATAAATAGTGAAAAGATAGTGAGGAAACTGGGACACTAATGCATTAGTAGTGGAATTGTGAACTGATACAACCATTCTGGGGAGCAATTTGGATATATATCCAGAGGGCTTTCAAACTGTGCATGCCCTTTGATTCATCAGTGTATCTACTGGGCCTGTATCCCAAAAAGATTATTAAAAAGAGAAAAGGACCAACATGGACAAAAATGTTAGTAGCAGCTCCTTTTATAGTGGCAAAGAACTAGAAACTGAGTGGATGCCCATCAGTTGGGGAATGGCTGATTTTTATGGCATATTATTTTTCTTAAGAAACAATTAAAAGATGATTTCAGAAAGGCCTGGAGAGACTTAGATAAACTGATGTTAAATGAGTGAGTAGAACAGAAAATCATACACAGCAACAAGAAGATTATATAAGGATCTACTCTGATGGATTTGGTTCTTTTCAACAATGAGGTGATTTAGGCAAATTTCAAGACTTGTCGTAGAGAGAGCCATCTACATTTAGAAAGAGGACTATGGGTACTGAATGTGGATACAATAAAGCTTGCTTGCTTTTTTTCATTTTTTTTTCCTTTTTGATCTGATTTTTTTGTGTAACATGATATGTGGAAATATGTTTAGAAGAATTGCACATGTTTAAACTATATTGGATTACTATCTAGGGGATAAGGGCAAGGGGAAAATAGGGAGAAAAATTGGAACACAAGGTTTTTCAGGGTTGAGTGTTGAAAACTATCTTTGCATGTATTTTGAAAATAAAAAAGCTATTTTAAAAATACACACAAAAAAGACAGGAAAGCTTGTAGGGACATAAAAGACACTGAACAAGTATCCAGCATCCAGCTTTTAAGTGTCAAGATGCAAAGAATCTTCAATACTTTGGTATCATACAATTTACTCTAGTAGAAAAAGTAGAGAAAGGTGAATTTATAATGAATGAGATGATATGATGATATACATAAAGTCAAATAAGATTAATTTAAATAATGAATTCAGCAAATTATAACTTTCTTTAAGATATTAAATAAATGTGCATGAATCATTAGCATTTTTATGTAAATTTAACAAAAGAGAAATTTTAATCAGAACAATTATAAAAGCTATGAAATATTTGACATTTATAAGATTTGACTATGGATTATGTGAGTCTAAATATAAAATATCTTTGTAGATATACAGGTCTAAATATTGGAGAAACATTCATTTTCCATGAACAGGTTGACCCAATATAATTAATATGACAATATCTAAATTAATTTACTTATTTACTGTATACCCCAAATAGTTTTTAGATCTAAAAAAATAAAATAAAATTCCTTTTGGGGAACAAAGCTCAAGAATATCAAAGGTAATAAAGTAGAAAAATGTTGGGGGGATGGAGAATGGAACAGTAAGCTTTCAAACTGTACTTCAAAGGAGAAAACTTAAAAAAAAAAAAAAACTTGGTACCAGTGAAAAGAAAAGAGAGAGACAGAAAGAAGGAGAGGAGGAAAGAGAACAGAGGAGTATAGAGGAGAGAAGGGCAGGGGAAGAAGAATTTATGAACAGCAAAAGACTTCATTTCTAAATATATGATAGATTATCATATGGAATAAAACTGACACTTTTGATCACGTAAATATTTTTCATAAACAAAAGTAATATAAAATTATGTATTGCAAAAATTAGAAGGAAAAGAGTTAACTGGGAAGGAAAACTCTTACAAATAGGTTTTTTCTGATGAAAGTCTCTTATCCCAGATATATAAGAAATTGATTCAAATTTACCTGACTAAAAATTTTCCCTAATAGATAGATGGTCAAAAAATATAAGCAAGTTCCTTTCAAGGAAAGAAATCCAAATTATCAACAATTATAAAAATTCTCTGAATACTTATGTCATGCTCAAATATAAATGTGCCACTAAATGATATATAAAGATCCCTGAGGCCCACAAATTGATGTAGAGAATCACATATTAATATTATATGTGTGTGCATTCTATTGTATTAGTATTTTCTTTAAAAAATTCCCAATTTTAATATGGTTATGCTTCAATTAGGAATATTATGGGTCACAATTCATAGTTTATACTTCTGCTCTAAATAAGTAATAATTGCAGAAATGAACATTAAAGCAACTTTGAGGTTTCAATTCACACCAATAAGATTGGGGTTTTTTGGTTTCTTTTTAATTCAAATGTTTTTTTTTAATTTTATTGATTCATTTTACTGATTAGGTATTCCATGGCTAAATACAATTTATTCTAAATTACTTTTTAAATTTGCCCTTGAAGTTCCTAATGGCCTTTTCTTTTCTTTTCTTTTCTTTTTTTTTATTATAGCTTTTTATTTACAAGATATATGCATGGGTAATTTTTCAGCATTGATAGCTGCAAATCCTTTTGTTCCAATTTTTTCCCTCCTTACCTACACCCCTTACTCCAGATGGCAGGTTGACCAATACATGTTAAATATGTTAAAGTGTAAGTTAAATACAATATATGTATACATGTTCAAACAGTTAATTTGCTGTATAAAAAGAGTTGGACTTTGAAATAGTGTACAATTAGCCTGTGAAGGAAATCAAAAATGCAGGCGGACAAAAATAGAGGGGTTGGGAATTCTATGTAGGGGTTCATAGTCATCTCCAAAGTTCTTTCCCTGGGTGTAGCTGGTTCAGTTCATTACTGCTCTATTGGAACTGATTTGGTTCATCTCGTTGTTGAAGAGGGCCATGTCCATCAGAATTGATCATCATATAATATTGTTGTTGAAGTATATAATGATCTCCTGGTCCTGCTCATTTCACTCAGCATCAGTTCATGTAAGTCTCTCCAGGCCTTTCTGAAATCATCCTGCTGGTCATTTCTTACAGAACAATAATATTCCATAATATTCATATACCACAATTTATTCAGCCATTCTCCAATTGATGGGCATCCACTCAGTTTCCAGTTTTTGGCCACTACAAAGAGGGCTGCCACACCAATAAGATTGTTAAAAATGACAACATGGTCAAGAATATGGAAAGATCAGACCAAAGAAGGTAGAGAACCAAAAAATAAATAAATAAAGTGAACTAAGAAGAAGAAAAAAATGGAACAGGGAGAAATGGAAAAATCAAAGATTATAATCCAAGAGGAGAATTTTAAAAGTATAGATTAAAGAGGTAGAGCACTTTAGAAATTATCAAAAAGGAAAGAGAAAGTAATTTAGGGGTCAGTAAGTGGTTACAAAAAGTATCAGTACACTGGGATATAGAGAGTGAATCTAAAAGTAGACTTCAAAAGAAGAAGTACTCTTGAATAATACTAAAAAACAGATATTCTCAAAGTAGCAATGAACCACAAGAAACATTCACATTCCTCTAATTCAATCTGTTAGAGAAATGAGGAAGCAACACAACACAAGAAGACTTCCATTTTTAGAAGCTAATCTAAGCCAAGATAAATGGATGCCTTTCTCTCCTATACCCAAAATTGGAGATACCAAGAAATAGTCCATGCTAGGAAAAAGTTTAATTGTTAATAAGGAATAGGGGAAGCTGTACCTGCTTAGAGCCAGAGTAACTCAAATTGATTTTGTATTTACATTTTGAGGTATTTGTTCAGTTTCAACTTTGTCATGTAAATGGTGAAAAATGATTTTCTTTCAATACAAGATGCTATTCCCTAAAATACTAGATAATGTGTAATTTGAGAAACAAGAAGATTTTTTATAAAAATGTGTAAACAGATTTTTTGTACTTTCCTTAAGTGTGAATAAGAATATTTTTGTCAGCTTCTCATATCCTTTATGAAGTTAGAATTTTCAGTAAATACAAGTAACAGTCAACATTATTAGCACATATAAAACATTTAATTTTGGAGTATATTTTGGGAATAGGTGAAACAGGCTTCCAATTTTCAGGCAGCATGGAAGAGGTAGTTTTGCTGACATCTTAAGAACTGACTTTAGACATAAGGGACCTGCAACTTAGTCTTTACTGTCACAAATTAGTTGTTACTAACCATTTTATAGAAAAGTGAGAATATAACCATCCACTACAAAAATAAAGCAATTGGATTCTAAAATCCCAAAGGCCCCTTCCACCTTTATAAATCAATGATTTTCTATGGCATTTTTAAAAATCAGTTCACAAAATATATGCTGTTCAAAGGGAGAAATCAATGAAAGAAAAACAGCTCAGTTATACATTAACCTATTTCACTACAACCCATGTTTTTAAAACTAAAATACCTGGAAAGGGGCTCAGCTGGTCCCATAGTTTAGTTAAGTCTTTTAGACTATGAGGGTCAATAGATTGGACACAGTCAATAGTGAAGACAGCTGAAAGAAAAGAAAAAAAAAAAAAAAGCACCTGAGCATGCTGTGGACAGATGCCCTCACAATATGTCAACACTTTCTTGTATTTCATTTTTCTACTTCTGGAAGGAAATGAGATTTTAGATTCAAGCTAAAAAATAACAAGCACTGAACTATTTATATTTTTAAAATTTGAGTCTTTGGTGACAATCAAATCAGACACATGGGGAAGCATATAAACTGTATGCATTTTACCTCAATTGGGCAATAATTAAATAAATTGTGGTACATGGAGATAATGGAATCTTAATACTGTGCTGTAACAAACAATGGGCATGAAGAATACAGAAGAGCATGGAAAGCCTGATAACTGACACAAAGTGAAGATTTTCTAATTTGGTATTTAATTTGGGGGGGGGTTAATTTGTTCTTTTTCTAGATATTTTAGTTGCACGGCCAATCCATGGTCTCATCTTTCTCTATTTTATTCATGTAGTTATTTAGAAATATAAAATTTCCCTTAAGAACTGCTTTCATTGCATCCCATAGATTTTGATATATTGTGTCATTATTGTCATTCTCTTGGATGAAATTAGGAATTGTTTCTGGCATTTGTTGTTTGACCCACTCATTTTTTAATCTCCAATTTAAATTCCAATTCCAATTCCAATTTAATTTCCTTGCCTCTTTATTGAAAATAATTTTTATTACATCATGATCAGAAAAGGTAGCATTTACTATTTCTGGCTTTCTGCCTTTGATTGTGAATTTTTTTTGTCCTAATACATAGTCAATTTTTGTGTAGGTGCTATATCATTTTGTTCCTTTTCAATTTTCTCCAGAGGTCTATCATATCTAGATTTTCTAGTATTATATTAACCTCCCTAATTTCTTTCTTGTTTATTTTGTGATTAGATTTGTCTGATTCAGAGAGAGGGAGGCTGAGATTCTACAATACTATAATTTTGCTTTTTATTTCTTCCTGTAACTGGCTTAAAATCTTCTCTAGGAATTTGGCTATTCTACTATTGCACATGCACATTTAGTATTGTTATTACTTCATTGTTTATGGTACCCTTTATCAAAATGCACTTTCCTTTCTTATCTCTTTTTATAAGATCTATTTTTACTTTTGCTTTATCTGAGATCAGAATTGCTACACCTGCTTTTTTTTTTTTTTTTTTTTTTTTTTTTACTTTGGCTAAAGCATAATAAATTATGTTCCAGAATTTTTACCACCTTTACAATGAATGTATCTCTCTAAGTCAATTATGTTTCTTATAAAAAACATATTGTAGGATTCTGTTTTTTAATCCCCTCTGCTATTTGCTTTCATTTTATGGGAGAGTTCATCCCATTCACATTCACAGTTATGATTACCAGCACTATATTTCCTCCCATCCCATTTTTTCCCCTGTTAATATTTTTCAGCCTGTTCTTAATCTTATATTTTTTAAACCTACCCCACTCACTGCCTTATCTCCTATTGTCTCTCCTCCCTTCTCTTACTAGTGTTTTTTAATCCACTCCACCCACTACCTTATCTTCTATCACCCTTTTCTCCCTTCTCTTATCTTTTTCCCTAGTTTTTCTGCCCTTCCTTCTATACTATTTCTCCCTTTTCTTTCCTCTTTCTCCTCCTACTTCTTTATAGGATTAAATAAATTTCTACATCCAACCATATGATTGTTATTCCTTTTTAGAACCAAAACTAATGAGATCTTTTCCCCCTCAATTGAAATAGGTTTTTTGCACCTCTTCATGTGAACTAATTGTCCCATTATACCCTCCCTTTCCCTTTTTTCCTACAAACTTTTTTCCACCCCTTAATGTCTTTTTCTTTGATGTCATCACATTAGAGTCCATTCACAACCAGTTCATGCTTTCCCTCTTCTGTTTGCCCAAGTGACAGATACAGTTCTCAAGATATATATATATATATATATATATATATATATATATATATATATATATATTGTTTTCCCATCTAGGGATGTAAACAGTTTAACCTTTAAATAATATATATTTTTCTCCTGTTTACCTTTCTATGCTTCTCCTGAGTCATGTATCTGTAGATTAAATTTACTGTTTCATTCTGGTTTTTTTCAATAGAAGTGATTGGAAGTTTTTTACTTCACTGAAACTCCATCGCCTCTCCTGAAAAATGATTTTAAGTCTCGGTGGGTAGTTAATTCTTGGTTGTAACCCCAAAGTCCTTTGCCTTCTGGATTATGGTATCCTAGAATCTCTGAATCTTTATTGTAGAAGATGCAAGATCCTGGGTAAACCTGACTGTTATGTGTTATTTGAATTGTTTTTGTCTGGAAGCCTGAAGTATTTTTTCCTTGAGATTGTGGTTCTAGAATCTTGCAACAATGTTCCTTGAAGTTTTCCCTTGTGGGATCTCTTTCCAAAGATAATCAATTCAGTTCTTTCTTTCTTTCTTTCTTTCTTTCTTCCTTTCTTTCTTTCTTTCTTTCTTCCTTCCTTTCTTTCTTTCTTCCCTTCTTTCTTTCTTTCTTCCTTCCTTCCTTTCTTTCTTTCTTTCTTCCCTTCTTTCTTTCTTTTTCCCTTCTTCTTTTCTTTCTTTCCTTCTTTCTTTCTTTCTTCCTTCCCTTCTTTCTTTCTTTCCTTCTTTCTTTCTTTCTTTTTCTTTCTTTCTTTCTTTCTTTCTTTCTTTCTTTCTTTCTTTCTTTCTTTCTTTCTTTTTGCTGAGGCAATTGGAGTTAAGTGACTTGCCCAGGATCACATAGATAGGAAGCTTGAAGTGTCTGAGGTCAAATTTGAATTCAGGTCCTTCTGACTTCAGGGCTGGTGTTCTCTCCACTGCACCATATAGTTGCTCCAATGCATTTTTTTCAATGAGTATTTTCCCCTCTGTTTCTAAAATAATGCAGCAATTTTCCTTAATGATCTCTCTAAGAATGATAACCAGGCTCTTTTTTTTGGTCCTGGCCTTCAGATAGGTTAAATGTTTTTAACTATCTCTTCTGTGTTTATTTTCCAAGTTGACTGTTTTTCTATGAGGTGTTCCACATTTTCTCCCATTTTTTAAAATTCTTTTTAGTTTGTTTAACTGATTCTTGCTGTCTCACAAAGACACTGGCTTCCATTTGCCCTATTCTAGATTTTAATGGGTGATTTTTTTTCAGATAAATTTTGTATCTCTTTTTCATTTGATTAATTCTAGTTTTTAAAGAGTTGTTTTCTTCAGACATTTTTTCCTTCCTTTTCCACTGTTGACTTTCTCATGCATACCATTCATTTCCTTTGTCATTTTTCTTCTATCTCTCTTATTTGCCTTTTAAAGTCTTTTATGAGCACTTCCAAGAAAGCTCTTTGAGCTTGAGACCAATTCATAACACTCTTTGAATTTTCTTGTACATTTTGTCCTCATCTGAGTTTGTGTTTTGGTGTGCCCTATCACCATAGTAGCTTTCTATGGTCAAGGTTCATTTCTGTTTCACTTTCTTTCCTTTTCCTTTGATATTTCCTCTTTTTTATGGTTGCACTCTACTCTTGGGGTAAAGGGGGTTCTGTCCCAAGCTTCTTGAGCCTTTGAGCACAGGGTGGCTTTGTATTTACAGGGGTTAGTTTTGACTTTTCTTTTTAGGAAACAGTCTGATTTCCCAGAGTTTATCTTCTGACATGGGACTGGAAGCTGTCCTCCTCCTGCGCTCCTCTGCTGAGCCAGGACCTAGAGTCTTAATTGTGGATTTGCTGTGATTAAGACCCTCTCACTGCTTTCTCAGAGTCTCTCTGAACTGATCTGCACTCCCTTTTCACCCCAGTGAGATTGACTTTTCTTAAAGTTTTTTCAGTGTATCTTGAGCTGGAGACTGGTTTCATTCCATCAGACTCTGTTCAGAAGCTTGGTTTCAGGTGGTTTGCAAGGGAAAACCGGGAGAGCAGCTTCTTGTTCTTACTCTGCCATCTTGGCTCCAGCCCTGAAGTCTTCATACAAAGTGCAGTAAGCAGGATCAAGAAACCAATATAGATATATGACTACAGTACTATAAAGGGAAAGAACATTTATAAAACAATTCAAACTGGGAGATTATTATTCTTGAATTTGGGGAGTTGCATTTTCTTTTGTAATATGACTATTATAGCAATGTTTTTCATGACTATACGTGAATAATTCATATCAATTTGCTTGCCTTCTTAAGGAAGGAAAACTAGAATGAGGAAGTGAATTTCATATTTAAAATTTTTAAAAATGAATGTTAAATTTTTTTTGTTTACTTGGTATTGAGAAAAATAAAATAAAATTTATATGTAAAATATATTTAAAACAAACAGCAAGATTATGCAAGAAACTGAAAGATTGTCCCCAAAAAAGAGATGTCAGAAGACATCTTTTTTCTCCCCAATTTCTTTTCCACAGGTTAAAGGTCATAGGTGTGAAATATTATACAAGAATTATATCAGAATTTTTGATATGCTGATTTATCTTGTAATTTTTTTTTTCCTTCTCTAATTCTTCTTTTTAAATTCTCATATTGAACGACTTTCTAGTAATAAAAAATTAATAGGGGAAGTATAGTTAATATGTGTGATGACCACTTATTTTAAGATCAGCCAGAGTCAGTCTGGATAAGAAAAAATCCTTGATCTTTATTCTTTGCAGAGGTGAAAGGGAATGGTGATACCAAGTGAGAGCACAAATCCGGCCAGCGGTCCTCTGGCTCTCACACTCCACCCACCAAATTATCTACACAATCTCCTATACAACACATCAAACTTGCACAGAGAGTGGGCAGGGCCATTCTTTCTCCAAGCATATATTAATAGGGTATTGTCCAATTGCTAATTAGCCTCAAGTGCTTGGGACCTCAGTGAGCTTCAAGAGCTCCAACCCATTACAGTATGTAAAAACAAAAGATCAATTAAATAGTTTTTAAGTTATAGACTTTAAGAATGTGATTTTTTTTTAATTTCCTAACTATACAGATTTATACACTAAAAATGTTTTTGTATAAAAATCCCTGTATGCCAAATCATTAAGAGAAGGTTTGAAATGCCTGAAAATTCTTGACATACATAGAATTCTTTCACTCATGTTGATTTTTGTCGTTGCCTGCCTCTTGCAATTCTAACAACCTGCATAAAAAAAAAAAAAAAAATTCACATAAGTCAAGTTGTCCTTTCTGATGACATTAGAAAATAGTTTAATAAGAAAAAGAAGATGGGAGGGGTGGACTATGATAATAATATCAGTTTAGATCTTGGGCTTGTTCTTCTATGAGGCCTTCCCTTCAGTTCTTCAGAGACTGCCTTTTTTTGTCATTTTTTTTAATCTCATCATGTGATTTCATTATATAGGGAACTCCTGATAAGGAAATTTCTATCAATTCTGATTGGCAACTGTTCAGCAATTGATAATCTATTTTCTTAAACACTGAGAATTGGAGAGATCCAGCGCAAAGTTTGACAGCTAGAGTGGCCAGGAATATACTATTACCCTTAAACTTCACTTGGCCTGAAATGTAGATATTAATATTTAAATTGCATGTGTACCTTAAATGAATCAATAATCATCTAGAAACACTTAACCTGGTTTTAGCCTACTGCATCTTACCATTTGTAAATGGCTGAGGATTTAAGGCCTTGTCTCACTGTGTACCATCAAAGATCTGGGAAAGGGGGAAAATGCAGAAGAGTTTTGATTGCCTAACTTTGAGAAGTCCAGCCTTTGACATGCTGGTTTTTTGTTTTAATTCAAACTTTACTTCCTGTTAAAATGAAAATCCTTCAGAAAGCCATAGCACTTCATGTTATTGTCGATCAAATGCACCTTATAGGGAATGAATTTCAGGATCTTTTCTTGAGAGCATTTTTTTTTATAGGAAGGAAATGACAGAGAAATAGGAAATGGGAAAATAAATTTGAATTTAGGATTTGAGCAAAAGGAGCATGAACTTCAAATAGGTTGGTACCCCCAAAATATTCAATGGGATCTTAGACTGAATTAATAGAAGTATAATGTTGAGAAGAAAGGTGTTGGGATTGTATGGATCAAAATAAAAAAAAAAAAAAATAAAACAATAGGTAGACATATTTTCTTTTCCTGAGAACTGTACTGTTAGATTACTTTACCACTTTCATTATTTACCTACAATTACTACTAAAAAGCACTGCTTCTGATGAAACCAAGACAGACGTGTCTATTTGTTCCCTAATCCTTCTAGTATAGGCATAAAGAAAATAGTGGTTCAAGGCAAGCAGAAATGTTAAGGAAAGAAATTCTTCTGCCTATGCCCATTGCTGTCAGGAAGTTTACTTAATCTCACCTGTTGGTGCTAATAAAGACATTTGGTAGGAAGTCCCATACTCACCCTAAGCTGTTTTCAGAGGTCCTACTGGAGCAGAAATACTGTGTAAATACCATGCTCCCCATGATTGCATTGAGCCTGTGACTTTCTATCCTTCTAGCTTATTCATCTCTTAGTTCTAGTCTTCCCTAAAGTGTATCATCTAGTCTTCCCAGACTTCTGTCAGTGGCATGTGGATTTGTGCTTCTACCAATTAGAAAGAGCAACAACTCTGGAAGCAAAAGAATGGGAATGAAATTTCTCACCTAAAATTTACTATTTTTCTTACCTTGATTAAACCACTTAACTTTCAGAGGTCTTAGTTTCTTCACCTAGTAAAATAAGGGTAAAAGTAAAGGGTTTCTAAGGTTTCCTTCAATAATACATCTACAATTCTATGATTTTATGAACGTAGTTCCTATCATTACCCAATGATTAACCCTGCCTTCTTCCTAAAACTGTTCTGTTTCACTGAACACTAAAACTGTGACCTTGACATAATACAATGGGCTTTACACAGAAACTGACAAACTAGCTTGGATATGATACAAAAACATTTACTCTTAAAATAGCATCAGTAAGCAAATAAATAATTCATGATAAACAGAGAAAATGTATAATAATTATATGAAAATGCCTCCCAAGTGACTACCAATCCATTTCTCTCCTAAACCACAGAATCTCCTCAAGATACTGGATAATTCTAGATCCAAAAATCATATCCCAATTTACTAGAGGAAGAGGTAAAAATTCTAGATGAATTGTAATACTGAAATTCACAGTATAGAGAATAATAGACGTTTGAATAGCCTGAATTAGAAGATTGATGTTCTCCTTGCTTTCCATGTTCTAATCACTGATTGGGGACCTCATATCTCCTCTGATCCCCCAACTAAGCCATCACAGAGTAGAATGAATGATTTCAGAGGCTAGTATAGCAAAACAAAAGGTTCTACTATCCCTTTTGCTATTGAATTTCAGTCACACTCAGTACTTCTTTAACAAAGTAGTCTATCTGTCTCCCTTCCTGTCACCACTCTCCAATCACAAACCAAGTATATTAGTGGCAAGAAAGGAGAAGGGAAGCATGAAAATGGAGCTACATTGGAACAAGTTCACTCCATGGACTTCTAAACAAGAAGAGAGGCTTAAGCTCAAGGAGCATCTCAAAAGTTTTTTGGTGGTGATGGTGGTGGTGCTTCTGGTAGTGGTATGTGTTGGTATGTGTTTAGTTTTCTCCTGTCTTTTTTGAGGCAGCTAACTATTTCACAAAGATAATTTTATAAGTGTTATAAAATACTGGTAATGACCAGTAAATGCCCATCGAGTCCCTTTAAATGTTGTTCTCAGTGGGCTTTATTTTATTTTATTCTTTGTGTTGGTTACATGAGCAAAAGAGAAAAGAAAAAAATCAACTACTGAGCTCCCAATCCTTCTCTGGATCGCAAAAACTCAAACAGTGGTACCCAGACATGACATCTCATTTATCTCAAATTTCTGAATTAATTCCAATTCAGAAACTAAATTAATAACCTCTCCTGAGTTATTAGTGGTGGCATTATATATTAGAATATAGAAGGCCCCATTCTCCACACTCAATGGTAAACAGATTATTTTAATTCCAATTCAAAGCACATGACTGGAACTATTCCTCACTAATTTTACATTCATTCATAATGTTAAACATTATCTTATTTAATTAATTGCCTGGTAAATTACTACAGTATCATTTAACAATTGTTAAGTTCAATCGAGATCACAAAGATTAAAGAACCTTATCCTATTCTAAGTAGCATTGATGCTTGAAAACTGCTTTTTGCAGTGTAATTTAGCTATTAGAAGATGTGTGTTTGTTCATAGCTTGAGAATAGATTTGTCTGTCTTTTTTTTTTTTTTAGTTTAGAATTTTAGTTTAAATTGGCATGGTTAGAAATATTTACTTGGGTAGATTTCATCTTGCCTAGAGGAATACAAACTCCCATTTTTAAAGTATCTTTAGAAATTTAGTGAAGGAACTATTATTATATAAAGTGCTTGAGGGAATCATTTCAATGTGCATCTTATAGATTGTTTGCTGGAATAGGGAGGATGTTCATAGGTTTGAATATTAATTTTGTCAATGGATGATGGAGTTAAACAGAATGTCAATAAATGAAATTATAGCTAGATAGAGCACTGAACCAAAATTCAATCTCTTCAGACATTTAGTGGCTCAGGCAAAGCCAAGATGATAGAGTAAAGGCAGGAATTTGCCCAACTTCTTCCCCAAACTGCTCCAAATTCCTTTAAATAATGCCTCTACACAAATTTTAGAGCATCAGGACATCAGAAAAGATGGAGTAGAACATTGTCAGCCCAATCTCAGTCCTGGCCCAGCCTGACCTCTGAAACAGTGGCAATAATTGTGGCTTCCAGACTTCTCATCCCAGAGACACCAAAGAGGACCTGTTATAATATAACCTGTTAAATAAAACAGTTATAATAAAAGTAGTAAAATAATTAAGGAATTGTTGACTGTTAGGGGAAAAATAAGATGGTTTTATTTTAGATTAAGAAAAAAAAGTCTCCATCAAATACCCATGATAATTTTGTCTATGTAGGTGCCAGTATTTTTAATAGTCTTTAGATGCTCTCCATTTGCCATTGTGTCTATCTGATGAGCTGTGTAATGAACAAGGTCCAAGAAAACTTCCTTTAAAAAGCTCCTTCCCTTTGAAGAGATAACTTACTACTCTACTCTAGTGATATTTCACTATCTCTTTCAATAAAATCTGATGGTAAACTTCTCTTTTTAAAGACCAGACAAGATGGGAGAAAATGTACTTCTCAGCAATTGATAAAGTTACAGCCATGAAAGAGACTCATTAGGAAAAGGTTCTTGTTGATTTGACCAAATTGAGCAAAAGGCATGTAATGTTTGCTTCTCTTCCTCCTCGACTCTCAAATTCTACTAATCTCAATAGAATCACCTTTGAATAAAGGATTGAAAAAGAAGTTAGCTTTTCATTTATTTTAGCCTCCATTATTATTTCATAAGTAAGCCTTTTTAAATCTGTGGTTTTTAGTCTATGGATTCTTAGACATTCATTAGATGATTATTTGGTCATTTTTTTCTTCTTCCTTAAACACATACCAATCCACTCTGATAAATTTAGTGAGAAAACTATTATAAGTAGCATCATTTCAATCTGATTGGTTTCTTTAATGTACTATTTTTTTTATTTCTTCTAACCAAATTTATTTCCTACTCTAATTTTTTTTTACATTTCTGTCTTTCAAAGGATTATTAATGTATAGAAACAAATATTTTGCTCAACTATGTGAAGCAACTTAGCTACTCATATTTGAGATTGTTAGAACCTAAAACCCCAGAAATGAACAAAAACACTATTTGGATTTCTATTTCAGTTACAGATTGAAAACAAGATTACTGCTGGGACTCTTGTGGGAAGAGAACATTGACTCAGTTTAAAGAACTGAAAAGTGAGATGATTTATTAAGGCAAAATAAATAAACAAGTAAATGAATAAATAAACAAATAAAACTACATAAATAGATATAATATCAATCAATTTTCCTTTGACTCCATGTACCATCCATAGAACTTTCCAGATCCAAAAAACAAACAAACAAACAAACAAAAGGCCATCAATCCTATATGTTTCTCTCTATCTGTTTCTGTTAAATGTATATTAATTATAAGATTTAGATATAGCTATCAATAATGTATACAGATGCAATTATCTTTTCCTATTAGAATTTAAACTTTAGGGTATTAATCACCTTTATTTTTGTATTTTTATCCTCAGAACTTAACACAGTGACAGAAAGGGAGTAAGAGGTTAATAAATTTTACTTCACTCATTCATTAATTCATTCTTTCTCTTCTTGCTATCACAGCAAGACTATTAATCTTTCTGTTTTTCTTTCTGTGAGTGGTCAATAACTAATTCTGAGAACAAGGCAAGTGATGATTGTTATGAACTAGAATTTTAACAAAGTAAGCATGCGCCAATTAGCTGCTCTAACTTTGCCTTTGCAGTTCTATACAGATACAAAAACATCCTCACTTAAATACACATATACTCATGCACACTCATACATATATACACCAAGATCTTCAAAAGATCTTTCCTTCCATCAATATAGGTGCACTCTCTATTAGTAGATGGAAGCCTTTCTGCCCTTTCATACAGTGGGTTGCATCTTATATGGGGTTCCAAAGTCAGGGGGGAAGCAAAAAAATACATACAATTAAAATTTGCCTTGAAAATCTTTAAAATTATCTTAAGTATCTTTTAAATAGTTTTTAATCGGAAAGTGTTTAGGGTCTCTTTAAAAGGAAGAAATCTATGAGAAAACAAATGTTGTACAGAAGTAACTGAATGAATGAATTTTTCCCACAGATCTCAGTTAAATCACTGATCAAGATAGGAGGAGATAAACTCAGTTCTACCTGATTCACATGAGCCCTCACAAATTCCCCTTCAAATAACTTTAAAATAATTCTTCAAAGGAATTCTGGAGTGGCAAAGCCAATAAAATATGGGGAAGGTTTTAGAAATGTGTAATCTGATGAACAAAACTAAAGGTCAACTTTCCTAGAAGAGGCATCTGTAGCTTGTGAAATAAAGCAAATAGAAGGTTTTAAGGAAAAGATAGTTTTTAAACATATTCAGTTCAAAAAAGTTATAGAAGATCTGTTTTCCTTCTGTACCCTTCTCCCCAGCAATACCACTACTAGTCCTATCTTCAAAGATGATTAGGGAAAAAAGAAAATAATTTGTATGTTCTAAAATGTTTCCGGTACTTCTCTTTGTGGCAGGAATGAACTGAAAATTACAGAGATGTCAACCAACACAGTCATGGCTGAACAAGTTGCATTATATGATCACAATGGAATATTACCATGCTATAAGAAATGATGAGCTTAATGCTCTTGGAAAATCATGCAAAGACTTTATAAAATAATGAAGAATGAATTGAGCAGACCCTAGAGAACGTTGTATATAGTAACAATGATATTGTTTCAAGAACAAATTTAAGCTATATACAAATATATATTATAAATTTCCAAATTAACTATAAAGGACATATGAAGAAAGATATTCTCTGCATCCAGAGAAAGAAAACTGGTAAATAGAAGTCGGTATAGAATAGTTTTACATACATACATGTGATGACCGTGTATTTTAAAATCAGTCGAAATCAGGAATTCAGGTTAAGAGAAAATCTTCGATCTTTATTTTCAGTAGATGTGAAGAAGGGTCGAATGTAAAAGGGGAATTGCCAATAGCAATGTGTTCAGCTGAGTTAAGAAGCCAGCCAGACCAGAAGCCACGAGACCAGCAGCCACCAGAGCAAAACCCAGCCAGCCTTCTTTCCCTGCCTCTCTTCCTGCCCCTCTGCCTCCACCCACCAAAATCGTCATTTCCTATACAACACATCAGGACTTGCACAGAGAATATTCAAGAGGATGAGAATTTGAGGGCTGGATACTTAAATCCGATTTGTGAGGGAGGAGGGATAGAAGGAATAGGAAAAGAGAGTTGAGAGAGAGAGTACCCAGGCTTAGACTAATATTAATGATCAAGAAAAGGTGACTGAATTGTGTATTCAAACAGGTAAAAATAGAATTAGGAGAAGCAGTGCCACAAAGTCAAAGACAGAAGAAAATATACAAGAGTATAGGATAATCCATAAGACTGAAACTCAATGAAAAAAAAAGAGTTAATTAAAGCCTACTTGAGTCAGAAATTACCAGATCATTGGTATCCTTGAAGGGAAAAATTTTAGCATAGAAGTTGAGTTAGTAGACACCAAGATGTTAAACAGTTAGTTTAAGATAAGGAAGTGGAAATAGGTGCAAGTACATGATATATAGGTTTTCTGGGGAATGGAAGAAAGAAATAGAATTATTGCATGAGAGGAAGGCACACCCAAGTGAATATTTTTAAGAGTTGGGGAAAACTAGATTTCTCTGTAGGCAACAGTACAATAACCTATAAATAAGAATAGGATAAAGATGGGAGATAATCCGAGCAACAAATATTTGGAGGAGATAGTAAGGAATGAGGCCAAAGACACAAGCAAAGAGACTGGGTTGGCAAGAAAGGTATCTTTTCATAAAATAATGAAGGAAAAATAACTGAACATCTGCTGGGCTATGGAATGAGTAAAAAGGAGTAATTCATAACAGATTCTGTTTTCTCAGTATAGAGGAAGACAAAGTCTTATGTCCAGTTAGGGAAGAGATAGGGTGACTTGAGGAGAAAAGAGATTTAGAACTTTGTTATGGAGAGCACAATAGAAAATAAAAACAAGAATGTAAAGTCTTGCCACAAAGAAGGCTCAGCTCAGATGAATAATGGACCCAGTCAGCATGGCTAGTGAACTCAGTAAGAAAGTTTCTCTGGCAGTATTCAATAATAAGTGAGTAAAATCAGATGTTAATAGTGAATAGAGGAAACATAACAGTAATATGAGATAAATAACGTTTCTGTAGCTTTTGGGAAAATTTCAGAGTTGATTTAAGATTTTAAGGCAGAGGAAGAAATGGAAGGATATGATATAGTGATGAGAGAGCGGTTAGAACTCAGAATTATGGCGTCTGAACAGCAATAGGTGATGATGAGAACTAGATTAGGAAGATCCATCTGTATGTAGTTGAGGTGTAATTCTGAATTGTGGGTTTTAGGATTTGAAGACATGATTGAATTGATAAGGTAGACTATTTGATAGAACATCACTATAAATACTAATGACCCTAAGTATTAAAGGAAGGTTTGGAGAGAAAAGCAAAACTATGAATGAGTTGCTGAATTTTCTGAGAAAGAAGGAAAGATGAACTGGGGAGTAGTGGATCTCTGTAACCAGCATATCTACATCTTTGTTAGGAAATAATAAGGTAACATCAACACAAAGAGAGATTGAAGATAGGAGAAGCAATGATGATCAAAGTGGAAAATCTAGAGAAGTATTGGAAGCAAGTTATTATTTCCATTCCAGGATAGACTATGGTTGTCTCAGAGCAGAAAAGATAAGAAATGATGGGTAAAAAGATATAGGATAAAAGAAAGGTTGTTTCATTCTAGAAAGTGGAATTGCTAAGTGCTTCAGGATCTTCATTCCTACTAGAACTCAAAAGGACCATAGAATCAAAGATCTAGGGCTGAACGCTACCTTAAAGGCCATCTAGTTCAAGGTCTTTATTTCACAAAATGAGGCCCAGGGAGGTTAAATGACTTGTCCAACATCGCACAGGCAGTAAATAGCAGAGGTAGGATTTGAACTCAGATCCTGTGAGCCCAAATCCAGTATTCTTTCCACTGAAACATTCTGCTTTTCTCTTCTAAGAAAATCTTTGTCTGGGCTGATATGGAAATGACTCTATTTGTTGATGTCTCCCTGACTCATTCCCTGCCAGTTGTCGTCATCGTCTTAATCTTCATCATCTCTGCAGGAAATGTTGACTATGATTTTATTCTCATCAAAGTGACAGAGAATAGAAAGGGCAGAAACCAAGATAGAAAATGGTTCACATGTAAATTACTCCCTTTGTTCCTAATGCCATATAAATATTTTGTAATTCTGCTTCAGTTTCTTCCCTTTTGTTAACTCCTTATTCTTGATTGATAATTCAGCTTCCTATTTCTAGTCCTACCCTTACAGATCTTCCAGTTGTTCTATTATCTGGTCTTTGGATGTTCCTTTTACATCAAGCTTTCAATATTGATACACTCTTCATTTGCATTATTCATCTACTTTCTTGATGATACTTTTGCAGAAAAAGATATTGGATTGGTAGTTGGGAATTACAGATTCCAGTACATGGTAAATTGCCTTTCTTCTGCTTTCCATCTTTTATATAAAGTCAGTGCTTGTCTGTCAACAGACCTTTGCTAACAACCTTTTCTGTATCTGAAATTCCATTATTGTTTAATAATGTTCTTTTCTACATTATAATAATTTTAATATTGTACATTTTTATGATGATAAATGATAAGCTTAATGAGGCCTATGTCTCAGGGTTTTTGTTTTTGTTTTTGTTTTACATTTTCCAGTCTTATTATTAAATGAATGGATAGAAGGATGAATAGATGAATGGTTAGATGGAGTTGCTGAAAGAATGCTTTCTTGTTAGTTACTGCTCTATTATATTCAGATAGTTTAGAAGGGTTGTCGATATATGCCCTCCAGCATGCCTCAGATCTTTTTTAAAGTTTCATAAAGCTCAAATCTTTAGGAGAAATATTTCAAAGCAAAATATCCAGTGAATACTCCTGGACAAAGGCTTTAAAAGTCAAACTCAAATAACACATTTCCAAATTTTGCTCTTTATAGTTTTTTTTATCTTCTTTCTCACAAATATTCCTCTTTCTTATCACACTGTCACCTTGTTCACAATGCAATCAATTTGTGCTATGTGATTCATCCAAAACTTTTGAAAAATGAAAAGGTGTTACTTTTTGTACAGGCATCTGTGCTTACGACTCAACCATTGTCAGAAAAAGAAAGTATATGAAAAAAATGCTTCAGGAAGTTTCTGTACTTTATTCAGTGAGTGATTTAAAAAGAAAAAAAGTGGAAAATACATGATTGTTTTTGCTTTGTATTTTTGAATGAGATCTGTTTGAAATTGTTCTTTCTAATGCAAAGGCACTACTTACTTACTTACTTTCTGGAATTTTTAATATTTTAGTTTTTTGATGCCCTAAATCTGAATACGTCAAAATAAAGTAAAATAATATAACATAATATAACCTAAAAAGAAGCATATATTATCTCCAATCCTAAATAATTCTATTATACTGCTTTGTATCCATGTATCTGGGATTTCTGGGGCTGGGGCATGGAGAGGTTCATTACAAGTTTCTACATGACTTCTTGTAGGCCCAGATATATTGTTTCTAGTGTAGGCTCAATGAATGTTTGTATTTTAGACATCAAGTTATAACTTCTAAATAATAGGTAAGTGCATACATTGTACTTATTTTAAAATTTACTGCTTAAGATTACATTTTTGGCACAAGCAAAAAAGTCATTCAAAGCCTCAAATTGAAAGCAATTTTTCCAAATTTTCCATCCAATCTAGATGGACATCAATAAGCATAAATGGGACTGTAGGAATTTAGGGCTGTGTTGACATTTAAACAGGCAAGGAAAAATGGGTGACTTGGTCTTCTTGACTTCACAGAAAGATATATTCATCTCAACACACAGTTTTATACAGAAGTAATTTTTCATTTTTATCATGTACCAGAAAGCATTTCACCTACTGAAAAGTGCTCCCTATGGACAGAAACAAGCAAGGTGATCACAGCTGAGGAAAGTGCTAAAAGTTAACTGATCAATTCCATTTTCTATAATTCATTTGCACAAGGAAAATTTTAGGAACAATTCCAAATATATTCACACTAAGCATGGTAAACTTAGCAAGATAAAGGGAGTAGGGACATGCAAGGGAGAAAGAAAATATTCTTATCATCCCCTTTCTTATGTTGCCATTCCTCTTTTCTACTCTAATTTTGTACTTCCAACAGGCAAATATATTTCTTCCATTTTGCATCCATCAAAAGTAGTAAGTAAGGAGGACTGAGTAAGAGGCTACATCAGTAGGCCAGTCACTCAATCTGTATTTGATGAATACCCATTCAATAATTAGGGCTAGCTATAGTTAGCAATTTGTATTGTGCTTCCAAATGAATCAAGTGATCATCAATATTTTTGCCCCTAGATATCAATGCAATTGGAAATTCCTAAATCTTTTCAGCAGCAATAGCAACAGTAAATACTAATTGAATATATATTAGGTTCATGATAACATAGTAGATATGGCTAAGAATCGCAGCTCTAAGAGCAAACTCCAGAAATAATCTTAATCATCCTCTAGCCTTTAGAAATGAGGGCACCTAATCTTTCCTGTTATTAAACATCAGTAGGTGAAAAGATGGTTTCACTTAATTTGGTGACTCATTTCACTTTAACAATCCTTACAGTAAGAAATAGTGTTTTGCGGGGGTCTTTTTATGCTCACCACAGAATACTTCCCACAGAAACTCATTTCCTCTTATTCTCTCTTCTTTCAGAATAGTTATAAGAACCCCTGGAAAGATGTTATCCTTCCCAGAATAACTTTCCATAGTATTATGCCAACAGCTTACTTTTTTGTGTGCTTTTGTCATTGTCCTATGGAAGATCTGCCATCATCTAACAGCGTCAAATTTACCAAGTTTTTCTAGAAGGTTTTGTGGATGATATTGTGGAGACATCATGGGACACAGAATTGGGCTATATTCCTGGCTCTGAAAACCTCTATGTATAGTAATATCAAGAAATTCTGATGAACAGGACAAAGTTCATAGGGCACCATTGCATAAGAGAGTCAAAACAGGTAGTCTTACAGTAGGATGGCAAGAGCAGAAGGGAAGGGCATAGGGGAAATAATTTTTATCCTATAGTTTTATCAGAAATTCCCCCCCCCAAAAGAAAACATTGAAAAGAGTTATAATCCTTTCAGAAAACATCCTAAAAGTTATGTACTAAGGGGTAAGCAGACTCACATAAGACAGAGGCAAGGAAGAAGACAAGATATTTGTGGTGAAAGATGGATGCCTAGGAAAGAATTAGGACTTTCATATAATTTTGCAAATATGAAATGATCAAAGTGGGCCAGGAAGTATCTAGCTGAAGTTGGAGAAGAATATGGCTGTCCCACCAGATGGGATGAGGACATCTCTGGGATGTCTTATTCCCTTTGCCCTACTTGTAGTTTAATAAATAGATGACAGGTATATCACTATAACTCAATTATATCTTCATCTGTAAATTGACAACAATTTGACTAGATGGTTCCCAATGCCTCTAGCTTTGAAATTCATTTTTAAATACAGTCTCAGAAAAAATGCAACAAACTATATGCAAGGTGCTAAAGCTGGAAAGCTTACTCACTATTCTTCTCTTTGTCAGCTTAAGATATGT
Organism: Sarcophilus harrisii; assembly: GCF_902635505.1. Taxonomy (NCBI): domain Eukaryota; kingdom Metazoa; phylum Chordata; class Mammalia; order Dasyuromorphia; family Dasyuridae; genus Sarcophilus; species Sarcophilus harrisii. The sequence goes on along the minus strand of NC_045426.1, from coordinate 495,578,799 downwards.
CACATCTCCACACTGGCAAAAATATTGAGCAAAAAGAGATATAGTTATATTAATGACATTCCTTCCTTCTTTCTCTTCTTGCTTCCTTGACTTTTTTTTCTTCCCCTAAGTTAAATTGAATCCCCATTTTAGATGCAGTTTAGTTTCCTGCAAGTCAGGAAGTCCTAACCCATTACAAATCAACACTCCCAATTGTAATCACTTTAACACAACACACATGTGAATTTTGTGGGCAGTAGAGACGTTGGAGATTACAGAGAGATTGGAAGAAATTTAGTTATAACTCTGCTTCAATTTATAAAGTCTAAAACCAATATATTTTCAGTCTTGTTGCATTCATAAATAGCAGCTTCTCCACTATCTATGCCCACTTTCTACAATGGAGAACCATCTAAGTATTTTTTTTCCCTTGACATTCACTATCAAATATTTTGCATAATGCAATGAATTTCTCAAAACATGTGTTTGCAAATATAGGAATCACATGTACTCCACACTTTGGTTATGCTGTCATAGAAGCCACAATTTATCCAGTCTCTTGTAGTCCCCTCTTTGTCTTTAATTTCCCAAAATAGCATTGTGAAGCACCATAATATAGTAGATAAAAATCTTGCCTTGTAGAATGATTTTAGAAAAACATGGAAAGATTTATATAAACTGATACAAAATGTAGTGATCAAAACCAGGAGAAATTGTGCAGAGTAATAACAGTATTTTGAGGATAACTAACAGAGCAGCCAGATGAAGCTGGACCTGGAGTCAGGAAAATTTGAGTTCAAACTGGCTTCAAAAAATTGTTATCTGTATGAACCTGAACAAATCATTTAACACTGTTTTCCTCAGTTTCTCATCTGTAAAATAAGCTGATGAAGGAAATGGCAAATCATTTAACTATCTTTGCCAAGAAAACCTCATCTGGGATCACAAAGTGTCAGACACAACTGAACAACAAGGATGACCAATTGTGAAAGATTTAGCCATTCTGATCAAGACAATGATCTGAAACAATAGGATGCATAATGAAAAATGCTATCTACTTCCAGAGACAGAACAGTTGAACTTTAATTGCAAACTGAAACATATTTTAAACTTTATTTTTCTTTTTTTTTTGTGGGTTCTTTTACAACATGATTAAGATGGAAATATTTTTGTATAATTTCACATGCATAGAAGATATATTTCTTGCCCTCCTAAGGAGAAGGGAAAATAAAAAATCTGGAACTCAAATTTAAGGAAAATTAATTTTAAATTGTTTTAATATGATTGAGAAATATTTCATAAAATAAACGAAACATTAAAAAAATAAAGAGCTATTCATATACCACAATTTATTCAGCCATTCTCCAACTGATGGACATCCATTCAGTTTCCAGTTTTTAGCCACTACAAAAAGGGCTGCCACAAACATTCGTGCACATACAGGTCCCTTTCCCTTCTTTATAATCTCTTTGGGATATAAGCCCAGTAGTAACACTGCTGGATCAAAGGGTATGCACAGTTTGATAACTTTTTGAGCATAGTTCCAAACTACTCTCCAAAATGGTTGGATTCGTTCACAACTCCACCAACAATGCATCAATGTCCCAGTTTTCCCGCATCCCCTCCAACAATCATTATTTTTTCCTGTCATCTTAGCCAATCTGACAGGTGTGTAGTGGTATCTTAGAGTTGTCTTAATTTGCATTTCTCTGATTAATAATGACTTGGAGCATCTTTTCATATGACTAGAAATAGTTTCAATTTCTTCATCTGAGAATTGTCTGTTCATATCCTTTGACATTTTTCAATTGGAGAATGGCTTGATTTTTTTATAAATTAGAGTTAATTCTCTATATATTTTGGAAATGAATATTATGGATGTAAGAAATGACCAACAGGATGATTTCAGAAAGGCCTGGAGAGACTTACACGAACTGATGCTGAGTGAAATGAGCAGGACCAGGAGATCATTATATACTTCAACAACAATACTATATGATGACCAGTTCTGATGGACCTGGCCATCCTCAGCAACGAGATCAACCAAATCATTTCTAATGGAGCAGTAATGAACTGAACCAGCTATGCCCAGAAAAAGAACTCTGGGAGATGACTAAAAACCATTACATTGAATTCCCAATCCCTATATTTATGCACACCTGCATTTTTGATTTTCTTCACAAGCTAATTGTACAATATTTCAGAGTCTGATTCTTTTTGTACAGCAAAATAACGTTTTGGTCATGTATACTTATTGTGTATCTAATTTATATTTTAATATATTTAACATCTACTGGTCATCCTGCCATCTAGGGGAGGGGGTGGGGGGGTAAGAGGTGAAAAATTGGAACAAGAGGTTTGGCAGTTGTTAATGCTGTAAAGTTATCTATGCATATATCCTGTAAATAAAAGGCTATTAAATAAAAATAAATAAATAAATAAATAAAATAAAGAGCTTACCTCAGAAGTAGCAAAACAGGGTTTAAGCCCTACTTCCAAAGTATTTTTTCTGGATGACCCTTAGTGTATCTCTCAGTACTTTGGATAGCTCTCTGAAGCAATAAATTGCCAAGAAGGAGCCAATTTGCATCCATAGACTTTGTCCTTCACCAGGAGCTCCCTATCCCCATGAAATCCCAGGTCTCTATCCCTAATCTGATATTTATTTAAAATCTCACTCTTGTTATTTGTTCCCCTTGGCAATTATACAAAGCAAAATGAGTCACACTAAAGGTACCACAAAAGTTCTCATTAGGGAATTTCAGCTTCTGAAAGTCATTCATTAGCTTCTTATTAGAATGTAAATTCCTCAGACATTTTGGATGATCTGTTTCTTGCATGGTTGTTCACTGCATGTTCTGCTGTAAGCTCTTACCCATAATATTCAATAAATAAAATTCATTCACTAATACCTGCTGATTTAACTAGAATGTTAATTTTGCCCACATAATATAATTAATAATTAATTTTAAAATATGTCCAAGGATGTAGTTTTCCTAATGATGGATATTGTATGAATTATTTTTTAATTGCATTTGTGAATTCAAAAACATGCAAAGCAGGAGAGATTTTCATCATTCTATTGCAACTACAAAACTTAATTGTAGGAGACTTTTTAAAATTCTCATTGGCCTCTCTATATGTGATATAAACTGGTTTGGATGCCCACTTCATTCTTATCATTTTATCCTTCCCTGTCTACACAAACTAACAATTTTCCTGATCATTCCGTGTCTATCTTTTTTGATGAATGCTTTGTTTTCCATTTTTAATAGTGTGATAGTAATGGTAATATTTGCCAAACAGCTATTGAATTAAGAGGAAAAACAATTATAAAAGACAGATCACCTTTCTTGTTTTAGGTAGTCTAATCTAAAGTTGCTATATCTGCTGCTCATTCTATATCATTAGTATTTCATGCATATTTCCCATCATCTAAATCTCATATCTATCAATGGCCCAAAAAGGGATATCCCTATCTCTATTTTTGATAAAATAGATGGCATCTTTGTAGCTTCTACAATTAAAGAACTAGTCAAAAATATGTAGTATTTGGATTCACTGTTTTCTTTGCACAGGCAGATGATCCTCCATTCAGAAAAATTTTGGTAGCTTTTCTGACCCTCAAGAAGATATAATAATGCAATTTCCTCATCATGCATTAGAATCTAAATCTTCTCTATATGAACCATCATCTAAAGTCCTTCTTTAACAGGTAGTGAGATCTTTTCCAGAGTCCATTTCCTGACTGGTACCCATCAAGATTTCACACAGGACAAATTATCTGACTGGTCACAGTTAGGTGGTAGATCACCTCCAACTGATCTTTCAGTTGAGATGAACTGGTTACAAATTTCTACATATCCTCCATCTTTTGAGACTCCATAATATATAAATAGATATATGTAGTTCTTGCACAAATTCCACCAATTATACACTAAAGTCTAAGGAATTATGAGGGAGGGTTATTATATACAAAATAGGAAAATCACATGTCAGTTCCATTCTACCTTTTATTCCAGCCTCAATGTTTGAAACATGCTCAGCAATGTAGGATTTAAATGAGATATTCTTGGGTAGCTATGGGTATTCATGAGGGTAATAAAATATAGTTTTCCCCCTTCTAGTAACTGCTCTTAATATTTTGCCCTTGATAAGAATAGATGAAACCAGGAAAGACATGCAAAAATATTTCATACAAAATGTCATATCCACTCTAGATTATGCCTGAGTTTTAATTAGGTAGGCCTATATATACCAAATTGTGGTAAAGAACAATATGCTAACTTTTTGTGCACTCCCTACAGGTTGGATCAATTTTTCATTAAAAGGAAGAGACATTTCTAAAGACCTGGTTGACTATTAGATCAGTTTATCAATACCACTTCATCTGTTGAATACATAGCAGTCACAAGGAGCTGGAAAGGCTAACTATTTGGTAATTGGATTGCAATGGAAGTTTATTTCAGTTGAATCAAGTCAAGGGATTTCCAGTGCCAATCCTGCTTCTCCAACTAATTCTCTTTGTGTGTCTCTCTCTTTGTAATTTTTTCTCATTCTCTTATCTCTTACTGTTTCACTTTCCTTCATTCCTTCTACATTTCTCTCTCTCTTTCTTTCTCTCTCTCTCTCTCTCTCTCTCTCTCTCTCTCCCCCCGCCCCGTCTTTGTGTGTGTGTGTGTGTGTGTCCCTCTCTCCCTCTTCCTTTCCTTCTCCTCTTCCTATTGAATTATCTAGTAGTAGTTGATTTTATTCAATTATTACATCTAAACTAGGACAGGCCACACCTAAACTCAAACACAAATCAGATTCAGCCCAGAACAGTGAAATGATCATTTACCATTGGGATGTTACTTTTGTTTTTCATATATTCGTTGAGGTATAGTCTATATAAGTAAAGCTCCAAAAACTTACTGGTACTTATATTATGATTAAAAAGCACTCTCATTTGAACTCATTGAACACAGATGTCCCATCTATGGCATCTGCCACGATCTAAGCAAATAGAATATTACTTGTACTCTTGGATCAAGTTCCATAATCATTATGGTGTACTTTCACAGCATGGAATAGATCTTAAGTAATAATTTCTCCTACTTTGTTTAGGACATATATGTTATCCAATTTTATAGTTCCAAGTTCTATAAATTGTTCAACTGGAGGCTACTCTCTAAAAAGTGAAGTTCAATACCTATTAAACAACTGCTATATTCATAATGGAATGTCAATATAGTGTTTACTATTGCTAAGCACTGAAGATGCAAATAAATTAAGACAATTTTTTGCTCCCAAGAAACTCACATTCTAATAATGTAGTCTCAGGGAGAAGGTTTCAACTGCAAGTCAAATGATTTTCATCCAATGAATCTTAGGGCAGAAAGAATCTAATGCTTCTTTCACGTCATTTCCAAGTGGAGTTGACATTATCTGTCTTCTTTCTTGAAGTTAGAAGCCAGATTACTTTGAATCGGCTAAATAATTAGGGATTAAAGAGAGTCTCAAAGTCTGAAGGCAGCAGAATGTCTGTTTTGACATAGTTCCAAATTGTTCCCCAGAATTGTCAGATCAATTCACTACTCCCACAACAATGCATTTTTTTTTAATTTAATAACCTTTTATTTACAGGATATATACATGGGTAACTTTACAGCATTAACAATTGCCAAACCTCTTGTTCCAATTTTTCACCTCTTACCCCCCCACACCCCCTCCCCTAGATGGCAGGATGACCAGTAGATGTTAAATATATTAAAATATAAGTTAGATACACAATAAGTATACCTGACCAAAACGTTATTTTGCTGTAGAAAAAGAATCAGACTCTGAAATATTGTACAATTAGCTTGTGAAGGAAATCAAAAATGCAGGTACAACAATGTATTAATGCCTTACTTTTCCCACATCTCCAACATTTACTATTATCTTTTCCTCTCATAGCCAATATGAGAGGTGTGTATCTCAGAGTTGTCTTAATTTACATTTCTCTTATCAATAGTGATTTGCAGCACTTTTTCATATGTTTAGAAATGATTTTAATTTCTTCAGCTGAAAAATGTTCATTTCCTTTGACCATTTATCAATTGGAGAATGACTCATATTGAAAAATATATTTTAGAAATGATATCTTTATCAGAACCCTTGGATATAATTTTTTTCTGAGTTTTATGTTTCCCTTCTAATTTTGTCTACATTGTTTTTGTTTGTACAAAAAATATCTTAATTTAATGTAATCAAAATTATCCATTTTGTAGTTCATAGTGTTCTCTGGTTCTTCTTTGACAAATTTCTTCCTCCTCCAGAGATCTGAGAGATTATCCCTTGTCCTCCTAATTTGCTTATAACATTATACCTTATGTCTAAATCATAGGGTATTAGGTGTTGGTCAGTGCCTAGTTTCTCCATACCATTTTCCAATTTTCCCAGAAATTTGTGTCAAACAGTGAGTTTTTATCTCAAAAACTGGGGTCTTTGGGTAAAACTAGATTGCTATAGTTATTGACTATTGAGTTTTGTGAACCTAATCTATTCTACTAATCAATGACTCTATTTCTTAGTCATTATCATATGGTTTTGATTACTGCTGCTACATAATATAGTTTTAGGTATGGCACAACCAGGCCACTTTTGTTTACATTTTTCCATTAATTTTCTTGATATTCTTGACCTTTTGTTCTTTCAGATGAACTTTGCTATTATTTTTCTAGCTCTATAAAATAATCTCTTAGCAGTTTGATTGGTATGGCACTGAATACTTATTCATATTAATTTAGTTAGAATTGTCATTTTTATTATATTAGCTCAGTCTACCCATGAGGACTTGATATTCTTCCAGTTTGTTTAGATCAAACTTTATTTGTGAAAAGTGTTTTGTGATTGTTTATGATCTCTTTTATGATCTGTTTGGGATACAGATGTAGTAAGGACACAGCTGGGTCAAAGGTTATACACAGTTTAATAGTCCTCTGGACATAATTCTAAATTGCTCTCCAGAATAGCTAGACCAGTTTACAATTCCACCAACTTTCCTACATCCCCTCCAACATTCAACATTATCTTTTCCTGACAACAAGATTGTCTTTTTCAAAAGATATTTGAGAATGATATTAGGTTAAATTCAAGCAATGATGCAACAAAGCATCTCTATCCTCTTTTATATATTGCTCTATTGACCATTTTGTTAGAGATTGATGTAGAAATTACCTGTCTCATAGACTCCTTTGAAAAAGAGCCAATCAGTATAATAATTTTACTGTATTATATAATCCTAATCATTAGAACAATAAAGCAAATATTTCTAATTAATAAAAGTAATTTAAACAGAATAAGGTATATGTACTTGAAAATCATCTAGCTTTTCTTCCCTTGGACTAAGTCTTTTCCATTACATATATTCATAATATTAAAGTTTTAGATATAAGGGGTAAATTATATTGTAGTCATTTTTCATGTTTCATTGCATCATACCATCTTTCTACCAAGATTTTTTAAAGAACTATTATTAATAAGCTAAATAAATGTATAAGATTATTTATCTTAGTGATGACCTCCAGAATCATATAGAAAATGTTACATTAATTTTCTATAAAAGTGAGCAAATATGAAGTTTGATTCAATGTTATTTTTTCAAAAGAAATGTTGTTTTATATATAAAACAATAACACAAAATAAATAGGAAAGACAAAATTGTCTGCATCATTCTAAGCAATAGTTATTATTGAGTTGCATCCTTCCTACCTGTCCAGAAGCCAACTTGTCTCTTAAGCACCCAGATCATGCTTTTATGACCCATGAAGAATATATTATTATTTTTATCTTCGTTTTTTTGTTCTCCCTCTTGTGAAATTTTAGTTTATTGCACTGAAGGATTTCTCTCCTCAGATTTCATATTTCTATGCCAGTGTCAACAGAACAGCAAATTCTACCCATAATAATATAATGGAAGCATTTGATCTGTATCAACTCGGGTGTAATTAGCAGATATAGTGTATGACTCTGATAGCCTTACTAGAGTTCTTCAACTAATAAATTAATTTGGTTTTAGCTTTATATTGGAATCTACCACTTCCCTTCTAAAAAGCTCTCCTCACTAATAAGGAAGGACGATATCTATGTAAAGCCTTAAAGGTTTTTGTAATGCCTCAAAAAGTTTACTTTTCACTCCCATTAGTATAAGACCTCATTTTAACTGTGGCAAAATATCAGAGTAAAGCATTATGGACTCATTTATAATGATTCCCTTGCTCTGGGAAATCATTATCTTTGGAAACTGCAGGATTAAAATGACTAAATCTCTCTTAGAAATAGATAGCATCTGGGTAAAATTATAGGCTGGAAGAAAAATAAACAAGGCCATTTGTAAATGCAGAAACATAAGTTAGGGTTTATATGTTGGTAATTAGATCTTAGATTCTAGAAGGGAGTGGAGTCTGGCCTCTTAAAGGGCTTTTCCTAGACTTTATGTTCTTACTTGCATTTGAGTTTAAGAGCCAAAAATTCTTTTTGATTAAAATTGTTAAAATGTTACTTCTTAAAGAACACAGATTTTTATGATTACTATTACAGAAAGGATGAAGGTAGACCTATTCTTAATGTCCCCTACATTTCATCAATTAATCAATCAAATAAATCCTTTGGAAGTTCCTACTGTATGCTAAGTACCAGGCTAAGTTAAGACAAAAAAATTAATAAAAATGAAAATTTTCGTCTTTCAAGGAGTTTATATTTTTTTGGAAGTGGCAATCAATATATATAAAAGGATAGATGGGGTTTAGTTATTTTGCAATTTTTTTCACATGTATGATAACCTAGTATCTAGTATTCAGAAAATTCCATGAAAATCAATAAACATATGAATGTATATGTTTTAGATTTCTTTTAATATCTTTTTATCTTTTAATATCTTTAAAACTTCTCCATTCTGTCATGTCATGGCAAAAGAACTAGGATGATTTCCCCTTTTACAGATTAGGGGAACCAGGTTTTTGAAAAAACTTAAAAAACTCAATGAACATGTATAAAACACATTCCACATCCATGTACTGGGCTACATTCTAGAGAAACTGAAACAAAAAAATTAATTAATTAATTAGTTCGTTTTCTTTAAGCATTTTTCTAGCTTCCGATAAATGCCTACCATCTGTATATCTGGCAAAATGCATTATTCCAGGCATTGGAAGAGATGAAAAATGAATCTCTCAATGAAGCCCTCAAAAAGTTTATAATCCATAAAGCAAGCAGGAGCTAGCAAAGGAATAAAGGCATCATTTTTTCCTAGCAAACAGTGAACAATATTTGAAAACATTAGTGAACTGAAGAAGTGGGGTGGATGGAGATTTGTCTTCTAATTATAAACTGCAGAAAATAATTTGCATTAGCTATCCTGATAATTTATCATCTGATTTTCAAGACCTAGAAAAATAGACTTTATTAGCAAGGGAGATACTAGAGTCTTTCTCTCAAAAAGAAAATAGGCTTTATTGGATGATTTAAACTAAACCTTCCCTCAAGAAAAGAAATTATGTCAGAAGATCTGAAGGTTCTTACTGACAGAGTGATTCTATATTTTTGTTGTGCACCACAAATAAATAATACAAAGACAAACCCCTATACTTCCTACATATACCAAACAGGTTAAAATGAACTCACAGAAAGAACATTCTTAATATATATTAAGAATAGTATTCCCCAATTTGTGAAGAACAGAGATAAACCATTTTCCTACATCACTGCATCATCCATATGAGAAATGCCAGAGTATAAACACCCACTAGGTCCTTTGAGATTCACATTCCAATTTCCTCCAACCTTCTAACCTCTCAATCCCTAAGGTCCCAAAATTCAATATGCCTATTTGGAATATTAATGAGGAAGCCACCTGCTCTCTCTTGCTCTCCTTTCCTCATCAAAATAAAGCTCCTTCTTCTTTTCCATCTGCTTCATCTAGACAACGAGATTCAGCAGCACCAAAGTTAATGGTGGCAAGACACAAACCTTTTGAAGGGCTAGCTTATAAATACCATTAGCCTTACTTTTTAACTATAAGCAACAAGTACAGAAAAAAATAAAGAATGTAATCAATGCTCTGTTACTGTGTTCTCAATGTTCCTTGTCAGAATATTTTTTATTTCCAGAATTCTAGTATGCACAATTCACCAAAATAAGGTGGGTAAGAACACCTACTGCCTCAAACTAGATTTATCAAGTGTTTGCTATATACCAAGCATCAACAATATCAAGAATAGCATAATGAACTCTCAAAAAGTTTACATTCAAATGGAGAAGACAAATGGAAATAAATGCATTTTAAGATACATATTTAGTAGAGTAAATGATAGATAATTTTACAAGGAAGGTCTCCAAGCGATGAGAAAGACAGGAAAGTCTTCTTATAAAAGGTGGGATTAGACTTAAATCTTGAAGAAAGCCAAAGATTATAAGAAACAGTAGTGAATACAAAGTACAAATCTGGTATAGGTAATAGCTAGAACAAAAACAAGGAGGCAGCGTCTTGTATGAGGAACAACAGATAAAAACAGTGGAGCTTGATTCTAATGTGTCTGGAGGGGATTAAATCAGACAACAACTGAAAAAGAAGAAAAGTCCAGTTTATGATGACCTTTAAGTATCAAAGGACTTTATATATAGTCAAGGGGGCAAAGAGGGAGTCACTAAAGATTTTGTGGGGTATTTGTAAGGGGGATTAATTTATCAAGCTGAATTTTTTTTCTTTTTTCTTTTTTTCTTTTTTTTTTTGATTTAATAGCCTTTTATTTACAGGATATATGCATAGATAACTTTACAGCATTAACAACTGCCAAACCTCTTGTTCCAATTTTATACCTCTTACCCACCCACCCCCTCCCCTAGATGGCAGGATGACCAGTAGATGTTAAATATATTAAAATATAAATTAGATATACAATAAGTATATATGACCAAAACGTTATTTTGCTGTACAAAAAGAATCAGACTCTGAAATATTGTACAATTAGCTTGTGAAGGAAATCAAAAATGCAGGTGTGCATAAATATAGGGATTGGGAATTCAATGTAATGGTTTTTAGTCATCTCCAAGAGTTCTTTTTCTGGGCATAGCTGGCTCAGTTCATTACTACTCCATTGGAAATGATTTGGTTGATCTCGTTGCTGAGGATGGCCTGGTCCATCAGAACTGGTCATCATATAGTATTGTTGTTGAAGTATATAATGATCTCCTGGTCCTGCTCATTTCACTCAGCATCAGTTCGTGTAAGTCTCTCCAGGCCTTTCTGAAATTATCCTGTTGGTCATTTCTTACAGAACAGTAATATTCCATAATTTTCATATACCACAATTTATTCAGCCATTCTCCAACTGATGGACATCCATTCAGTTTCCAGTTTCTAGCCACTACAAAAAGGGCTGCCACAAACATTCGTGCACATACAGGTCCCTTTCCCTTCTTTATAATCTCTTTGGGATATAATCCCAGTAGTAACACTGCTGGATCAAAGGGTATGCACAGTTTGATAACTTTTTGAGCATAGTTCCAAACTACTCTCCAAAATGGTTGGATTCGTTCACAACTCCACCAACAATGCATCAATGTCCCAGTTTTCCCGCATCCCCTCCAACAATCATCATTATTTTTTCCTGTCATCTTAGCCAATCTGACAGGTGTGTAGTGGTATCTTAGAGTTGTCTTAATTTGCATTTCTCTGATTAATAATGACTTGGAGCATCTTTTCATATGACTAGAAATAGTTTCAATTTCTTCATCTGAGAATTGTCTGTTCATATCCTTTGACCATTTTTCAATTGGAGAATGGCTTGATTTTTTATAAATTAGAGTTAATTCTCTATATATTTTGGAAATGAGGCCTTTATCAGAACCTTTGACTGTAAAAATATTTTCCCAGTTTATTGCTTCCCTTCTAATCTTGTCTGCATTAGTTTTGTTTGTACAAAAACTTTTCAGTTTGGTATAATCGAAATTTTCTATTTTGTGATCAGTAATGATCTCTAGTTCTGCTTTGGTCATAAAGACCTTCCCCTTCCACAGGTCTGAGAGGTAAACTATCCTATGTTCCTCTAATTTATTAATAATTTCATTCTTTATGCCTAGGTCATGAACCCATTTTGACCTTATCTTGGTGTACGGCGTTAAGTATGGATCAATGCCTAGTTTCTGCCATATTAGTTTCCAATTTTCCCAGCAATTTTTATCAAACAGTAAGTTCTTATCCCAAAAGCTGGGATCTTTGGGTTTGTCAAAGACTAGGTTGCTATATTTGTTGACTGTTTTATCCCTTGAACCTAATCTATTCCACTGATCAACTAATCTATTCCTTAGCCAATACCAAATAGTTTTGGTAACTGCTGCTCTATAATATAATTTTAGATCTGGTACAGCTAAGCCACCATCATTTGATTTTTTTTTCATTAATTCCCTTGAAATTCTTGACCTTTTGTTTTTCCATATGAACTTTGTTGTTATTTTTTCTAGGTCATTAAAATAGTTTTTTGGGAGTCTGATTGGTATAGCGCTAAATAAATAGATTAGTTTAGGTAATATTGTCATCTTTATTATATTTGCTCGCCCTATCCAAGAGCATTTAATATTTTTCCAATTGGTTAGATCAGACTTAATTTGTGTGAAAAGTGGTCTGTAATTTTGCTCATAAAGTTTCTGATTTTCCCTTGGCAGATAGATTCCTAAATATTTTATATTATCAGTAGTTACTTTAAATGGAATTTCTCTTTGTAACTCTGACTGTTGGATTTTGTTAGTGATATATAAGAATGCTGATGACTTATGTGGGTTTATTTTATAACCAGCAACTTTGCTAAAGTTGTGGATTATTTCTAATAACTTTTTAGCAGAATCTCTGGGGTTCTCTAAGTATACCATCATGTCATCGGCAAAGAGTGATAATTTGGCTTCCTCATTGCCTATTCTTATTCCTTTAATCTCTTTCTCAGCTCTTATTGCTATAGCTAGCGTTTCTAATACAATATTAAATAGTAACGGTGATAGTGGGCAACCTTGTTTCACTCCAGATCTTATTGGGAATGGTTGCAGTTTGTCTCCATTACATATGTTGCTTACTGATGGTTTTAAATGGTGTGATTATTTTAAGGAAAAGTCCATTTTTTCCTTCCTCAAGTGTTTTTAATAGGAATGGATGTTGGGTTTTATCAAACTTTTTCTATCTTTTAGATGATCATTGGTTTTTTTAATTTGGTTATAAATATGGCATTATATTGATAGTTTTTCCTAATTTGAACAATCATTCCCTGGTATAAATCCTACTTATCATATGTATTATCGGGAGATTTTCTGAGTCTTTTGCTAATATCTTTTTTATTTTAGCATCAATATTCATTAGGGAATTGGTCTATAATTTTCTTTCTTGTTTTCAGCCTACTGGTTTGGTATCATACCATGTCTGTGTCATAGAAGGAATTTGGGGGACTCCTTTTTCCCCTATTTTATCAAATAATTTATTGGGGGTTGTTCTTTAAATGTTTGGTAAAATTCAATTAAATCCATCTGGTCCTGGGGATTTTCTTGGGAGTTTTTAATTGCCTGTTCTTTTCTTTTTGAAATGGGACTATTCAACAATTTCTTCCTCCTCTGTTAGTCTGGGAATCTATATTTTTTGGATACTCATCCATTTCATAGGTTATCAAATTTATTGGCTAAAAGTTGAGCAAAATAACTCCTTATTATTTCTCTAATTTCCTCTTCATTGGTGGAAAGTTGTCCCTTTTCATTTTAAAACTACAAATTTCATTTTCCCTCTCCTTTTTTAATCAGTTTACCAAGGCTTATCTATTTTATTGGCTTTTCATAAAACCAACTCTTAGTTTTATTAATTAGTTCAATGTTTTTTCTTTAATATTTTAATTTCTCCAATTTTAAATTTCCAATTTAGTATTTGTTGGGGTTTTAATTTGGTCTTTTTATTGTTTTAGTTAACCAATTCATTAATCTTTTCTTTCTCTTTTTATTCAAAGGGGCCTCTAATGATATAAAATTCCCTCTTATTCCCTTTGGCTGCATCCCCAAATTTTGGTATGATGTTATCATTGTTTATCTTATGAAATTTTTTGTATCTATAATTTATATTCACCCAATATTCTTAAGATATTTTTTAGTTTCCAATTACTTTTTGGTCTATTTCCCCCTAACTTTTTGTTGAATGTAGTTTTTATTGCATCATGATCTGAAAAGAAAGCATTTACTATTTCTGCTTTCTTGCATTTAATTTTGAGGTCTTTATGTCCTAATATATGGTCAATTTTTGAATAGGTTCCATGAACTGCTGAGAAGAAAGTATATTCCCTTCTATCTCCATTCAATTTTCTCCAAAGATCCAACATACCTAATTTTTCTAATATTCTATTTACTTCTTTAATTTCTTTCTTATTTGTTTTGTGGTTTGATTTGTCTAATTCTGAGAGTGCAAGGTTGAGATCTCCTACTATTACAGTTTTGTTGTCTATTTCTTCTTGCAACTCTCTTAACTTCTCCTTTAGGAAGTTGAGTGCCATACCACTTGGTGCATATATGTTTAATATTGATATTGCTTCGTTGTTTATGCTACCCTTTAGCAGGATGTAGTTTCCTTCCTTATCTCTTTTAATTAGATCAATTTTTACTTTTGCTTGATCTGAGATAAGGATGGCTACCCCTGCTTTTTTGACTTCACCTGAAGCATAATAGATTTTGCTCCAGCCTTTTACCTTTACTCTATATGTATCCCCCTGCTTTAAATGTGTTTCTTGTAAACAACATATTGTAGGGTTCTGACTTTTGATCCAGTCTGCTATCTGCCTCCTCTTTATGGGGGAGTTCATCCCATTCACATTTACGGTTAGAATTACTAAATCTGTATTTCCTGCCATCCTAATAACCCCAGATTGTGCTTTACTTATTCTTGCCTCCCCCAACCCTCTTTCCCCCTTTTAAACTTATGTACCCCTCTTGTATCACGATACTTATCCTCTTTATAATCCCTCCCTCCCCCCCTTTGAGTCTTTCCCCCTTCCTTCCCTTATTACTCTTTTTCTTTTCCCTTTTCCTCTCCCCCGTTTTTAATGAGGCGAGAGAGAATTTTCTCTAAAACAAATGTCAATTATTTTTTCTTTGAGCCAACTCTGATGAGAGTAAGATTCACACAATGTTCCTCCCCCTCTCTAAATTCCCTCAGATATGATAAGTTTCCTTAGCCTCTTTGTGGGATGTGGTTTCCCTCTTTTTATCCCTCCTTCCCACCTTATTCTGCCATCATCCCTTTTCCATATCTACTTCCCTTTTTTATTTTATATCAGTACAATCAAATTATACATGTATTCTTTTTGTATATCCACAACAGAAATACAATTCTCAAGAGTTATTTTTACCTTTTCTGCATCTCTTGAGTTATATGGTTGGAGATCAAAATTTTTGTTTAGTTCTGGTTTTTTCTTCAGAAACAAATGGAATTCATTTGTTTCATTAAATGTCCATCTTCTTCCCTGGAAGAAAATGCTCAGCTTAGCTGGGTAGTTTATTCTTGGCTGCATCCCAAGTTCTTGTGCCTTTCGGAATATCATATTCCAGGCCCTTCTTTCCTTTAATGTAGAGGCAGCCAGATCTTGGGTGATCCTTATTGTGGCACCTCGGTATTTAAATGTTTTTTTTTTTTTTTTTTTTTTTTTTTTTTTTTTTTTTTTTTTTTTTTGCTGCTTGTTATTGCTGAATATTAAGATAAAAGTGAAATAGTCCTTACCTTGGCGGGAAGCGGTTGCATTCTAACCAGAAAAAACACCTTTCTTAACATAGGTATTTGAAAAAATCAACCCAAATATAGTATTAAAAAAAAAAACCCAGGGTACAGAGACAAGATGGTAGAGAAGGTACACATGACTTTCTAAGCTCCTCTCATGCCATCACGACCAACTATTAAATTTAGCCTCAAAAACAGTGCTTGACTGCTAAAATTCACAAAGTTTAGAAGCACAACAACTTACCAGCTGAAGATAATCTGGAAGATCACCAGAGCAGGTTTGTCCTGAGGGACGGGAGTGGACCAATGGAGGCAGGGAGGTAGGAGAGACTAGCATCTGGAGCAGACCAGGGGTAGGGGTGACCTCTGTGGTTAGAAAAGTTATAGTGATGACTCTCCCATAGGCTAACTGCTTTGCCTTGATTGCAAAGCAGTAAACCAGCAAAGAAATTAAAGCCAAAGACAGAGGGTACCCTAAAAAACATCAGATCCTAACTAGATCTGGCTATAACTACCCAAAACTGGAAGTGACTTAACACAGACCACAACAGAGCTGTGCAGTTGCATCCTGCAGGCAGTTACAAATCTTCACAACACTGGGGCACAGCTTGGGGCAGCCTCTAATCTGCACAGTGAGGGGGGTTTAACTTAGAGCAATAGAACTTTCGCAGGGCAACCTTGCTTCCCTGGACAAGGACACTTCCAGTCCCTGCAGGGCTTCGCTGGTCAGCGGCTAATACCTACAACCCCACAGAGGGCTTTGACCTGGGGTAGTGACACTTTCACTGCTCAGCTTCTAGCCACAGGGCAGTTGTTAATGCACACAAAAGGGTTCTTTGCAGAGCACTTCCACAGTTTGGCCATGCAGGCTTGAGTTACATGGAGTGGAGGGGACTCTTTCCCAGAGAATTTCTGTACCTCATTGCTCTTTGTAGCTGGTTGTCAGGACAGCTACCTGTCCATACGCTTATCCCTGTTCTGCAGAGGAAGCTGGTAACATTCTGGCCCTGAAGGGAGACCCTACAGGCTTTTTAAAAACGAGTAAAAAAAATCAAAAAGGACAATCAGTAGCTTCTATACAGAAAGAGAGCAGGTTTTCAACCTTGAAGAGACTAATAGCAGACAGTCTCCAGACAATTGTTTGCCCCCAACACAAAAGGCTCTTCTAGAAGAGACTATTAAAAACCTTAAAAGAGAACTAGAAGAAAAATGGGGAAAGGAAAGAGAAGATATGCAAGAGAGCAACAACTTCCTGAAATGTCAATTGGAAAAGGTAAAAAACTCCCAAGAAGTACAGGGAAACAGAATTTGTGAATTGGAAAGGTAAAGAATTCCCAAGAATGTAGGATTTGTGAATTGGAAAAGAAAATAACTCACTAAAAAAAATAGTGAAATGGAAAAAAAATTCCATAGAGCAAAACAACTCATTTAAAAACTCAATTGGATATATACAAAAAGAAGTTTAAAAAAAGTTAATGAAGAAAATAACTCATTAAAAATCAGAACTGAACAAATAGAACTGGCTGATTGATTCATTGAGACATCAACAATCAGTCAAGCAAAACCAAAAAAAAAAAAAGAAATGAAAAATTAGAAACAAACATTAAGCATTGACTTGGTAAAACAACAGACTTTGAAAATAGATCTAGGGGAGATAACCTGAGGATCATTGGACTTCCCAAAAATTATGATGAAAAAAAGAATCTAGATACTATTTTACAGGAAACATCAAAGAAAACTGCCCAGATGTAATAGAATCAGAAGGTAAAATAAGCGTTGAAAGAATTCATTGAACACCTTCTGAAAAAGACCCTAAAAAAAACTTCAAAGAATATTGTGGCTAAATTTCAGAGCTATCAGACTAAGGAAAAAATGTTACAAGCAGTCAGGAAAAAAACAATTCAAATACCGAGGAGCCACAATAAGGGTCACTCAAGATCTGGCTGCCTCAACATTAAAGGATCGAAGGGCCTAGAATCTGATATTCCAAAAGGCAAAAGAACTTGGAATGCAGCCAAGAATAAACTATCCAACTGAGCATTTTTTTCCACGGAAGAAGATGAACATTTAAGGTAACAGAGGAATTCCATTTGTTTCTAAGGAAAAAATGAGATCTAAATAAAAAATTTGATCTCCAAACATAGGACTCAAGAGAAGCAGAAAAAGGTAAAAGGAACTCTTGAGAACTGTATTTCTGTTGTGGATATACATAAAGACCATATGTATAATTTGATTTTACTGATATAACATAAAAAGGGAAGTAGAAATGGAAAGGGGATAGTGTCAGAAAAAGGGAAAAAGAGAGATAAAAAGAGGGAAATTATGTTCCATGATGAGGCAAAGGAAACCTGTCATATCTGAGGGAACTTAGAGAGGGAGAGGAACATTGTGTGAATCTTACTCTCATCAGAGTTGGCTCAAAGAGAAAATAATTGACAAACTGACATATTTGTTTTACAGAGAATCTTCTCTCACTTCATTAAAAAGGGGGAGAGGAAAAAGGAAAAGAGTAATAAGGGAAGGGAACAAGAAAGGGAAAGAGATTCAAAGAGGGGAAGAAGGGATCCTAAAGACAGTGAGCGACATGATACAAGTAGGGCCCATAAGTTTAAAACTGGGAAAGAGGAAGGGGGGAGGGCAAGAAAAAGAAAAGCATAATCTGGGGATATTATGATAGTAGGAAATACAAATTTAGTAATTTTAACCATAAATGTGAATGGGATGAACTCTCCCATAAAGCAGAGGCAGATAGCAGACTGGATCAAAAATCAGAACCCTACAATATGTTGTTTACATGAAACGCATTTAAAGCAGGGAGATACATACAGAGTAAAGGTAAAAGGCTGAAGCAGAATCTATTCTGCTTCAGGTGAAGTCAAAAAAGCAGGGGTAGCCATCCTTATCTCAGATCAAGCAAAAACAAAAATTGATCTAATTAAAAGAGATAAGGAAGGAAACTATACCTTGCTAAAGAGTACTATAGACAATGAAGCAATATCAATACTAAACATATATGCACCAAGTGGTATAGCATCTAACTTCCTAAAGGAGAAGCTAAGAGAGTTGCAAGAAGAAATAGACAGCAAAACTACAATTGTGGGAGATCTCAATCTTGCACTCTCAGAATTAAATAAATCAAACCACAAAACAAATAAGAAAGAAATTAAAGAGGCAAATAGAATATTAGAAAAATTAGATATGATAGATCTTTGGAGAAAAATGAATGGTGACAGAAAGGAGTATACTTTTTTCTCAGCCACTCATGGAACCTATACAAAAATTGACCATATATTAGGACATAAAGATCTCAAAATTAAATGCAGGAAGGCAGAAATAGTAAATGCATTCTTTTCAGATCACAATGCAATAAAAACTACATTCAACAAAAAGTTAGGGGTCAATAGACCAAAAAGTAATTGGAAACTAAATAATCTCATCTTAAAGAATGATTGGGTGAAACAGCAAATTATAGACACAATTAATAACTTCACTCAAGATAATGACAATGATAAGACATCATGTCAAAATTTGTGGGATGCAGCCAAAGCAGTAATAAGGATAAATTTTATATCTTTAGAGTATTACTTGAATAAAATAGAGAAAGAGAAGATCAATGAATTGGGCTTGCAACTTAAAAAGCTAGAAAAAGACCAAATTTAAAACCCTCGATCAAATACAAAACTTAAAATTCTAAAATCAAAAGGAGAAATTAACAATACTGGAAGTAAAAATAACTATTGAATTAATAAATAAAACTAGGACTTGATTTTATGAAAAAAACCAATAAAATAGATAAACCTTTGGTAAATCTTATTAGAAAAAGGAAAGAGGAAAATCAAATTGTTAGTCTTAAAAATTAAAAGGGGGAACTTTCCACCAATAAAAGAGGAAATTAGAGCAATAATAAGGGGTTGCTTTGACCAACTTTATGCCAATAAATTTGATAACCTGAGTGAAATGGATGACCACCTCCAAAAATATAGGCTTCCCAGATTAACAGAGGAGGAAGTAAACTGTTTAAATAGTCCCATCTCAGAAAAAGAAATAGAACAAGCTATTAATCAACTCTCCAAGAAAAAATCCCCAGGACCAGATGGATTTACATGTGAATTCTACCAAACATTTAAAGAACAACTAACCCCCATGCTATATAAACTATTTGGAAAAAATAGGGAATGAAGGAGTACTACCAAATTCCTTTTGTGACACAGACATGGTACTGATACCTAAACCAGATCGGTTGAAAACAGAGAAAGAAAATTATAGACCAATCTCCCTAATGAATAATGATGTTAAAATCTTAAACAAGATATTAGCAAAAAGACTACAGAAAATCATCCCCAGGATAATACACCATGATCAAGTAGGATTTATACCAGGAAAGCAGGGCTGGTTCAATATTAGGAAAACTATTAGTATAATTGACCATATTAATAATCAAATTAACAAAAACCATATGATCTTCTCAATAGATGCAGAAAAAGCATTTGATAAAATCCAACATCCATTCTTATTAAAAACACTTGAGAGTATAAGAGTAAATGGTCTTTTCCTTAAAATAATCAGTAGCATCTTTTTAAAACCATCAGTAAGCATCATATGTAATGGGGATAAACTGGAACCATTCTCAATAAGATCAGGAGTGAAACAAGGTTGCTCACTATCACCATTACTACTCAATATTGTATTAGAAATGCTAGCTTTGGCAATAAAAGCTGAGAAAGAAATAAAAGGAAGTAGAGTAGGTAATAAAGAAACCAAACTATCACTCTTTGTTGATGATATGATGATATACTTAGAGAACCCCAGAAATTCTACTAAAGTTATTAGAAATAATCCACACATTTAGTAAAGTTGCAGGATACAAAATAAACCCACATAAGTCACCAGCATTCTTATATATGACTAACAAAATCCAACAGAGTTACAAAGAGAAATTCCACTTAAAGTAACTACTGATAGTATAAAATATTTAGGAATCTATTTGCCAAGGGAAAATTAGAAACTTTATGAGCAAAACTACAAAATACTTTCCACACAAATTAAGTCTGATCTAAGAAACTAGAAAAATATTAAATGCTCTTGGATAGGGTGAGAAAATATAATAAAGATGACAATACTACCTAAACTAATCTATTTATTTAGCACTATACCAATCAGACTCCCAAAAAACTATTTTAATGACCTAGAAAAAAATAACAAAGTTCAGTGTTACTACTGGGCTTATATCCCAAAGAGATTTTAAAGAAGGGAAAGGGACCTGTATGTGCAAGAATGTTTGTGGCAGCCCTCTTTGTCGTGGCCAGAAACTGGAAACTAAGTGGATGCCCATCAATTGGAGAATGGCTGAATAAATTTTGGTATATGAATATTATGGAATATTATTGTTCTGTAAGAAATGACTAGCAGGATGATTTCAGAAAGGCCTGGAGAGACTTACATGAACTGATGCTGAGTGAAATGAGCAGGACTAGGAGATCATTATATACTTCAACAACAATACTATATGATGATCAATTCTGATGGACATGGCCCTCAAAGTCTGACTCTTTTTATACAGCAAAATAACTGTTTGGACATCTATACTTATATTGTTTTTAACTTATACTTTAACATATTTAACATGTATTGGTCAACCTGTCATCTGAGGGAAGGGGTGGGGGGAAGGAGGGAAAAAGTTGGAACAAAAGGATTTGAACTGTCAATGCTGAAAAATTATCTATGCATATATCTTGTAAATAAAAAGCTATAATAATAAAATAAATAACATTTTAGAGGTCATTTTTAAAGAGGTCCTTTCAAATAGAGTAGAATAGAACATCTGTATCTTCATTAAATTTATTCATTCTATACATTGACAGTTTTTTTTTTTTTAGTTTGTTTCCCTTTCACTGTGGAATACCTCATATGAATAAAGATAATAATGGGAAATAAAGTGGTCCTCACTCACCCCATGAAATTTAATGAGATATAGAACTTCCCTAGCACTTCCTAATCTAATAAATGAAGACAACATAATCTAGTTTTGACGGCTATGATATGAAACATAGAAAAAATCTGGAGCTTCAGAAAAAGAGAGCACATGAGGAAATGGTGCACTGTCCTTAAAGTATAAACGGGTATTTCACTCTCAGCTTCTTCTCTAAGAAGCTAAATGAAAAATTGGAGAAGCCCATTCTTAACCATGTATAATTAAGAAACTGATAGTGATGATCCAACTGTTTTGGAGAACAATTTGGAACTATGCCCAAAGGGCTATAAAATTGTGCTTTGACCAATCAGTGCCATTACTGGGTCTATATCCCAAGGAAATCATAAAAGAGGGAAAGGATCAACATGTCCAAAAATGTTTCTAGGAGCTCTTTTTGTGATAGCAAAGAAATAGAAAATGAGTATATGTCCATCAACTGGGGAATGGCTGAACAAATTGTGATATAGGAAGATAATGGTATATTATTTTTCTAAGAAATGATAAAACAAGCTGATTTTAGAAAGGCCTGGAAAGATTTACACTGATGCTGAGGGAAACAAGAAGAACCAGGAATACATTGTACACAATAACAGCAAGAATGTGCAATGATCAACAATGAAAGATTTGGTTCTTCTCAGTGGTTCAGTGATCCAAAGCAATCCAAATAGACTGGCAGAAAATGCCATCTGCATCCAGAAAAAGAACTAAGGAGACTGAATGTAAATCAATACATGCTATATTCACTTCTGTTTTCTGTTTTTCTTTTAATTTCTCCCATGTTTTTCCCCTTTGCTCTAATTTTTTCCCAACATGATTCATAGAAAATTGTGTATTAAAAATAAATAAATTTAAGGTAAAAAAAATAAAATGGTCACTATAAAAAAAAAACTGGTAATATCTGATTTTAAAAAATTCTTCTAATTGACTAAGGAGTCAAAGGAGTGATAATGAAGAACTGTTAAAAAAAAAAAAAAAGAGGGTGGGAGGGGGAGTTGTCCCACTGGAGGGAGATAAGAATCCTTGTGGATTGTTGGATAGAAAAGCAGCCCACAACAGAAACATTACTGGTGGTGCCTTATACATGAAAAATGATCAGTTCTTGTTTGTCAAATTGAACTAAATTATTTTACATCCTCAATAGTACTTGGCAAAAGTAGTCCTTGGGAAAGACTAAACACTCTTTAAATACTTATTCATTGATTGACTTAAAATGATTGAAAGCCTTAAGAGTTACCATTTATATCTATTTAAGTGCTTACCCACATGAAAAAAAATAATTAAGAAAAATGATATTAAAGATTTTTTGTTCTTAGAATTTCAATTGAAATTCTACATAACAATAACTTTTATTGGGAGAGGAATACCACCTCTTTATGGGATATTAAAAGGTCCAGATTTTTAATATGCAGTTTTACTTCTGTCACACTATGGAAAGATTTAGAAAAGATCTCCTCTTGTTGCTCTTGAATTTTCTGAATCAACTTTTAAAAAATGATATCCTTATTTTTTCCCCTGATCTGATTCATAATGTTTGAAATGAAGAGCTGGAAGTATTCATTCTGGCATAAAGAGCTGGGAGTTTTTATTCTGGCTCTGATTATTCAACTTCTAAATATGGGCAACAGATGAGCCATAAATGATAGAAACAAACTAGCCACATTTGAGGATAAAATCCTTGCTTTTAGCAATTTCATTTGATTTTTGAAAACTTCAGAGCAAAGCATGAGGGAATATGAAGACGATGGAAGTGGAAGGGAAAAAAAAAAACCACTCAAGTTCACATAGTAATTTTCCAAATACAGTGTACCCCAGGTAGATTTTCATTACAGAATTTCAAAGTTAGAGACAATCTCAGAGATGATCTATCCTAACCTTTACCTTAACAACCATCTCATCTAGATGATGCCCAAATAACATAAGTCCACCCTCTTTTTAAAGGCCCTAGTGACAAGGAAAGCCCACTATCATCTAAGGAAGACCATTCTAGTTTGAATAGCTCTAATGGTAAGAATATTTTGTTTTGTGTCCTCTTGCATGAAATTGCAATTTTCAAGAAAGAAAGAAAGGAGGGAAGGGAGGACAGAGGAGGAAAGGGGAAGAAAGGAAGGGAAAAAATGAAAAGAAGGAAAAATGAAAAGATGGAAGAAAAGAAAGAAGGAAAATTGTATAGGATCAATTGAACCCTTATTTACCAGGTTTTAAGGGACACTGTTTAGGAAATTCTATACTAAAAGTTGAAGTAGATTTGTCATATGATTCAGCACCATTTATAAATTCCATTTATAAATTGAAATGTTAATCTCTGGAAATCAATTTAATCTTTTAAAATTGAATATTTTGTTTTGTTTTTGTTTTTCTTTTTGCCACTGCTTTAGTCAACAGGCTTGACATTCTGTGAAATCAGCAATGATGAAAAAAATCCAGCTCATACATTCCTTTGGTGAATTTTAACTTCATAACTATCCAGATGCATCTCAACTTTGCAGTCTATAATAAATTACATTGTGAGTTGCCATTATTTTTCAGTGATTTAAGTTGCCAATACATCCATAATATTTAAATATAAAAATAGCCAATATTTTTATAAAGGTTTAGTGTTTGCTTTTTACATAATTTTATTTTTATCCTCAAAATGATCTTGAGAATTAAGCACATTTTTCTTTACTTTATAGATTAGAAAGCTGAAGCAGAAAGAGGCTAAATGGCTTGTCTTTGTCCAGGTAAGTGCCTCAAATAAGACACTTTTTTCCTAACTCCAAATCCAACCTTCTAGCCAATATGGTATTGGCTTTGAAAGAACACTAGATTGAAGCCAATAGACTTCTGTTTCATTTTTGGTCCCATTACTGGCATTGGTCTTCAGTCTCTTAATTTCATCATCTCCTGAGTAATGGGAAAATGAAGACTTTGATAAATAAGAATACTGAATTTGGAGTCAGTGTATCTGGATTTAAGGCTCAACCATTTGCCTCTTGTGTGACTTTAGATAAGTCACTTCACCTCTTAGATTATCAGTTTTATTGTAAGTAACAGGAATAGATTAGATGATGTTTGAGGCCCATTCTAGTTTAAACCATTTTTATGATAGGGAAAAGACAATGCTGATTCAGCACCCATGTGAAACACAAATAAGGTAAGCACATTAGGAGCTAAAAATAATTTATATCCTGCTTATTAACATTATTATTAAGCATATTCATTAAACAAATAAGATTGACATATTATGAAAGATCATTAAGCATTATTTCTTTTCAGAAAGAGAAGCACCACAGAAATTTCTTTTCATTTAGCCAGAAAACGTATATTGGAGAGAGGTTTCCTAACATTTACTTAAAGAAAGATTAAACCTTTTTGACTATATTATAGGAAAATAAAAATGGATTCTCAATTATGCTAATGATGAGACCACTCTAAAAGATTTTTATCTTTCAGGAGACATGGATATGCATCATATGCAATGAGTAAACTGTTTTTAAAAACAGGATGTTCATCTACAAGCTGTCATGGCACAGATGGAAATTTAACTGATCTCCAAGACATCTTTAATATGCAAATTCTAAATTATTTACTTATAAGCATGACCCTTACTAGCAGGCAGGTCCATTAGGCCTGTGTATACGTTGTTAAGTATGAGGGTTGACAGCCCATCTGTCTGTGTTCCTCTCCTGATCCTCAACTCAATCCTTATTGCCTCCTTGACCTATTAAAGAAGAATTAAAGGTTAGAGGGCATTGGCTAACCTAAATAAAAAAGGCCAAGTTTATGTTGACCTATTGTTGTTTACATAGAAGTAATGATTAATAAACAAATCTCTATAGTGAGCTGACAAGTCAGTGGGTTTGTTTCCTCATGGGTCAAGAAGTGTCCAGCCTGGAACCATGCTGACCAACTCAATTACCAATAGATTTGGATTGCCAAAATAAATGCCCACATACCACCTGGCTTATCAGAAGCTAACACAGTCATATGTTTGCCTAGTGTACAGCAGCCAAACTGATGACATGTGCAAAAGCTCTATCCCAGTAAAATCTCAGAGACCAATAATAGCTCCTTAATGACCTCTAAATTTACAGCTTTCCTGATTTTACATAATAGATTCATAAATAGATATGGTTAAAATAGTCTTTTTGAAGTGTTTTAAAATCATTGTCAGAATATATTTTTATATGGACTTTATATGGAAGTAGACTGGGCTCTCTGACATTTATCAGTAATAGAAATTTAAAGAAAAAAGTGAAGAAGCTATCACTAATAATGACATTTTGTAACTGTTTTCTCATTTTGCTTGGGAAGCACAGAAAACTGAGACTAAAAGCTTTACTTTTTAGAGAAAGAATATGATAGTAGCATAAATTATATAATGGTTAGTAAGAAAGCCAGGATCAGAATCTGTTTCTCATGACTCCAAGTTCAGTGGGTTCTCCACATATCACATGTCCTTATAGCCTATCTCCTAAGCTCCAAAATTACAATGAATTTATGTAAATCCATTAGTATTCTATCCAAATTCCATCCAAATCCATCCAAATACCCCATCCAAAGTGCAGATTACAACACATCTATGTTTATCTGATATGATATGTGATTTTTATTTTTATTCATGTCTTCTCAAAAATTCAACACAGAAGGGACCCCCATTCACTAGAATGGACAATATTTATTAATTATAGAAGGTTAGCTTCATAATGACAAAGACATTTTTTAATTGCTGAGGACTAGCAAAATGTCTAGTACATAGTATGAGATTAATTTATACTTTTTGATTGATTAATATATGAAATACACTGAAATCATAATCATTTATATCTGTCATCAACACTCTATTCACTGGAATAAGCAAAACTAACCTCCCGAGAACAATATTTCAATATTGTTAAACAATAGTTTAAACAATATTATTTACTGAGAACCACCTATGTGTAGAAGAATCTAATATCTGATGGATATGAGCAAAAGATGATGGACTATTCAGCTAAACTTTCCCAATATACCCCTCCCAAAATTTACATTAAGATGCAAAATTACATCTTAAATCAAACTTTGGAATGGCAGAGTCAAAAAAAAAATTCAGAATGAGACATTCTCCTACCTCAAAGTAATTTAGGAAATTAGAAACAGAAATCTATGACACAAAGCTTGAAGGTGACCCAAAGCTCCCATGGATGAAATATCATTTGTGGGACCAAGTGATGGCTGACAAAAGAAGCAACATTTTGGGGAACTCTCAAGACAGATATAGTAAGAGGATTTGGCAAATAGTCAAAAGATTACATGGATGTAGAACCAAGTACTGTATGACAACTCCATTGTTGATATCTGTGGTGTTTTTCTTTTTTAAAATAATAATGGTTCTCTCTGGGAGAAGGTTTCTTGGGGAAGTTTTCTGGAGACAACCTTAGTTTCAGCTACAAGTAATAATCACCCAAATGCAGCCGGGTGCTAAAAGTTCAGATGTTTTATTGTCTCCAATATAGCCCCGTTAGTTTTCTTGGAGGCCTATCTCTCTGCTTGGTTCCAAGAGCTCTTGCAGCTTAGTCCTTTGCTTCTGCCTCTGCTTTCTTCAGCCTCCAGCTAGCACCTCCTTGCCTGGGCCTGGGCAGCTTTCTGGAGAGCCTTTCAGACCAGCATTGGTCTCAGTGGGGGAAGTGCAGGAGCCCAGCCACCACAGCTATGTGAGATGAAGTGAATCTGGTTGCACCTCTGAGAGAGGGCTTCTCCTGAACTGACTTGACACTCCTCTCTCAATGTTTTCTGCTCAAATCCCCGAGAGAGCCTCTGTCTGTTTCTTATATATGATCTCTTCTGAGAGAGTGGGATTATGGGTTTCTCCCAGAGTGCTATCTGGCCCTGAGAGCTTCAAGGGAGGTGTGAATTCAGATATCTCATACTAAACCCCCAAATCTCCCAAATGTGTGAACTCCAATGAGTACTTAAATACTTCTTGCTTATATGAGCTCTCTAAAGATATGAACCCAAGCATTGTTTCTATCAGTTGTACTTAGTACCTTGTTTCAGGTTCTGTTAACACTAGGATTCCAACAGATATCCACTCCTACATCACAGTTCAGGGGTGGAAAGGAACAATTTAAGTCAAGATAGTATGAAAACCCTGAAGAACAGTATTATTTTCAGTCACCAGGGATCAAGGCCCCTGAGGAATAGCATCATTTCTACTCCCAAGATAACAAAATATGCTTTGCTGAGGATAAGTATGAGTGTAATCCAAAGGAATCAGAGGCCCTTCCTGATTAAGGATCACTATGCAGAAGATAGTAAGTAATTGCACCTTTCTCCAAATCACAACACATTGGAATAACAAAAAAACTTCCCAATCTCCAGAACTAGCTCTGAAAATAGCCATGAGAAAGAGCCTGAAGCTTGAGAAAGTGCATCTCTGTTACAACCTTCATGTATCTTTCTATAAGGGAATATGATACATGTATCTTCTAAAAATTTTATCATTAATAGGACAGAAGGATTTTAAATAGGAAGAGGGTATGTGAAGAAATCAATTATGTTGAGATAATGTAAAAAAAAATGAATGGTTGAGAAACAGGGAAACCTTGAGAGGAGAAAAAGGAAAAAAATATATGTATACAAAGTATGTCTTGGATACACACATATGTATGCATATATTATATGAGTATGTATATAAATACTCCTCTGCTAATAGAAATCTATTAGTAGGAGGGGAAGAAGATAAGACAAAGGATAGGGTGATAAAAGGAAAGGAAAAAAAATATATATATATATAGTAGTTAGAATAAAAATAGACTTTTTGAGAAGAGACAGGATAAAATAAAGAAAAAATAAAGTGAAGAAAATAGGATGGATGGAAATATATAGTTAGTAATCAATTAAGAATGTGAATAGGATGAATTCACCAATAAACAGAAGTGGATAGCAGAATGAATTAGAAACCAAAATTCAACAATATGTTGTTTACAAGAAACACCCTAAAAACAGAGACACAAACAGTTAAAATAAGTAGTTGGAGCAGAATCTATTATGGTTCAGTTGCAGTTAAAAAAAATAGCAGGTGTAGCAATCATCATCTCAGGCAAAAGAAAAGCAAAAATAAACTTAATTTAAAGTGATATATGGGGAAATTACATCTTGCTAAAAGAAACAAGAGACGATGATGTAATATAAATATTAAACATATATGAAACAAATGTTATAACATCCAAATTCTTAAAAGAAAAATTAAATTAATTACAGGAGAAAATAAACAATAAAGTTGTATTAGTGAGGGACCTCAACTTTCTCCTCTCCTAGGTAGGTAAAGAAAAAAGTTAATAAGATGAATAGAATCTCAGAAAAGTTAGATGAGATAGACCTCTGTAGGAAATTGAATGAGGAAAAAAAATATATATGCCTTTTTTCCCTAACTAAATCAGGTACCTTCACATAGATTGAATATGTGTTAGGGTATTAAAATGTCATAATCATTGCTGAGGATGGCCTGATCCATCAGAACTGGTCATCATATAGTATTGTTCTTGAAGTATATAATGATCTCCTGGTCCTGCTCATTTCACTCAGCATCAGTTCGTGTAAGTCTCTCCAGGCCTTTCTGAAATTATCCTGTTGGTCATTTCTTACAGAACAGTAATATTCCATAATTTTCATATACCACAATTTATTCAACCATTCTCCAACTGATGGACATCCATTCAGTTTCCAGTTTTTAGCCACTACAAAAAGGGCTGCCACAAACATTCGTGCACATACAGGTCCCTTTCCCTTCTTTATAATCTCTTTGGGATATAATCCCAGTAGTAACACTGCTGGATCAAAGGGTATGCACAGTTTGATAACTTTTTGAGCATAGTTCCAAACTACTCTCCAAAATGGTTGGATTCGTTCACAACTCCACCAACAATGCATCAATGTCCCAGTTTTCCCGCATCCCCTCCAACAATCATCATTATTTTTTCCTGTCATCTTAGCCAATCTGACAGGTGTGTAATTAGAGTTAATTCTCTATATATTTTGGAAATGAGGCCTTTATCAGAACCTTTGACTATAAAAATATTTTCCCAGTTTATTGCTTCCCTTCTAATCTTGTCTGCATTAGTTTTGTTTGTACAAAAACTTTTCAGTTTGGTATAATTGAAATTTTCTATTTTGTGATCAGTAATGATCTCTAGTTCAGCAACGAATTAACCAAATCATTTCTAATGGAGCAGTAATGAACTGAACTAGCTATGCCCAGAAAAAGAACTCTGGGAGATGACTAAAAACCATTACATTGAATTCCAATCCCTATATTTATGCACACCTGCATTTTTGATTTCCTTCACAAGCTAATTGTACAATATTTCAGAGTCTGATTCTTTTTCTACAGCAAAATAACGTTTTGGTCGGGTATACTTATTGTGTATCTAATTTATATTTTAATATATTTAACATCTACTGGTCATCCTGCCATCTAGGGAGGGGTGGGGTAAGAGGTGAAAAATTGGAACAAGAGGTTTGGCAATTGTTAATGCTGTAAAGTTACCCATGTTTATATCCTGTAAATAAAAGGCTATTAAATTAAAAATAAAATAAAATAAAATAAGATGTCATAATCAAATACATAAAAACAAAATTGCAGGATATCAAATAAAGCCAAACTAATCATCAATTTCTATCTAGAAGTAATAAGATGGAAAGAGGAATTCCATTTAAAATATCTATAGATAATATAAAATACTTGAAAGTCTGCTTGCTAAGACAACTGTGGAAATTATATGAACATAATTATAAAATACTTTTCACACAAATAAAATCAGGTTTAAACATTTGAAGATTTTATTGCTGATGATTAATCTAAGCCAATATAATAAAATATTCTACCTAAGGTAATTTACTTATTCAGTGTCATACCAAACAAACTACCAAAGAATTATATTATACACTTGAAAAAAATAGCAATACAATTCATCTAGAAGAATAAAAGGTCAAGAATACCATGGGAATTTTTAAAAATGAGAATAATGGTGGCCTAATAGTTCCAGATTTCAAATCACATTACTAAGTGGTAATCATCAAAACAATCTGGTATTGATTTAAAAATAGAGTGGTTTATCAGTGAGATAGATTAGGTATATAATACATAGTAGTAAATGATCATAGTAATCTAGAAAAACAAGCTTTGAGGGTAAGAATTCAACATTTGATAAAAATTTCTGGGTGAACTGGAAAACAGTTTAGCAGATACATAGTCAAAACTGATATTATTTAGACATAAAGAATGATTTCAAAATTAGGAAACCATAGAAAAATGCACATGCTGGATCTGAGTTTATAACCTAATAAGAACTAGATAGGACTATGTATGTGAAATAAAATATATATTGAATACATAAAATTAAAAATAGATAGTGATTACTTAAAATTAAAAAGCTTTGGTGCAAAGCTGATGCAACAAAAATTAAAAGGAAAACAGGAAACTGGGGGAAAGGATAGCAAGTTTCTGTGAAATCCGTTCTAACACCTTGGAGGCCTCAGCATCAGCCAGAGTCAGGATAAGTAAAAGTCCTTGGTCTTTAGAGGGAGGAGTGAAGTAGATGGACAAAAATTCCAGGACTTTTGCCAAGGATCTAGAGTTCAGAATCTCCACACTTTTCTCCTCTCCCTCCTGCAACCAAGTGAGTCTGGCTCGTCTCACTCCACCCTCTAATCCCTCCTATGATTATCTGTATACACCAAAAGATAGAGCCAGCATGCAATAGTGAGAAGGGTCATTTTTCCAAGCATATTCTAGTAGAGTTATTGTCCAATAGGTAATTAGCCTTAAGTGTTTGGTTGTCTAATTCAAGCACACCTCTTAAGAGTTTTAGCCCTTTACAAGTTTCTCTGACAAAGACTCCATTTTTCAAATGTGAATGTAACTGAATCAAATTTATAAAAAAAAACAAAAAGAGCCATTTTTCAGTTGATATATTTTTTTAAAATATATGACCAGGCATTTTGGGGGAGAAAAAATTAAAACTTTCAATAGCCACATTTTTTATTATAGCTTTTTATTGACAAAACATATGCATGGGTAATTTTTCAACATTGACTCTTATAAACACTTCTATTCCCAACTTTCCCCTCCTTCCCTCTCCCCCTCCCTAGATGGCAGCCAGTTCCATACATGTTAAACATGTTAAAGTATAAGTTAAATACAATGTATGTATACATATTTATACAGTTATCTTGTTGCACAAGAAAAATCAGATTTAGAAAGCAGGTAAAAATAACTTGGGAAGAAAAACAAAAATGCAAGCAAATAACAACAGAAAGAGTGCAAATGCTATGTTGTGCTCCACACTCATTTCCCAGTGTTCTTACACTGGGTGTAGCTGATTCTGTTCATCACTGATCAACTGGAACTGACTTGGATCCTCGCATTGATGAAGATAGCTACTTCCATCAGAATTGATCCTCATATAGTATTGTGTGTAATTATATCCTAGTTCTCCTCATTTTACTTAGCATCAATTCATGAAAGTCTCTCCAAGCCTCTCTGTACTCATCCTGCTGGTCATTTCTTGCAGAATAATAATATTGCATAACATTCATATACCATAATTACTTAACCATTCTCTAACTGATGGGCATCCATTCAATTTCCAGTTTCTAGCCACTATGAAAAGGGTTGCCACAAACATTTTTGCACATACAGGTCACTTTTTCTTCTTTAATATTTCTTTGGGATATAAGTGCAGTAGTAACACTTCTGGATCAAATGGTATGCACAGTTTGATAACTTTTTAAGCATAACTCCAAATTGCTCTCCAGAATGGTTGAATCCATTCACAACTCCACCAATAATTCATCAGTGTCTCAGTATTACCACATCCCCTTCAACATTCATCATTATTTTTTTCCTGTCATCTTAGCCAATCTAATAGGTGTGTAGTGGTATCTCAGAGTTGTCTTAATTTGCATTTCTCTCATCATTAATGATTTGGAGCACCTTTTCATATGACTGGAAATAGTTTCAAATTCTTCATCTGAAAATTGTCTGTTCATATCCTTTGACCATTTATTAAGTAGAGAATTAGCCACATTTTTAATGCTCTAAATTACTACTAGTTAGAGAAATGAAGATCAAAACAATTTTGAGATACTATCTCACACCTGTGAGATTGGCTAACATGACCAAAAAATGACAAGTGCTAAAGAGAATGTAGAAAAATTGGGATAGTCATACCCTGTTGGTAGAATTGAAGACTAGTCCAATCATTGTAGAGAACAATGTGAAAATACACTGAAAAAGCTATAAAACTGTACATACTTTTTGACCAGTTGTACCACTCTTAGGTCTACATCCCTAAAAAATTCAAAACAAAGCAGGGAGTAAGGGAGAGAGAAAGAGGGAGAAAAAGTTTATTTGTACAGAAACATGTTGTATATTTTGTACAGAAATTGTACAGAAACATTGTTGTATATGAAATGATGAGTGGAATGAATATAGAAAAACTTGGAAAGTTTTTCCAAGGGATGCAAAGAGAAGTGAGAAGAACCAGAATATTATAGCCTGTAACAGCAATATTATAAGATGTTCAACTGGGAAAAACATTGTTGCTCTGATCAAGATAATGATCCAAGACAATTTAAGTGTCCTTGATGAAAAAAAAATGTCATATACCTCTAGAGAAAGAGAATGAATAAATTCTAGATGTAGAATGAAACATACTTTTTTTTTCTTTACTCATTTTTCTTGGCTTTCTATGTTTTCTTTTGCAAAATGGTTAATATGGAAATACATTTCACATAACTTTACATGTATAATTGATGTCAAATTACTTTTCTTTTCAAGATGAGGGAAAAGACCAGAGAGAGGGAGAGAATTTAGAACTTAGAATCTTAAAAATTGATTGTTAAAAATTTACATGTAATTAGGAAATGTTTAATGAAATATGTGGGGTTTTTTTGTTTGTTTTTTTTACTTGGTTTACAATGCTCCTGTTTTGGAAAAGTTTTACTGAATTCTTTATTGGCAGAAATTTCTGGAGTTCTATTCTCCTAATCACTATATCTTACCACAGTGCCCAACTATTCTTCCCCACTTTTTTATTAAAGCTTTTTTATTTTCAAAATACACATGGATAATTTTTCAACATTAACTCTTGCAAAACCTTGTGTTCCAGTTCCCCCTCTTCCTTCACCCCTTCGCTTGGATGGCAAGTAATCCAATATATGTTAAGCCTAGTAAAAATATATGTTAAATCCAATATATATTTATACAATTTTACATATTTATACAATTATTTTGCTGCACAAGAAAAATCAAATCAAACAAGAAAAAATGAGAAAGAAAAAAAATGCAAGCAAACAACAAAAAGTTGAAAAAGCTATATTGTCGACCACATTCAGTTCCCACAGTCCTCTATCTGGGTGTAGATGGCTCTCTTCATCACAAGATCATTGGAACTGGTCTGAACTATTTTATTGAAGAGAGTCATGTCCATCAGAATTGATCATCATTTAATCTTCTTGTTGCCATGTTCTGCTCATTTCACTTAGTATCAGTTCATGTGAATCTCTCCAGGACTAGCTGAAGTCATTCGGCTGATCATTTCTAATAGAACAATAATATTCCATAATTCATATAGTGTAACCTATTCAGCTATTCTCCGATTGATGGGCATTCACCAAGTTTCCAGAATGGCTGCTACAAATATTTTTGCACATGGTGACTAACAAGTCTTCCTTATTCATTACTTCCCCTATTCAAATAGTTGATTCCAGGGATGTGAATATGGGGAATACCTTTATAGCATGACCTCCACCCTTCATTCCTACTTCCAGATTTAAGTAAATGTCAGCTTCAACTCTGAGATGGTTGAATTTTTCTATTGAGATAAAACTGCTGCTGAGTAATAAAAAACTAAGGCAAGAATTGGGCTCTCTCTGCCTTTAGACTCAATTAAGCCTTTCATTAGTTAGGTCCTGTCTTTTATTACTCATCACAGAAGGAAAAAAAATTTACTCAAATACTGGAATGAGAAATGTGTGCCATCTCTTCAAATTAGTTTTGACCAAAACCAGACAGATTTTAGCCACCAGAGAGGGCTGACTGTGAAGGTAATTATCACAAATGCCAATTGAGAGTGATTTCCTTCAACAGCTGTGCACAGGTGCTTTCCATAAGTACAACCAGACAATAGTCCAATAATTGCTCTTCCAGACACTGTTGTCTAAGAGATCTTAGGAAATTCCTTAGTTTCTCAGAAGTACCTATGTGCTCAGAACCCACTAGCTGGGCAGTTTGGCTTAGAGAACTAGGCAGAAATAATGGTTCCTTCTGAATTTTGTTTTACTTTGTTAGGGAAAGCTTAGGGAAATGTCCATGGAACAATTTGATTTGCTGCTTTCTTCATATTTGATCTTCAGATCCCACATTTTATCATTGAATGAACAGAAGTCATTAAAATTTCAAATAAGAGGTTGTTTTCCACTATGAAATTTTTTCAAGGTTCAAATTTTTGTTGGGCTATATTTTGCTTAAAGGGGATTTGACCTAAATCTGATGTTTATTTAATAGGGAAATAGTTAAATACAAAAACATTTAGACTAAGCCATGTCATTTATAGCAGAACACATACCAGGAGGTAACAAGATTCCAAATTGCAGAGATTTATTCTTAGAGATAAATCTTGGATCTTTGCTACTTTTCTTTACTGTTTCTGTGGTCAGATTTTGGGCCATGATGTTGTATTAAGCATGTGATATACAGAAAAAAAAGAGAACAGACCATACTCTCAAGAAATTTACATTTTATTGGAAGAAACACTATGTACATATGCAAGATGAGAAAGTGTGGAACATTATGCACAGTAACAAGATTATGTGATGAACAACTGTGACATATGTGGCTCGTTTCAACAATGAAATGATTCAGGGAAATTCCAATAGACTTGTAAGAGGGCTATCTGCATCCAGAGAGAGGACTGTGGGCTCTAAATGTGGAACACAACATAGGATGTTTACCTTTTTTGTTGATGTTTGCTTGTTTTTTCTTTCTCATTTTTCCTTTTTGATTTGTCCTGCGTAGCATGAAATTAGGTCGAAATATATTTAGAAGAATTGCACATATTTAGTCTGTATTGGATTACTTGTTGTCTAGGTGATTCAGAGAATAATTTGCCACGCAAGATTTTGCAAGGATGAATATTGTCTTTGGATGTATTTAGAAAAATAAAAAGCTATCACTATAAAAATATGTATTTTGAGGTAATATTTAGAAAAGCTCAATGATTTTTACATTGCTATAATTCATGTTGACAAAATACATTCGGATTTTTTGTTTATTGCTTTAATAATATTTGTTGAACTGAATCAAACCATGTAAGCATTTTGTGATCATACAATTTTAACAGAATAAAATTATTATAACAACAGACTGTAGTGTTTTTAAATTTGAAAAACATTTTATGTATATCTCCTTTGAGTCTTTAACAACTCTGGAGTGAAGATACTTCAAGAACTATCCTTACTTGTTAGATGAGAAAACATGGCTCAGACTGGTCAACTCACAGAATGTCACAACATTAATTTGGAAAATTTTAATTAGCAGTCAATAAATCATAGTTGATTTCATAGAACTATAGTTTTAAAGCAATTTTACCAAACCATTCTAGACATTCTAAAGCTGAGTCCTTCAGGGATTTTAACACATTTGTTTAAATAATTTCTCAAAATTGATTAATGATCATAGATAATATAATGAAGCACTCAGAAATTATCTGTGGAGGGAAAGATTGCTACTCATCTTTATAGCCTTAAAACAAAATTGAGACTATCCATCCTTAGACTACTGAACTAAGTCAAGTAATACATTATGATTAATCTGTGCCAATTATTAAATCATTAACTATATATGTTAAAAATATAATATATTAAATTGTAAAATGAACAGTTCTTCAATTGCTATGAAATTTTATTCAATTCTTCATTACCCTTTCCTATTTAGTTAATTCTTCTTCTGTGTCATAAGGACAATTTAGGGATTTATGCATTTTTCTCATTTTGTTGTTTTATGAAACTCTTTCTTCATATTAAAAAAAACACCTTATTTTGCTATTACATCATTACTTTTTGATCACCATTCCATTTTATGAAAGATCCTCATTTTTTTGAACCAATAAGAACTTCCCTCTCTTTCATCTTTGTTAGTTGTAAAACAAGAGCCCTACTCCCTACTACATGCATGCTATCATTAATAAGGCATTATAAGAATGCATTCACACAACCATCTGCTGCTGGGGCAGCCTGAACTGGTTTCAGCTAATGTGCCCTATTGATTCACAAACAACCTTCAGCAGATGTCTTGCTTCTCATTAAAATTTCTCAAAAAAGAATTCAAAGGTTACATGTTCTGCCAGATTATGAGTCTGAATAGACTTCTCAATTGACTTTTTAATTAAAATTGGGCTCTTGTATTCCATTCATGATATTCATGTTTTATTATAAAAGAGACTTGAATATTTGAGGGATTAGGTTTATTATACAAGGAATTTAAAAATTCTTGATGCTTGGTTTAAGTGAATGAATCTTCTTATTTCCATTTCAATTAAAGGTATGTGTTCTAGGATTTTTTTTTGGAATGAAAATGAACTAATATTAAAACTAGATTTTAAAAGTACTATGCATCTTTTGCATACATCTTCGCATTTAAGAATTGTGATGGAACTAAATACAACTACATGAGTTATCTTTCTTTTTCCTCAGATGCAAAAACATCTCAGAGAATTCCATTTGTAGATCTCCAATGTTCTTTTTCAATACCTAAAAGGCAGGGATAAAACCATAATGACAACCCTTGTTAAGATATCAAAGTTTGAGTCAAATGTGTTTTTCTTTTCCTTTATCCTAGTCCATAAAGCTTTTCTGTACTTCCAGGTTTAAATTTGTTAGTATCACTCATTAGATTTATGACCTCAAGTCAGGCTCTAGTGCTCTGAGATATAATTTCTCCACTTGAAAAGCATCAGGTAGTCACTCAATAAACCTTTATTAAGCACATACTATGAAAAAGGTACTATGCTAAGAAATGTAAGAAACCCCTGCTTTCAAGGAATTCATAGTTTAATGGAGAGAATCGTAATACTAGGTGAGGATACTACAAAAACTCCATCCTCTATACAACCAGCACACAATAGAAAGAATCAGGACTTGCACCTAGATCTTCCTAAATTTAAGATCTACTTTCTGTTCATTATTTTCATGTTACTGCTAAAAAAATAATTAGAGATAAAATAATCCAGTTTGGCATAATTTTCTTTTTCTTTTCTTCTTTTTGGAGGCAAACAGAGTTAAACAGACTTTTCAGGGTCACACAGCTAGTAAGTGTCTCAAACCAGATTTGAACTCAGGTTTTTCTGACTCCAGGACTATTTCTCTATTTGTTGTGCCACCTAGCTGCCTCACAATCTGACATATTTTTTTAAAAGGACAAAATTAATTATCTCAAAAATTATCTTAACTTCTAGTATCACTCCCCCAAAATGGAAAAATTATAGTTTGAAGGGAAATCAAACTATTTTAAAAACAAGAAAATAATAGTCATGAGGAAAATGCATCTTATAAAAGGACAAATTGTACTGTAGAATAGTAGTCACTTTAAGGAAATTAGAAATTAGGAAGGATATAATGGACAGAACAAGATAATTCTGTCATCCTTATCTTCAATAAGAAAGGCAAAAATTCAAACTACCATTTTTTCAAGGCATCTCGACCTTTTTTTTTCCCCCATCACTGTGTGGTTTTCTTGGAAACTCAATGTATCCTTAGCATTGAAAGCCAGGGATTCTAAGATTCCTCATTTAACTTTAGACTATAATATGTCACAGATCAATTATAACAGGCAAAATGATAAAAAGGTACCCAAAATACCTCATCACGTGTGTTCTAACACAAAGCAACTTCCTATAAGCTTGATTGACCAGAAAAATTTCTCAAGATACAAAATGTGCAATATGAGTATATTTCTCCAATTTATTATTTATTTGCTATCAAAGACTATTATTTGCATACACATAAATGTATATATGTATATATATATACACACACACACACACACACAAAGTTATATACACAGTTATTTGCATGTCATCTCCCCATTAAACTGTAAGCTCTTTGTAGGAAGAGATTTTTCCCTCATGGCAAAATATGGACAAAGATAGTTTCTGGTTATGTATCAAGCATGATGTCTTAAGCTATTATGCTAATGATGCCTGATACATAACCAGAGACTATCTTTGTCCATATTCATCATCAGAGAAATACCATAAGGTTGTGGATTAGGTCCAGTTTTAAACTATCATTATCTATAGTTTATACAGTTCTGAGCTAAATATGGACTTTATTTCCAAGTTTTCAGTCTCCCAGGAAACATTTCTATCTCAATAAGCTCTTTCAGATCTTTAAAATTAGAATTTAACAATTATCATATAATAATTACAACTATTTTCTGGGTATATGAAAAATATACAAGAGATTACTGGCTGTTTTTACAAGTCAAACTTGTAACAGAGGGATTCATAGATTTATTCAACTCCAGTTGGAAGTGACCTATAGGTCTAAGAATATTTTTATTTTATGAATGAGGAAACTGAAGCTCAGGGAGATTAACCAATTTGACCAAGATTATGGAGATTATAAGTGATTTTTCTGAGTACAAAACCAATGTCCTTTGTACCATACATAATAAATACCTAATTTGAATACAAATACTCCATAAATAAATTAAAACCAGTCAAAATTAATCCTTAGATAATTCACTAGGAATGACATTGCAATAAACTGTAACTTGAAGTAGAAACATTTTCAAAATCCTCATCCAACTTCTTTTAGAAAGGGATTCCTGTCTTTTATGGGTGTCTTTGGCAGTCTGGTGAAGGCCATGGAATCTTTCTCAGAATAGTGGTTTGTTGACTGCTTTCATAACTGAAGGAGATTTTAAATTTCAATTAAAGGTTAGTGAAAATGAAAATGTTATTTTTCACATCCAAGTATATAGACCATCTGAAAACTATGCACATACTTCTTGAGAATTTTGTGCCTTTTCTAGAACTATTGTTCTGGAAAGCACTCCCGAAAGAGAAAAGACATAAAAAGTCCTGAAAATCATTCATACCAATAGTCCAAGGACTGGCATCTCAATCCATATGCAGAAAGTCTTTAAAAATGGGTTGGTAATAATAATACTAGGAAAAAATCTAATATATACACAATTTTAATTTAATTTACCATGTGAATTATGATTATATCTTATTTTATCAATACCACAACCCTGGGAAAATTGG
Source organism: Sarcophilus harrisii (assembly GCF_902635505.1). Taxonomy (NCBI): domain Eukaryota; kingdom Metazoa; phylum Chordata; class Mammalia; order Dasyuromorphia; family Dasyuridae; genus Sarcophilus; species Sarcophilus harrisii. Next base: position 495,538,808 of record NC_045426.1, on the reverse strand, counting down.
TACTGTTATTAGCCCCACTTTATAGAAGAATGAAGTGACTTGCCTAGAATCGCACAGGTAGTAGATATCTAAAGTTGAATTTAAATTGGGGTCTTCCTGACTCCAAGCCCAGCTTTCTATCCACTGTACCATCTAGCTGCTCCAGAGCAGAAGTATAGATAACATAAGAAAAATAGATAGGATAGGATAAATAGATACATAGGATAATATTTTATAGCTAACAAAATATATATGTACTCTCTCATTTGATCATCTTCTGAAAGGTAGGTATTGCTATTATTATTATTATTATCATTTTGTAAATTGGGTAATCCATCAAAAGAGACCATGACTTATCCATAGCTACAATAATAATAATAAAAATTTATTTCCCAAACTAATAAATGGTTATAGTATATTAACAGAAAATTTTCAAATAGATGGTTTAAAACATTCTATAGTCATATAAAAAATGCTCTCAATCACTATTGACTGGAGAAATACAAATTAAAAAAACTCCAGAACACCAATCCTGAAGTCAGGAGGACCTGAATTCAAATTGGCCTCAGACACTTAACACTTCCTAGCTGTACGATGCAGGGCAAATCACTTAACCCCAATTTCCTCAGGAAAAAAAAAATTATTAAAATAACTCTAAGGCACTTTCTCTCATCTATCAGATTAGCTAATATGACAGAAAAGGAAAAAATGATAGATGTTGGGGAGGACAGGGTTTCCCACATCCAGTTTTCATTGGAACACTAATGCATTGTTGGTGGAGTTGTGAGCTGATCCAACTATTCTGGGGATCAATTTGGATCTATACCTAAAGGGCTATAAAAGTGGACATAACCTTTGATCCAACAATATTACTACTGGATCTATATTCCAAAGAGTTGATAAAAATGGAAAAGAACCCACATATAAAAACATTTATAGCAGCCCTTTCTGTGGTGACAACAAATTAGAAATTGAGGGAATGCTCATCAATTAGGAAATGTCTGAACAAATTTTGGTATATAATACTATTGTGCTATAAGAAATAATGAGCAGGAGGATTTCAGAAAAGCCTAGGAAGACTTACATAAACTGATGCTGAATGAAATGAGCAGAACCAAGAAAACATTGTACACAGTAACATTCTGTGATGATCAATTTTAATAGGTTTAATTCTTTTCAGTAATACAATGACCTAAGAAAATTCCTAAAGACTCATAATATCCATATCCAGAGAAAAAACTATGGAGTCCAAATAAAAAGTGAAGCATAGAATTTTCAATTTATTTTATTTTGTTTTTCTTTCTTGTGGTCATTCCTTTTTGTTCTAATTTCTTCTTTCACAACATGACTAATGTGGAAATGTTTAATATGATTATACATATATAATTTATATCTGATTACTTGCTATCTTAGGGAGGTGGGAGAGAAAAGAGAAAAAAATTGGAACTTAAAATCTTATGCAATTGAATGTTGAAAACTAATTGGTTTTGGAATTGGAAAAAATAAAATACTATAAAGTGTGGGGAAATTTTTTAAAAAATTAAAATTAATGGTTAAAAAATTAAGCACTTTCCACTATTTATAAGGAGCAATGTTAGGAATTTAGTATAAAGACAAAAAGTAAATAGTTTTTGATCTCAAGGATCATGGAACTGCAAATCTTACTATCCTTTCCCTGACATGGTACTATCTTTCTTTGTTTTCCTGTGAATGAATTTATGATAAATCAGGCTAATTATATTATTACCATACCTTGATACTACCATACACACACTCCATGGTCTTTTCTGTGTACACTCTGGGTGATGACATATGCATTTCCATTAAGGTTTTAGAACCTCCCCATGTTAGCAAACATCTCCTGAAACTTCAAAATCTATATGATATAATCACATTTTATAAATATTTTTGTCTTGCTTTGTTGGGCAGCTAACTTCTTAAAGGAACACATCCTGTTCTGAGAACATGATTCTCAATAAATCTTAATAAAAGCCTTTATTTGATTTGGAATGGTCTGAGTCCTGAATTCTTTCATATGACAACACAATTATCTGGTTTAACCCCAATAGTAGAAAAAATAAAGATGGCTTGAGATATAATGGTTAACCTTAGCATTGTTGATTTTAACCAATCTTTAAGTGCCCCACAGCACTTGCTTCAGCCCCCTTAATGACCCATTCCACCAGGGCAATTTTCCTTGATAATTTCTTGAAAGATAGTGTCCAGCTATGAGTTTCAGGTGTTTTAATAATGTATTTTGTTTTCTTCTATTTTTCCTTCTTTTGAACTTGTATGATTGAATTTGCCCAATTCTAATTTCTAAAGAGTTGTTTTCCCCCCCTTATCTTTTGTACTTCCTTTTCCAGCTTGCCAATTGTACTTTTTAAAGAGTTATTTTCCACAGTGGATTTTTATATCCTTTTCCATTTGTCCAATTCTACTTTTGTAAGCAGTTTTTTTTTCCTTTCTCCAAGCTGCTTATTCTTTTTTTTCCATAACTGTCTTGCAATCACTCATTTTTTCCCAATTTTCTTTTTTCTCATATGATTTTATGCTCCTTCATTGACCTCTTTCATGAGTTCTTTCTGGGCTTGAGACCACTTCCCATTTCTTTTGTGGATTTTACCCTTAGGTGTTGCCCTCTTGAGTTTGTGTCTTGATCTTCCCTGTCATCCTAATGACTTTCATAATCCTCAAACTATCTTTATGTCTGTTTTTCCTATCTTGTTCCCCCAAAGAGAAAGGTGTTTTTTACCCTGGGATGGGCAGAGAAGAAAGGGTGACCCTCACAATCACTTTTATTTTAGGGTTTACAAAGCAAATGCTTGGGAGGACATTTGCTTCCAACTACTTTGGCAGGAATTAAGACATACTGTGTCATCCAATAATGTATCTATCTTTGTTTTCATTTGAGCTTCTCATAGGCTAAAAATAGTAACTGAAAATGTCCTTTTTTTTCATTCAATTATTTTTTAAAAAATAAAGCATTATTAAAATGTGCAAGTATAAATATTGTCCAGTATTGTGATTCACTTTAAGCAGAACATGCAGTGAAAGAAGTCAACTCACCATGAATCCTATGATTAAGTTTGAGCCCCTGAAGGCTAAGGTTTCCAGATTTCAGCACCTTATCCAGGCAAATATCTTCCCTAGTGGTTTGCTTGATGGGCATAGACTATGCCATTATGTCAAAAGTGCCCCTATTGCTCATAATAAATTGCTGCCTTTGTGTCCATGCAGCTTAGCTGAAACTGAAAGGTTTCACTGAAAGTGAAAATCCACTACAAATAGAAAGCATTGATCTTCATGAAATTCCATAATTCTCTTTATTGGATGTATTACTTTTCTCCTTTCAAAGGAGCCCATTCCAATATTCTAGTCGCTATCATCACCAATTTACATGAAAGAACTACTACATAATCTGAACTGGCCCCTTGTAATGGGCTGAGGCTTGAGTTGACCTACTGAGGTCCCAAGCACATGAGGCTAAATAGTAATTGGACCACACTTTATTAATATATATGCTTAGAGAAAGAATGGTCCCCACCCACTCTCTGTGCAAGTCCTGATATGTTGTATAGGAAATGACGATTTTGGTGGGTGGAGGCAGAGGGGCAGGAGGAAAGGTGGAGAGAGACGGCTGGCTGGGTTCTGCTCTGGGGGCTGCTGGTCTCGTGGCTTCTGGTCTGGCTGGCTTCTTTAGCTGCTGACATTGCTGATCTCCCTTTACCTCTGATTCCCTTTTACCTCCAATCCTTCTTCACTTCTACTGAGAATAAAGATTGAAGATTTTTCCTTAACCTAAATTCCTGACTCCAGCTGATTTTAAAATACGTGGTCATCACAGTCCCTCAATATAACAAGGCAATCATTTTTACATCTTCTTAATCAATGCACTGCCTTACTTATCACGGTGGTTTTTTGAAGTTTTTTTTTGTTTGTTTGTTTGTTTGTTTGTTTTGTTTTTATCCAGGCCATACCCACTAACCACACATGTTTCCCAAGGCTTTGTCCAGGGTTTTTTTTTTTGTTTTTTTTTCTCATCTCCTCTATTATTATGGGTTATTTCATAAGCAACCATAGATTCTATTATCATTTATATGCAGAGGATTCTCAGATCTATCACTAACTTCTCTTCTCACCTCCAATCTTACATCTTTAACTGCCTCTCAAAAAGTTCAAATTGGGTATATATAAACTTAATTCAACATGTCCAAAATTGAATTTATTATGTTTACTCCAAAATTCTCCCCCTTCCTAACTTTCTCTTTATCATTATTGTAAAAAGCACCACCATCATATAATCCTTGAGTCTTTACTCTTTATCACCTCCAATAGCCAATTTTTGGCCAAATCTTGTCCATTGTGCCTTTCTAAAATCTTTCATAAAAAAAAAAAAAATCCTATTCTCTCCTCTGCCACTGCCACTATTCTACTTTAGACATTCATTTTCTAATGTCTGAAGTATTTCAAAAGCCTTATGTTTGATTTCCCACCCTCAAGACTCTCCATTCCATATTCCACTCATCTCCTGAAGTGATCTTCTTAAAGTATGGGTATGATTATAAAACTTGAACCCACACCTATTCAATAAACTATAATTGTTCCCTTTCACCTCAGGATCAAATATTAAATATTTTGTCATGAAAAGCCATTTATAACCTGACCTGTTCCCTACTTGTCAATTTTCTTATGGCTAACTCTACCCTATTTCCCATGTACTCTATTAAGTTCAATGACTGGCTTTCTTGCTATTCCTTGCACAAGATACTATATCTCTTAATCAAGAAAATTTTTACTGCTTCTCCTTCATTCTTGTAATCCTTTCCCTCTTCATACCCACCTCCTAGTTGTCCTCATTTTCTTTAGGTTTGGTTAAAATATTTCAGTAAAAATTCTTTTTGGCCCCTTTTAGTAATAGTATCTCCCTTGATAAATGACCAAAGAATATGAATAGGTAGTTTTCAAATGAAGAAATCAAAACTCTATATAATCATATGAAAAAAATCAATACTAATAAGAGAAATAGAAATAGAAACTTTTCTGAGGTACCATATTATACCTATCAAATTAGTTCATATGATGGAAATGAAGAAATTACAAGCATTGGAGGGGATGTGGAAAAATTAGGTCATTAATTCCCTGTTGGTGGAGTAGTGTACTGATCCAACCATTCTGGAGAACAATTTGAAAGTATTCTCAAAGGGCTATAAAATTGGCATGTTCTTTTTATCAATACCACTATTATGTCTGTATCTGAAGGAGATTTTTCTTTATTACAGCTTTTTATTTACAAGATATATGCATAGGTAATTTTTCAGCATTGACAATTGCAAATCCTTTTGTTCCAACTTTTTCCCTCCTTCCCCCGACCCCTTCCCCCAGATGGCAGGTTGAACAATACATGTTAAATATGTTAAAGTATAAGTTAAATACAATATATGTATACATAGCCAAACAGTTATTTTGCTGTACAAAAAGAGTTGGACTTTGAAATAGTGTACAATTAGCCTGTGAAGGAAATCAAAAATGCAGGTGGACAAAAATAGAGGGATTAGGAATTCTATGTAGTGGTTCATAATCATCTCCCAGAGTTCTTTCCCTGGGTATAGCTGGTTCAGTTTATTACTGCTCTATTGGAACTGATTTGGTTCATCTCATTGCTGAACAGTGCCATATCCATCAGAACTGATCATCATATAGTATTGTTGTTGAAGTATATACTATTCTGAAGGAGATTTACAAAAAAAAGGCAGGTTAGAAAGAAGGACCACTTGTAAAAATATTTAAAACAATTTTTGTGGTTGCAAAGAATTGGAAATTGAGGGGATGACCATCAATTTAGGAATGTCTGAATAAGTATATGAACCACAGTATATGATTACAATGGAATTATTATTGTTGCTATAAAAAAGAATGAGCAATATGCTTCCAGAAAAACCTGAGAAGGCATAAAAATTGAATTTTAAGAAAGCAGAATCATTGCAAAAAGTAAAAGCTCTATTGTTGAGTACTGTCTGAAGCTTGATCTTATCAGTTTGAGCTTTAAGAGGGAATGACATTTATTCAATTGGATATAGAAATTTATCTAAACCTACAAAGAAGTAGGAGGAGAAAGAGGAAAAGAAAAGGGAAGGACAGGATAAAAGGGAGGGCAGAAACACTAGGGAAATAGATAAGATCAGAGAGAAGGGTTGATAGAAGATAAACTAGTAGGTGTTTTGGGTTAAAAACCTCCTAAGAGAAAGGAGTAAGGGTGACAGCAGATAAGGTGGGCAGGATAGAATTTAAAAAAAAACTAAGGACAGGGTGAAAAGAGAGAAAAAAATATATACAGGGGAAAAAAGGAGATGGAGGGAAATACGGAACTTGTAATCATAACTGAATAAGAATGGATGAACTCTCCTATAAAATGTAAACAAATAGGAGAGTAGAATAAAAACAGAATCCTGCAATATGTTGTTTATAAGAAACACATTTGATACAGAGAGATATATACAAAATAAAAGTAAAAGGCTGGAACACTATAATGCTTCAACTGAAATTTTTTTAAAAATCAGGTGTAGTAATTCTGATCTCAGATAAAACAAAAATAAAAATAAAAATTATTCAAAGAGATAAAGAAGTAAGATAGATCTTGAAAAAGGATACTGTAAATAATGAAGTAGTAACAATATTAAATGTCTATGTACCAAGTGGTAGTGTAGGCAAATTTCTAGAGAAAGTTTTAAGCCTGTTACAGGCAGAAATAGATGGCAAAACTATTCAAGACATCAATTTTCTCCTCTCAGAATCAGACAAATCTAACCACAAAATAAACAAGAAACAAAGTAGGGATGTTAATACCATCCTAGAAAACCTAAGCATGATGAACATCTGGAGAAAACTGAATAGGAATAGAAGGGAATAAATCTTTTTTCTCAGCAGTGCAAGTCACCTTCACAAAAATTGACCATGTATTAGGGCATAAAAACCTCACAAACAAATGCAAAAAGGCAGAAATAATAAATGCTTCTTTTTCAGATCACAATGCAATAAAAAT